>NW_003852454.1:7787192-7791155 GCF_000181295.1 Otolemur garnettii | reverse complement strand
GGGTTAGTTGAGGGGGAGTGGTTACTTTATGAAGCTGAGTCTATATAAGGCTAGGAATGTAGTCTTTGGCCTATGATAGGTTTAAAATGTGAGGGGAGGGCGGAGGGGTTATGCTGTCCTGAGGGGAGGGGCCCTGCGCTGTGCTCTGCCTTTCCGTCTAAGTCTTGTACAATGTAGCTAGTTCTATCTGGTTTTCTTACCAGTACTGGTCTCTTTATCCGGCCTTTTCACGTGGGGGTTGAATTAGGCTAGCACTTCCTTTTATGATGTAGTTTAGTATTTCTGTTAACCCTTACAGCTTGTCTGCAGGACAAGTACCATATTCAAGGTTTAGTAACATGCTCAGTCCCTAACACCAGCCTTTGAATTTTATAGATGCAGACATTGCCTCTGGGTGACTAAAGTTCAGGCCTCTACTTGGAGGCGTTCATAATGTCATCAGCACTCTATGTTCATAGAATTTCACACAGTCACAAAAGTTAACGATATGGGCCCTAGGCCTTGTTTTTCACCAAAATACACAATGGATCTTAAGAGTGTTAATAGAATTTCTCTCTATGCTGAGTTCTTTTGATCTCAGGGTTTAAAGATCACACCATGGACCACAGGAGTCAGGAACAGAACAGATGGAAAGATTTATAAAAAGTTGGTAAGCAAATAAAAGAGGGGAAACAGAAGCTCTGGCAGTGGAAGTGTTGCAAGTGTGAACCCCACCCCCCAATAGAATTTAAACCCCTAGCCTGAAGACAGAGTGCAAACACATTCTTCTTAGTAAAGTATCACAAATATTCAATCTACTAAGAAAAGCAAGTATACAATGTACTCAATACTAATATGAAGCCAACAGATGATCTAGTACACATCCACATAAGAGAAAAACTCAATTCAACTAAAAAAGAAGTCTTCAGCTAGGGGTTTTAATTCTATCCTGCAGGCAGAGGGTTTAGGGGAAGTATGCCACAATTGGCCAGAGGTCTGTGTAGGGGAAAATGATCCTAAAATTAGCACAGGAATGCAATCCTTGCAGCTTTTCCTTAGGTGTTAGGGTTTGTGCTCTCTACTCCGGAAGGAATCACCCAGGACTGTTTAAGCTGCTCTTTTCATGACCTTGCTTGAATATGGCCTGGAAAAGGCAGTCTATTTGTGCCTGGAGATGGCAGTCTGTGATGAGACTGATTTCTGAGTTCACCCAGGCCTAGAAAATGGGGGTCGCTATCCAGCCCTGAGCAAGAGAACCCTGTGTTGAGAGAAGCATTTAAATAGTTCCCCCATCTGTATAATACAGATAATGGTTGGGTCCTGTCCAGAATATAGAGCAGAAAAGTGTGATCTTTGAATTGAATATCTTATTCTTAATAATCTTTTATCTCCAAAGCATCAAACCACTTTTGAAAACATTTCTTTTTTTTAATTTCAATTATTTGGACATGTGATAGTTTAATGGAATGAAAGAAGAGAAAAGGGAAAAAAGGGAGGGAGAGAGAGAGAGGAAAGTTGACAGGGAGGGAAGAAAGAAAGAAGTAGAAACAAACTTAAAAAAGAAACCCCACAATGAAGAAATGGCAGGACTGAGATTAGAACTCAATCTCTTTTACCCCTAAATCTAATAGGAGGAGAAATTATTATACTTGCTTTTTAATTTAGTTTTGTGGTAGTTTCTGAAAACTGATTTCTTTCCTTGGAACATTTCAGAAGAAATCTCACCTTTGGGAGCACAGTATACGTATCATGGCATGCCGGAGGAAAATGCAGGATTATTACAACCACCTCATGAAACACACGTTCAGCTGTGGTTGGCTAACTCAAGTTGTTCTGTGGAGACTTACCGGATAAAGTGAACACAAAGTGGAAAGAGATGGTTCTGGCATGGAACCGGGGTGAAGGTCTGCAAGAAAGGAGAAGAGGCCACTCCAGGGAGAAGGAAAGACTTTAATACAGGAGAAAAGCAGAATGGAGACTAAGCATATGTCTGCTCCAACATGGTTGCACAAGGCTTATATTAGCCTTAGCAATACAGCTGAAATGGGGCAGTGACCCCAGAGCCCTTCTCTGGTGTGTGTCAGGATTATGGGTGTATCCTTAGGGTCAGGATTATGAGTAGGGTGTTTTCAGGAACTCTGGCCTTGAGGCACTCCAGGAATCTTGAGATGGGATTGCTGGTTTTGACCTTAATTCTCTAAAATGGCTGAGCTCCTGTCAGAGTTATACGAATTCCTTACAAAAAAAAAAAAAATTCCTTTCCCACACTTTAGTTAAGAGCAAAGCCACCTACCCTCCTGATTTCCCACCAAATCTCAGGTTGGAAGGTTCTGCAGGCAGAATGTCTATTAGCCCAAAGCCACAGGCTGTGGAGAGGACATCCACCAATCTCATGAGCCCACACATTATGATTGCTATTGGTGGGGTTTTTGTCCTCATCATTGTCATCATTTATTAGTGATCCTGTTCTTATAGTTAGTATTCTCTGGAAATAATCTGTTCTGAGTGTGTAACCAGCTCTATGAAAAAATTTCTTTTTTTTTAAATTAATTTCTTTCAGGTTAATGGGAAGATACAATCAGGGGAAAAAATTGATTTTGTTAGGTAATTCTCTCTTGTGGTTATATCCCCCCACAAAAGATGTGCCAAACACCCCCACCATGTGCCCATTCAGTGAGAGCACCCAAACCCTCTCTCTCTCCCTTTTTACCCCTCCCCCTAGCTTGAATTGAAATGAGTTTTTCTCCTATGTGGGCATGCATCAGATCATCTACTGGTTTCATGTAAGTATTGAGTACACTGAATAATTGCTTTTCCATTTTTGTGGAAAAGAAGAATTTTACTTTACTAAGAAGAATGTGTTTCAACTCCATCCTGGTTATTACAAAAGATATGAAGTTGCCATCTTTTTTGTGGTCGAATAGTAATACATGGTGTACATATACCACAATTTGTTAATCCATTCCTAAGTTAACGGACATTTAGTTTGTTTCCACATCTTGGTGATTGTAAATTGAGCTGTGGCTAACAAACATATGAAAAAATGTTCATCAACCTTAATCATCCGAGAAATGCAAATCAAAACCACCTTGAGTTATCACCTAACCCAGTAAGATTAGCCTAAATCACAAAGTCCCAAAGCTGCAGAGGCTGGTGTGGATGTGGAGAGAGGGGAACACTTTTACACCCTGGTGAGACTGTAAACTAATACAAACTAATCTTTTTGGAAGGAAGTAGGGGGAATCCTCAAAGAACTCAAACTGGACCTCCCATTTGATTCTGTAATCCCTTTACTAGGCATCTACCTATACTGTAGGAAGACAAGGCCCAATAGAGCTGATGGAGTGACAGCACAGAAGAGTTCAAAATGGCCAGGCTCCCCAACTGGATCAGTCTTCTCCTTTTTATCTCCAGTCAAAAAATTCCAGCCCATGGATGCCTTTCTCCTTGGTCAGTTTGAATCAAGATGGAGAAGTGGGTTCCAGCTCTTACAGAACCATGGGCTTTTACAGAAGCAGAAACAAGCATTAGATTCTAGGTCCCAGGAAGTGAAGTTTCTACAAATTTCTAAGAGCTGAGTCATCACAGGGAGAGCCTTGCAGGTATATCCTTGAAGTCTCCTTGAGAAGACATCTGTTCTCTTAGACCTCACTTTTTCCAGGTATCCTTTCTCATTTCCCCTTTGAGACTCCATATATATTTTAATTTGGGGTCTCACTATTAGCTTTCTCCTGTAGTAGCCAGTAGTGTTTCATATAGAACATGTGTGATGCAGTTTTTTTTAATTTATTTATATCTTTCCCAATTATCCAGTGTATAGCCCTGACTCCTAGTGGGAGAAGACAGGGAATAATTAAGCTAACTCTGATTACGGCTAGTACTCCTTCCAGTAAGGTTTTTAATTTTAAGGATTGAAAACCAGTCTTTCCACAGGTTTTGAGGACTTTATCTGTTCTAAGTCTGCACTGGAATATAGTCAATGTC
>NW_003852454.1:7785090-7786786 GCF_000181295.1 Otolemur garnettii | reverse complement strand
GGGGGCTCTATGGGGCTGTAATATACATACAGGTTTTCACTTTTCTCTGTGTCACATATTCAGTATTGTATCAGATTATGAGTGCAAATTCCCTTGTGGATGCCTTTGTGTTCATAAAAACTATAAAAGAGTCACCTTTTGTCCTATCTTAGTGGTATGGATACACAAACCACGTTCCTCCTCCCTCTTCCCAAAGTCCAAAGTCCAATTAAGACAATTCTTGTGAGGAATTTTCTCTGGCTTCAGACATGTTTTGACCAGCCAGCTCCCACTATGTGGCTGGAGCAGGGCATGTTGACCACCTCAAGAGTTACCTAGCAGGGGTTGGCTGGATCTGTTTTTGCTTCCCACAGACCAGTAAAGCTCTCTTCAGCCTGCTGTGATGGATCCAGGAGAGGATCCCTTCCACCTTCGCTGCTGTGGGTGTGGTCAAGATGACAGTGTATGTGGTCCCTTCCACCTTGGTTTAAGAGGGACCAAGTTCCAATCCTTGACACAGACTTGGTCCCCTAGATAGAAAGGGTATACAACACAAAAAGACTAAACAGAACACAATTAATTACCCAAGTAGAGATCTTCTTTTCTACTCTTCCTAGGGATTTTAACTGCCTGTGCAATTCAGTCTCTCCAAATTCTTTTAGGATTCCCTGGTAAATTGCTGAGGACTAGTGGAAGCCTATTATCCATTACCTCATCAGGTGAGTACTCTGACCCCTTAGAAGTAGTACATCTGATATTGAACAAGATCAGTGGCAAGGCCTGTACCAAATTAAGCTTTGCTTCCTGACAGAGTTTATTGATACCTGCTTTTATGGTTCTCTTCATGCATTCAACCTTGCCCGAGCTTTGAGGCCTATATGTCACATGTAGTTTCCTGATGATATTCAAGGCCTTGGCTGTCATTTGCACTATCTCTATTACAAAGGCTGGTCCACTGTCCGATCCAATCCAAGGGGCAATCTAAATTGTGGGATGATTTCTCTGGACAATATGAGCCCTCTTTATCCTGGTGGGGAAGGCTTCCACCTACCCCAAGTACCGTGTTTCCCCAAAAATAAGACACTGTCTTATATTTACTTTTTCTCAAGAAGACACACTAGGGCTATATTCAGGGGATGTCTTCCTCTCAGCACCAAAATGCATGGCGTGGCTATGCAGCATATCTAGGTCTTATTATCAGGGTAGGGCTTATATTTAATAAATGCATAGAAATCCTGCTAGGGTTTATTTTGGGGGTAGATCTTATTTTGGGGGAAACACGGTATGTGCAGACCAGAACTAGTAAGTATCAGTTTCCTCCACATCTGGACAACTCAGTATAGTCCAGTTGCACATTTTCAAAAGGGGCTTCCCTGTAGGACTGAATTTCAGGTGGCAGGGATGGTCCTTATTTAACATTGTGTTGGTTGCTTGTCACACAGTGCTAGCTAACTTTCTTGGCAAGGGTGACTAAGAGGGGAATGTAGAAGTATCTTCCCAAAAGCTTCTTAATTTTCTTTTTTCTTCTGTCCTAAGTGCATGGCCTCATGCGTACACACTCTATAACCAACCTTGGATTTTACACAGTAAGCTTTGCTATTTGTTGAGGTATGAGTTAGTAAACCAATGGTGCCCTTGGGTGTTCATAAGAGTGACCATTGCATATGGTATCCAGACTCTTAATTTTTTGCCCCAAAGTCACCTTACCAGCCTCTTG
>NW_003852454.1:7781848-7784940 GCF_000181295.1 Otolemur garnettii | reverse complement strand
GGCCAGGTAAAGGAGGTCTAGCTTCAGGGCTGCCTGCAGTTCTTCCTTTAGCTTCTTGAAGGCTTTTGGTTAGACAGATTTCTACTCAATTGGCCCTTTCTCTTCCCTCTTTGTGGTTTCATACAATGGTTTGGCCAGTCTGAATGTTTCACACAGTCTTTCATAAAAATCCCCAGGGTTTTCATCTGACTTCTGCATGACCTCATCTACCTTGCATATGTTTGTGGCTTTTTGGCTTCACTACACTGACAATGACAAAGTCAAGGTTGGGTACAGGGTGAGAGAATGAAACCAGTTAGCAATCACCTACAAATATCTACAAGTTCTGGATTTTGAAGCTAAGGTTCACACAATGAGAACCCTAGTATTCTTATTTACAGTCCGAGCTCAGTTCTTAAGGTAATACTTAGTTTTAAGGGTCCCTACAGAACTGATCCAAAGTTCTGGGCAATTCAGGTGAATATTCTTGAACAACAGTTGGCTGTGGGACTACTTACAAGGCCATGTTGCTGGCACACTACTTACTGGGAAATTTTTATTCAGGTTCCAATTTCTCCTGAGCTATCTATATAGACACTGAAGGTAGTGTTTAATACTACACAGTTTTTTCCCAGTGTAAGCAGCAGGCAACCTTTATTGAGACTTAAGGCTTCAGAGCAAATATAACTATATATCTAATTCTATATTCATTGGCCAGTCTCTTAGTCCCATTTAACAGATGAGTTTAGTTAAACAGCAATGTCTCATTTTACGAGCTGGCATTGCAGACAATGCTAGAATCTAATATAGGTAAGCCACAGTTTTTTTTTTCTTTTTGAACTATTTTTATCTCTCTAATTTCTCACTTAACTAAAAACAAATTATAGCAGAACTAATTTAATTGCCAAAATAAATGATACTTTTAGTATACTGGGTCTGATTATTTACATAAAATGCAGTAAGAAGAATAATTATTAGCCATCTAGGGTTTTCTTCCTTTTAAAATTGGCTTTGTTGGAACCTTTTCTAAGGAATCTCAGGTTAAACTTAAAAGCCTCTCATGAGCCCAGGTTTCATCTGTGCCATTAGATACCTGTATGCAATGGGTAAATTCCTCTTCTATTAAATGTTTCAAATTTTGCTCATAAGTATATACATTGTTGAAAGCTACAAATAGCTTAAAAGATAGAAAATAGTTTTCTTACTTCTAGAAAACAGAAGACAGAAAGAATCAGCAATGTTTTAAATAAAAAACCATAACAAATCAGCTTGGTTCCATGTAACAGATTTCTGTTTTGTTTGAAGTTAGGTTAGCAATACTCATGGATGTGTTATCTTTCTAATTAAAGTCCTGGAAGTTTGCTCTTAGTTCAATGCTTTTTAATCACCAAAGTCATCAGAAATTTGAATTTGAGAGAATTTACCAATCTTTTCTACTACTTTCCTTGAAGGACAAACTTTGGACTTAACCCATTAAAAAACACTTTCTGAGATGAATTAAAATTATTACTGACAACATAAACTAAGACAGAACAATAGTATATAATATTAGAACTCATATATATAAATATAATTCACAGAAATTTAACCACCATTTCATATTTGACAATATTTTATATACAGTTTTAACATACCAAATATGCCTAGTATGTCTTTCTCAGACTTTCAGTGGTCTTACTATTTCAAAAAGACCAAATTTAGCATTTTGATTTTGGAAGGTTTATCAAATATCAAAGGGTTAAAACATTTGCTCAAACAGGATCACAAAACCAAAAGATTCTAAAGGCAATACATAGTCAACTGGATCACATGCAAATTCCTTCACAAATTTCCTTTTATGAGCCTTATTCAACCTGAACAGATAATTTACAAACATCTTAAACCTTCTGGTTTGCCCTGCCTTTCATTTTCTTAAAAACCTAGTCATTCTGTTTCAGGACAAAATTTACCACACAAGATCTTTTCTTAAACAGTGCCATATTCCTTTATGTCTAATTTTTCTTACTCTCAAAAAACCACTTTTCACAAAACAGGATCACAGTTTACTATGAAATTAATTATTCACTTGGTTAAACTGATAATAAGAAGGTTTAAAAGTCAAAAATCTTATTCTTTGACAAAGACTTTGTTTCTCAAACAATCTAAACAATCAAATTATTACATTTACAAATTGGAGACACTTCATAAAATATAACATGACTTTAAGGTTATAAGTTACTGAAAAATGTCCTGAAACCACAATATAGGCATCATTTCTGATGTCTTTTCATTGTCCCCCTAAGTCACACATGGCCACATGGCATCAGAGATGGCCACAAGTACAGAACCAGTGTCCTTAATTCATTTACCCGATGTAGAGTTCAAGACAGGAAGCAAGAAATCAAAGCATCCAGTTTCTCTCAGAATAGCCAGGGAGCAAAGTTGGAGCAGGAAAGAAGGGGCCATGTGGGCTAGACTGTGCCCCGTAGCTGCTGGCCTAACTATGGGGAACATGTCCCTTAGGCCTCACTATAGCTCCTTCTCCAGACCTCAGAATTCAGAGGCTCAAAATCAAGAATGTAAGTCCATAGTCAAATCTAGCAAATTTAGAAATATTACAGAGGTGGCAGTTTTATAATCTTCAAACATTTAAACTATAATAACAGTTTTAAAACTAATTTTATCTCAAAGGAAACTACAATCACCTGGACAACAAGGCATTTGAGTCATTCCTGCTCACACAAAGTTCTCAATCTCCTCAGAGACATAGTTACCACATAGTCTCTTATAAACCCTTTCTTAAAGTGCTTCAGCATAGTTCCCATTGGGGTGGTCTTCCCTTCCATGTTTCCCATTTCATTGCCTCAGACAAACCACAACATGTCACAGATGGGGTAAAAACAGGATCACAGATGGGGTAAAAATGGGGATGTGGATGGAGGGAGTCACACCATCATTATGCCCTGTGAAGAGGAGGTAAAGCCCTACCTCTTGTTATCCATCTCCAAGCACTCACATGCACAAAATTCCAACCTTTTCCAACCCATTTCCTAACCTGGACAACCTCAGTTTCCCACTCTAACTGCCATTTAGCTGTACGTTACCGCAGTTCGGAACCAATCCTCCCGTGGGCC
>NW_003852454.1:7769431-7780570 GCF_000181295.1 Otolemur garnettii | reverse complement strand
GGCCACTGGGCAGGGCAGATTTCCAGGCACTCACCACCCTTACAACCTGTCCCCAAGGCATGAAATTCCTTGTAAATTACATGTAGACCTACCCCAGATCATGTGGCCTGTTTCTTAAAAGCCCATGATCTCTGCAGGAGAGTCAGATTTAAGCCAGCTTCGCAGTTCTTCTGACAAGACCTCTGTTGTATTAAAAAAATTCCTTTCTTCCTGGGCCATCCTCATTTTCTCAGTAATTGGATCTTTGTACCAGAAGTAACTGAACTTAGACTGAAACGTCCCTGTGGTTCCCACAAGAGAATAAAGAAGTCCTGCTCTCAGAGTAATTGCCTTTTTGGACAAAATGTGCCTACTCCCTTAATAGTGGCCATTTCATGGCATGATTGAACCTAATTGTCTCACCTACTGGACAAAGAGAGTCACCAAATGGTGGCCCCTGTTGTCCCTTTTCCCCTGAGAAAGTTTCCAATGCATGAAGGAGATGATAAAAGTGAACCAAAGGAAACTCCTAGCAAATAAACAAAAGCCTCACCTAAGAGAAAGTAGTTGTTCATCTTTTCAGAAATTGTTCACCCCTAGCATATCACAGGGCTGAATCTGCATATTCAAAAGTCTACTGGGCAAAGCAGATGATAGAAACTCATGAGACACACACAAGTTAAGACACGGAGTCATTGCAAGTTGGGGGGACATGGTACATCTCTCTAAATAGTCTTATGCTGTCAAACTCTCAAATTTTTTCAAAGGAAGAAGAAAATTGAAATATTCATGTGAAAATATCCTAATGTGGTTATTACATTGTTCTAATTTAATACACTGGAGGGGACAGTAAAAACAAAAGCCATTTTCTGGATAATCAGGTGATAGAAACTCAGAACCTTGAATGAGAGTGCATCCTATGTAGCAGGTGACAGTGACCAGGCGACATGAACTGGAAACAAGTGCAGGAAGATGTCTGAATGCTTTTGATCTTTGAGGCCTTTGGCAAGTGTAGGGCCAGATCTCAGGACTCCATGTTCCCAGGTTCTTGCTTCCCAGTACAAAATAATGGCTACTGGTACCAAGTTGATGGCGTAAATGAACAGAACAAGCAGGTGCAAACAGGCAAAGTGCCAGAGTTTATTAAAGCATAGTACATTCCAGAGAAGGGATGAGTCCGCTCCCTGTGAGTGGAGGGGACCCTGAGTATAACAAAATTTCTCCTCTTTAAGCTGATTTCTTAATTCTATATTGAGTGAGGGGGTGGGGAGATGGAATATTCATGATTTTTTTCTTGGAAAGGGGTGGAGAATTCCCAGAATCAATAATCTTCCCTTTTTCTATCCTTGTAAGGCAAATTCCAGGTAGTGCTATGGTATTTGTAAACCATCCTGGTGCTGATGGGTGTGGTTTTTACTGTGTTAATGAGGCTAGATCATTTAGGGACAGTGTTACCTCAACTGTGTGCATGCCCCAAAGACCTCCTCTGGAGGCCTTGATCATATCTCCACTTTGTGGTTCCTCTGTCTCTTTTGGGTGGTCAGTCCTTGAAAACATCCCCACTATAGACCAAATATCTTATTGGTCCTTGAGGACCCCTTGACTCACCATCTGTTCCTTTTTGTAAGCCTCCTTCTGGTCAGTTTTTTTGTTTTTCCTAGTAGACAAAGCATCTCGCAGCTTCATTTGACTCCCAGTGGACACTTTAGGCAAAGCATCTGTCCTCCTCACCCCCATCCCTACCTAACACTTTGACCTTAATGAAATTACCTTGGTGGCCTTAAAGGCATGCAGCTTCTGGTAAAAAGAACAATACTCTCCCAACCTCTCTGCAGGGGGATGGGCAGGAGTTGACAGTTAATTTCTGTGAGCCTGTTTCTTCAACTGTAGAACAATAGAAAAGACAGTGATACTTACCTTAGATTTATTATAGGAATTAAAATGTGACAAAACTAAAAAAATGAGAAAGAAGAGCAGAAACCTCTCTGTGGATGCTTCATGAATCTTAGTTCCCAACTCCAGCCAAATAACTGTGTAACCTTGGGCACATCCTTTTATATTTCTAGGTTTCAAATGCATAGATGCTGGGTTTGGACTGTGTTATCTCTGTGGCTTCCTAAGTGTTGCTGTTCTGGGATTCCCTGACAACCGTCTCTGTTCCCTACAGGCACTGCCCTAGTGACATCCCGTTCCCCCTGTAATTATTGAGATGGCTTTGGCAACACTTAACGACCTCAGAATTGAGATCCGGCAAAGGAGTCATTAGCGATTTAACCATGTTAAAAAAGAAAATACGAAAGATATCCTGATCTCCCACAATGCCATCTAAAGGACAAACGATTGTCATTTAAGTCTTGACATAATTATAACATTTCAGGTGAAAATGTGTGCTGCTCCATAATCCTTCCTGAGTAATTGCAGTGTTTTTAGCCTAACTGGAAGCTGACAGTTGACTTGTCTGGAGGTTGCTAAGGAGGCACTAAGTGCAGGGTGAGTGTGGGAAATTAAACCTCAGGCTGTGGAAGAGACAGTAAGAGACAGTCGTGTCTCTCAGAGAATAACTGAGATAACTAGAGCAGGGAGGGGCAAAGCAGGAAGGTCTGCAGCAAACCAGCTCCCCCCACCCCCGGGGCGAGGCATGTATAACAGGGACCAGCACCACTGCAGCTGTGTGGGAAGGACCTCCTTCCTCAGCCCCTGTGTCATCCTCCTAAGCCTCATGCTTTTGCTATATACCATCGTCATCACGTCTACCCAGGTACCCATCAGTTTTCACTGCAAAATCTCACAAAACCTGGGCAGCATAATAGTGTTATTTCTCAGTCTCGTGTCTGTAGGTCTGCTGGGTTGGACAGGCCTAGGGTCTGGCCCATGTGTCTCTCATCCTCCTGGGTCTGCCTGGCTTTCTGGGCACAGTCCTCTCGAGGTGATGGTAGAGTGTGAGGACAAGCAGACACACACAGAGCCTCCTAGAGTCTCTACTCAGACTGGTGCCCTGACCCATCAACTCCATCTACTCGGGCCAGAGTAAATAACATGACCACACCTGGCACCCTGGGAGGGAGCAGACTTCTCGAATGTTGGGGCAGGAAGTGAGTATTTGCTGAACAGTAATCTAATTCTGGAAGACCCTGAGCCCTCAAGGACAGGATCCATTCACAGTGCCTCACCAGTACCTGCCCAGCATAGCTCTAGAAAAAGTGACTCTCATTCATCTCCCAAAATCTAGTCCAGTGGTACAGAGGTGGGGTACTCAGGCTAGAGGCTGGCAAACTGGAGTCAGAGAAGTCTGTTAGAAGTATACAGAGCCCCAGGCATGTCTCTTTCCTGAGTAGTGGGCTGTTACAGAGGCAGTGCCAAGTCTAAAAGTTCAGGAGCCAGTGGTTAAACCACTCACATAAGAACAATGACAGTTCCCAGGGCCAAGGTGGCCATGGGGCTGGAGGTCAGATGTTCCACTCTGACAACCATGGCAGTGGGTGGGCACAGAACACAATGGGGCTTTACAAGCCTCTTGATCTAAGACTTCCAACTTCCAGCAGAGCTGGGCTCTGTCTGCAGCTCTCAGTCTGAAACCCTGCCCCAGAGGACTAAAGAGAAACCAATGTTTTTGCATTCTTGCCATAATTCATGTAGAAAAATGGTCTCCAGTTCTACCTAGGTTGGGTGATGGGCTCACTCACAATTTTGACTCCAACTATACAAAAACAACTCTTATAACCAAACATTTATACACCTATAACATTCTAAAATTTTAAAAAATAACTATTACATGAAAAGTAAAAGAAAAGAAAGAAATTAGTGACTAAAAAGAATTCTTGAGCTTGTCTGACATGTTAGCAGATAAAGAAATAGCTTGTCAAAACCTCCTTTACTTGCAAAACTGGCTGAAACCAGTTGGAAGCAAGATGGTTGATGGCAGTCTGCATGGAATTGGCTTGCTTGCCACATGGGTGACTTTTTGATGTGACAGCCCTAATTTCCACCTTATGTTTCATACTAGGTCCTCCCAAATTTACACAAGCCAACCCATGGAGAAGCATGAAGAAGCAAGTGCACACATTCAATAGTCTTTCCAAACTTCTCCCCTCCCTCTGACAAGCACTGATCCTGAAACCTTTCCTCTAAAACCTTCCTCTGAATGTATCGCTTTTAAGCTAGTGCAGGGAGACAGATTTGAGCTAGCCTCCTGCCTGCTTGGCCACCTTGCAATAAACTGTTCTCTCTGCCAAAGACTGGTTCTCTTGTATATGAGCAAACAAGCTTTATTCAGTTTAGTAACGAGATGATTCTGGGTCTGAGGACTAAGCAGCATGGGGGATGCAAGGACATGGGCTTTAGCATTGAGATACCAGGGTTCTTTCATTACATCCAATGAGAAAAGCTTTCTAGTATTGAACCTCGATTTCTTCATCTGTGAAATGGGAATAATAGGGTTGCTGCACACTTTTGTGCTGCAGTTTAAATCAGATAACATGTTTAAAGTGTCAGACGTACTTAGTTCATGATACATGTTCCCCAAAACGTTGCCTCTCCCTTGGCTTGTCTCCTAGACTGGAACTTAGCTTGCATGTGGGTCTGGTGGCAGAAATATGGAAAGAAAGGTTAAACATCTGACCACATCTGTCCATAAGACACAAGTCCTGTGGGCTGATTGGGGCTTTCCCTTTCCTTCCAAGAGAGGCACAAGTTGCAAAATGGTCATCTCTCTCCCCCATATACAATGATTTCAGATGTTAGCAGAAAGGGGTCCTGGCTAAGTCTGGTCAGGTCATGCTGTAACAAATTGCCAAATAGGCTGGGGGGCTTCAACAAGAAGCATTTATTTTTCACAGTTCTAGAGGCTAGAAGTATGATATCAGTGGGCCAGTGTGATTGTTGGTTAAGGCCCTCTCTCAGTTGTAAATGGCTGGCTTCTAGCTGTGCTGTCTCATGGCAGAAAGAGGGCTAGCCTTCTGGCCACCTCTTACAAGGGCACTAATCCCATTTATGAAGGTGCCACCCCCATGACTGAGTATCCTCCCAAAGACCCTACCTCCTGATACTATCACCTTGGGGATTAGGATTTCAACATATGAATTTGAGAGGGACAAATATTCCAACCATAGCAGGCCCCTTACTCTCCAAATAATAATGATTTATATATTACAAAGAATTTTTCTCCTCTTGTCTCTCATAGGAAGAGTCAAAGTATCCCTTGACATCAAAGGATGTCAAAATCAAAGACAGGTAGATCCTGAATGTTTATTTCCCCCGAGGAGGTTTAGATGAGTCATGGGGTTAGAGGCCTCCCTGGTGACACTGATGCCCTTATAAGAAGAGGATGACACACCAGGGCATGCTCACTCTCTGCACTCAGGACACTGTGAAGAGGCAGATGCCTGCAAGCCCAGAAGAAGGTCAACCAGGAACCAAACTTACCAGCCTCTTGATCTGAGACTTCCAGCCTCCAGAACTGTAAGAAATAAATGTCTGTAATTTAAGCCACCCAGTGTATGGTATTTTGTCATGACAGCCCAAGATGGCTAAGATGGTAGATGATATCGTCCCCCTTTCAAAGACAAGGAAAATGAAGCCAACTTTCTTCAGATCACACAGGTAGGAAGTGACAGTCCTTCCATTAGTAATTTTCCCCCTATAAGCAAATTACTTAAGCCTGAATCTATTTAACACAAAAATTCTTCTGAAAGAGGAATCATGGCCCAAGGCTTCCTGCCACCTTCCTGAGCTATGGTATGTTCACATGGCTCCAGTCAGGGGACTTTGACAAGTGATAACAACCAATTGCCTTCCTCAAAAATACCCAAAACCCAACCATTGTTTGGCAGCTTGATGTAATCTAGAAGAAATGCCCATTGTTCAGCATCTTGAGGAAGGATATTAATGGAACCAAATGTAAGTAAAAGACCATGCAAAAATGTAAAACAGGACATCTCCCAGGAAACAGGCAAAAATCACAGTGAATGTGATATTTCAGGAAAGAAAAGTTGAGGTCAGTAATTTTTTTAGTGCCCATCATGTTCCTATTACTTTGCTAAAATACTTGATATATCATGAAATTTAAATTTGGAGGGAAAGGGTCCATAGCTGGTATGGGCTTTCCTCTAGTTTATGGAGGTATAGCAGATCCAGAATAAATGCTTTGTACAGATTGAGCACCAGCACCTCATTACTGAGACTATTTATGTAATAACTTGCAATTGATGTATACATGATAACTGTATACACAACACAGCTGGCACTCAGGATACACTCTAGCCAGTTACCCCAGAGCAAGGTGTAGTAGTAAAATGTAAAATCTGCAGGTCCCCAGAGCCAATGCAGTCTGTGCCCACTTGGCTTTGCCTAGTGACCATGAATGGTTTAAGTATACAGTGATTTGTATGAGTGGAGACGCATGGAAGCTTCGGAACCCCCCAAGACCTTTGCTGTGCTGTTACCGTGCATGCTGCCTACTGCCTGCTTCATGCTCTTTTTTGAAGTTAAACTTTATGTTGAGTGAAGCCCATTGGGTCTCATGAGTTCAGCAGTCACTGTGAACCCCAGACCATTGCCATGAGTCAAGCAGAATGGGCAGTTTGATCCTAAGCTGGTATTCAAAAAGGGAAATTCAGTTGTCCAAGACTGTATTGTCAGTTATAGACATTCTTGATTGCCATTGCCCTCATCCTCCTCTCCAACAGAATTCCTCTGGGTTGAGTGCCCCAAGAGAAGATGGATCTGAAGCAGTATAGGGACAGGACTCAGGCCTCACTTCTGACCAAAGGACAAAATATGAGGCAGCATAACCATGTGAGTAATGATTTTCAGAGCCACTGGAACAAGATACTGACACAGGTCAATGAGGCACTGTCTGCAATAGAACCACACCTATCTGAATCCACCCACCTCAAGCCAGAAAAGACCTCATTGTTCAACCACACCTATCTGAATCCACCTCACCTCAAGCCAGAAAAGACCTCATTGCTAGAGGTTGTTCCTCTAGCTATAATGACCTTACCCTGAATTTTCCCTCATTATAATCTCATTTTAATGCTAAAGTTCACACACAAGGCTGCAGATTTAACACACAATTAAGACATATTACATGAAGAACCCATCTCTGCATATTTATATGTCACCCTTTTCCCACCTAAGCCTCTTTAAAACTCTCTGAACTCTTGTATTCTTGTGACTTGCAACCTGGGAGTCTGTTGCACTGAAAAACAACTCATCAAAGTTGAACCAGCTTGAAATGGTTCTGCAGGTTCAGATGCAATTGCATCAATGGTCGGGGATAGAGAGGTACCAAGATCAGCACTGAAGTTCTCCTAGTGCAGGGGCATAGACCAGAGAGGACCAACCATCAGTGCAGGTAGGAATGCTCACTTGCTTCCACCAAGTCGTGCTTCTCTGTTGCCACTAGCTGGCACTGACCCAGAGACAGCACCAGGTTTGAAAAGTCCCAGGTGAATACATGCAGTTTATTTAGAGAGAAATACTAGCATCATATGAGAGACCATGTGTGCATGGGTGTTGGACAAAGGAATTCAACATGT
This sequence comes from Otolemur garnettii, assembly GCF_000181295.1. Classification (NCBI taxonomy): domain Eukaryota; kingdom Metazoa; phylum Chordata; class Mammalia; order Primates; family Galagidae; genus Otolemur; species Otolemur garnettii. The sequence goes on along the minus strand of NW_003852454.1, from coordinate 7,773,053 downwards.
AAGGGCTGTAAAAATCAACTTTGGCCCAAAAGATAACTTCCAACTCCATCCACCAAGGGCCAGCTCTGCACTGGAAGAAATATATTTCCATATCCTAGAAGGAGGTCCTGCATATAATTGACTTACACCTGGAATATAAGAATGCAGCATTTGATAACATTGCTAGAAGAGGGATTTCTACAGGAACAATAGCTGGGATTGCCAGGAATAACAGTGAGGGCGCAAGGCAATGAGTCAATTGTTCCTGACACTTACATGCTTGATTTTCATGCCTCTTTTATTCTAAGACACACATACCATATCACCCAACTTGGAGCATGGCTACCAACCACTCTCCTTCTGAAGGTTGTGCTAATTTGAGATAGTCTTACCACGCTTTCAACAGTGGGTCAGGTTACAAAGGATGAGGATGATCTATTTCCCAAAAAGCTCTGAAAAGGAGGACAGTGGCCCATCTGTATGTGATTTTGTAGGGCAACAGACCTGTGGCCACATGAGAGGATGGATGAGCTGACCTGTAAACGTCCCCACTGTCAGCAGCCACTGACTGAGGAGAAGGTGATCTTAGAGAGAGAAGTCTGAAAAGCTTCCTTTCAGACACTTCTCCAAGGTGGGGACCTGCTCTGTAATGAGTTGCTGGAGGGGTCTGGGGGGTTGTTTTGATCTTCTTTTATACCTTGGTTTTATATGCACATAAACAGACATATAGACAAGGTCAAGGAACTTCCTGAGACACTCTACCTGTCTCTGCCATGCATCAGTCAGCCACGGTATTTTCCCTGGGCAGCAATCAAATTAAATATCTATGAATCACCTCTATAGTTTCCCACTTACCACTATCCACAGGTCTCCTGTAATGGCTACAGAACACATCGTTTAAGATGAAGGAGCTGGCATCTCCACTGACCAAGTGGTGCTTTACTCCTGGTGTTTACCAATGTTGCAAGGCCTCCTGCCTCCTTAGGACTTGGCAGGTGGAGAGCAAAGCATCACTTTGAAGAGGCAGATGAAGGCAGGTCTGGTGCATACTTCACATATCTTAAGTGATGCCCCTCTCCATAGCTTAAGCCACAGCATCTCGGCTTGTCCCTAAAACTTTTACTTGTAGTCTGGTGTGTTTAGTGAAAAGAAAAAGGGATCTGGAATTTATTGAATAACTAAAATGAACCAGGCACCTTTGATATATGTTTTTGCAGGTAATTCTCAAGAGAGAGTGTTCAATTCTAAATGAAGTTAAATAACTTGCACAAGATAAGTAACACAGAGAATTCTTAAGGACCATATCAAATACTTTCCACAGATCATCTTATTTAAATTTCTACAAATCTACACAATATCTACTCTACTCATTCCCATTTCACAGGTAAGGACTTCAAGGCTTACAGAGATTAAGAAATTTGCCTGGATAGGTGGAAGGGCCCGATGCCAACATAGAAGCCACTGGTACCCATGGGTCTTTATGAAACCAGTTAAGGGAAAGAGCTACATTGCCAGGCAAGTGTGTCAGCTTCCTGTAGTATGTTCATGCCACTCTATCATACTGAGTCTCAGAAAGAAGGTCATGCAACAGTCTGCCGAACTGAGACATATGGAGTTTGCTATGCCAGTTCCGGGCACTGTTTTTTCTCTTTTTTTCTTGAGACAGAGTCTCACTTTGACAGCCTCAGTAGACTGCTGTGGTGTCATAGCTCACAGCAATCTCAAATTCCCAAGCATTGGATCTTAAGGGGTGGAATGAACACTCATGCCACATGGAGTCTTCCATACCTCACCTCTGTTCTGCTGCTTCTCTTCCCCTGCCACTGACAGCCCCACGTTCCCCTCAGAAAGAGAGAGCACTGAGGTTAGGAGGAACCTAAAGAAGGGCATGACTCCTCCAGCTTTGCACTGCAGGCCAGTAGCCAGACCACTATTGCTGGCCTTAGTCTTTAGTGCTGGCTAGGGATTAAAATCACCTGCACAACTTGTTTAAAATAAAGAAGTACCCCCCATACCTCAATCTCAGATTGCCCAGTTAGAATTTCCAAGGTGGGCATGGACATCTGTCCTCTTTTAAAAATTGCCCCAGGGGCTGGGTGCTGTGCCTCATGCCTATAATCCTAGCACTCTTGAGGCTGAGGTAGGTGGATTTCTTGAGCTCATAAATTCAAGATCAGCCTGAGCAAAAGCAAGACCCCCCCTCTACTAAAAATGGAAAAAGTGAGTCAAGAGGCTTGCTTGAGTCCAAGAGTTGGAGGTTTCTGTGAGTTATGATGCCACAGCACTATACCCAGAGTGATAGCTTAAGACTCTGTCTCAAAAATAAATGGATAAATAAAATAAAATAAAAATTTCCCCAGGGCTTTGGTGATTTTTTTTTTTTTTACTGTATATTTTTGCCTTATTTGGATCTTTCAAAATGAAAAAAAAAGACTACTTTTTTCTAAAATAAAATAAATAAATAAGTAACAGTGTGGTATTATAAGTTACTACAAAACTTTTGAGACAGGCTGGGTCATCGTCCATTATTTCATGTGGGTAGCATCCTTTCTGATTCACCCATGTAAGTTTCAACTTGCTCACCTTACTGGCATTGCTAGGGAAGGTTCACTTATTTCCATCCAGAAGGATTTTCTTGGTTTTTGTGTATCTCAAAACCTTCATAATGACCCATGTATGTATGTGCACATGTGGCTGCTCCCCAAGCTTCCCGAGTTCTGTTCCATGACTAGATTTGGGATCTTCTAGTGCTGTTTCTTCTATTTGAGGATCCAGGATGGTGCTGCTCAGAACTCTGACCTATTGCTTCTATCAAGCCTTTTAATGAAAAAAAAAAAAATAGCATAGTATCTACCCTGATGTGAGAGACCAAAGAAAGAGAAAAGACCTCCAATAAAAGTTAATTAGGGTACAGTTTAAAGTACAGGAAAGAGCAGAGGCTTTGAAGTCAAAAAGCCCTGGGTTTAGAATCTCACTCTGCCATTCATTCCCGGCTCAGTATTCTTGGACAAGCAGTTTAATTGCTCTGCGTCTCACCTTTCCTAGTTATATTCTGGAGACAATAATTTCTGTCTTGCAGGATCATGGTAAGTAGTAAACACAATAATGCATGTAGCCTGCCTAATTTATACTCAATACCAACACATGGTAACTATCATTGTCATTAATTTCATTGTTACTAAAATCAATTTTTATTAGCATTGATGACCTTTCACTTCCTAGGAATAAATAGGAAAAAAGAAAAAGACATTTCAGGAGCCTTAAAATGACTAGAAAGGAACAATTTATTAAGCACTCATGCACAGACAGGTCACAGCAGAGACTTCTTCAAGCTTCTCGCAAAGATGTTTGATCCATCTTCTTTTATGATGTGAGTTCCCAGGACTCAGCTCCCCCTGTTCCTTCCACGGCTGGTCTAAGGCCAAGTCTGAAGGTGGCACTCAATGGCACAATTTTATCTCCTCTTTTTAGAGCTGCCTTGAGAGAAGAAACTCAACCACTCTCCGGGTAAGTTTTGTGGAAGAAAAGCAACATCGAAAACTGGAAGGTTCTTGTTTAACTTTTCGAAGAGGCATTGTTATCTTTTCGGGTTTTGTAGCACGCACTGACTTAGAGTGCAATGGCAGCAGAGAGAGGGAAGGGG
>NW_003852454.1:7766712-7769243 GCF_000181295.1 Otolemur garnettii | reverse complement strand
GCAGGGGAATCCGTCAGAGGGGTCTCTCCTCCACGTGGATTAGCCGTGGGGCAGGGGAATCCGTCAGAGGGGTCTCTCCTCCACGTGGATTAGCCATGGGGCAGGGGAATCTGTCAGAGGGGTCTCTCCTCCACATGGATTAACAGTGGGACTTTGGCTGTTAGAGTCATCTTGTCATATCATGACAAAAGGAGGACATCCAGAGAACTCCTGTTGGAGGCTGATTCAGAGGAAATCACTCTGATGGATAACAGTGGGCACCCAGAGCACCTGTGGAAAGCCAACGCTAAACAGCTGAAGGAGGAAATAGCAAGGAGGGAATCACAAGACAAATTGCCAGATGAAAAATCATCCTTAAAAAAAGAAAAGTAGAGCTTCCTTAAAAATGACATCAAGCAAATGGTTACAAAATAGAAAGCCACAATTTAGTTTGCCAGGGAGCTGTCATGACAGCTACAGGGACCCAGCCCTTAGCTTGCAGCTCACCCTCCGAGGAGCTCTCTGGCCCTGGGACAAACCCCATGCCCTACTCAGTGTCCGCTGTGGCTGGTGAAAACCCAGCTTTGTCTACTGCCTCCTTTTTTTTTCTTTTCTTTTCTTTTTTATTAAATTATAGTTGTATACATTAATGTAATCATGGGGTACAATGTGCTAGTTTTATATACAATTTGAAGTATTTTCATCAAACTAGTTAACAGCCTTCACTGCATTTTCTTAGTTATTTTACTAAGACATTTATATTCTACACCTAGTAAATTGCACATGTACCCTTGTAAGATGCACCGTAGGTGTGGTCCCATCAATTACCCTCCCTCCAGCTATCCTCACCCCTCCCCTCCCCTCCCTCTCTCCTTCCCCCATATTCTTGGGCTATAATTGGATTATAGCTTTCATATGAAAGCTATAAATTGGTTTTATAGTAGGGCTGAGTACTTTAGATACTTTTCTTCCATTCTTGAGATACTTTGCTAAGAATAATATGTTCCAGCTCCACTCATGTTCCTGTCTCCTTTTCTATTTGCTCACACCAGCCCATGTCCCAGAAGGGGGTTCATCTGAAAACAAACATTTTTATCTTTTCAGTGGAGATCACCACGGATAGGTGACCTTCTTGCATAGGGTCTGGGGAAAGAATGTGTGGCTCAGAGAGAATGAATGGCCTCCAGGGGGAAAGCTTGGATATTGAGGTGTGGCAAGAATGACCTCACCTCTGCAGTGGCATTGATAGTGACCTCTCCTGCCACCTCTTACTGATCTGGTGCCCAGGTCCAAGGTGGCCTAGGTCCAGAAAAGACTGTGAGAGGGTAAAGGACACATCACAAAAACCCAGGACCCAGCCAAGAGAAAGGAAAGAGACCAGGCCCGGCACTTCATAGCTTTCAAAGTCTCTTTCTGCCGAATCCTTTTCATTGCTGCCCCAGCTGGTGGGACCACAACACTTTAAACTGTAGGAGGGTGTCCAGGTCAGTCACCTGTGACCCTGGAGAATAGTGTCTCTTCCAGTGGCTTCCTTATTTGTTTCTCAGACTAAAGGGGAAGGAGGGAGACTTTTTGCTCTCTCGTGATCTTGACTTGCTTTAATAACAAAGACAATTTTTGAAATATCTTCTGGTGTTTTTGATCTCCTGTTTGGAGTTTTGTCGGCGGGGGCAGGGAGGTTGTGTTTCATTTTCTGTTACCTGAGCCCCAGGAAAGGGGACGGTGAGTGTCATCTCAGGAAGAAGTTTCCAATATGAGAGAAGCCCCTGTCAGAAGAGAGAGGAGGAGAACAGAGGCCGCTGGCTCCAGGAGGGGCACTGAGAGAAGGGGACAGAATGGGAGTTCAGGGAGCTCTCCCTGCCCTCTCTCCTACTCTGCTCCCTCCTCTCTTGCTGGTGGGACCGAATCTGCGGCAGAGTCACAGATAACATTTGGGGAGAATTCAAGAAAAACGAACCTTGTTTTGCACTGCCCTGGACACAGATGGAAAACTTTCAAGGGCCCTTAGAAAGTCACCACATCTGACAGGGCACTTCCCAGCATTGGTGGCATCGTCAGAGTGACACAGCATGTCAGAATAAGACAAAGGCTGCTCCATGCTCTCCCCAGGTGGGTGTAGTCGAAAGTCCTCAGTATCCTTCCAGCCTAGAGACGGTCACCAGGATACAGGGGACACAGACAAACAAGGACTGACAGCCTTAAGAGGTAGCCTCCATCAGGAAGGAAACCCAGGCCACCTACCCAAAATCAAATCTGGCCATTCTCACCCTACTGGGCAGTAGCTCCAGAATCCCAGTTTTAGACAACACCAGCCATGCTGCTTTGGAGATGCTCACAGGACACTGCCACAGCCAGCAGATCTGAGCCTATGGACATAGTTGACACTTAAAAAATAATACCTTAGCTCATACCTACAATCCCAGTACTTTGGGAGACCAAGACAGGAGCATCACTTGAGTTCAGCAGTTTAAAATCAGCCTGGGCAGCATAGCAAGACCCTGACTCTACAAAAAATAAAATAAATTAGCAGGGTGTGGTTAGTGGCAGGCGCC
>NW_003852454.1:7765314-7766391 GCF_000181295.1 Otolemur garnettii | reverse complement strand
GCCCTTCACTGCAGGGGACACTGGAAACAGCTTCTTCCTAAGACATGACAACACTCATGACAACGCTCACGTACAAGTGTGTCTATAATTAGACCGTGCTTTATGTTATTTGAAATTTCTGGGACTAAATAACTAACCCCTCCCTATCCTCTGTCAGGACAGAATTGGATTAAGCAGAGAAGTTTAAAAATGTACCCTAACAAATCCCAACAGACTTGGTATGAACCCTAAAAGATGTACCCTAAAAAAACCCAATGGACTAGTCCTAACTATTCCAAAACAATGTGCCGTGGAGAAGAAAGCAAAGTTACCAACCATTGTGGGAAGAGTCCTCTCCTGTCTCTGAGTTCCAAGGTGGATTTATTAGGCATGGAAATGGTCCTGGCAAAACAGTGCATTCCATGACCTCATGGAGAAGAGACAGAGGGAGAAGAGAAAAAAAGGCCAATGGGAAGGACACTCTCCCCAGACTCGGGCTCTTTGTTCTGACTCTAAAGCCCCCAGGGAGAGAGAAGTGTGCGAGAGGGCAAAGGAATACATTGGCAACTCGAAGGGTCCTCCTGCTGTGATCATGCCCAGGACAGCATGGTCCTACAGTATCCAGACACTGGTTTTTCATCACAGGAACATGAGCATGGGCTATCCTGAGAGCCTTCTCAGGTCCATCCCGCTGGTCTTCCCTGTGCTGTGAGATGGGAGTGGTGTGAGGTTTTATAGAACTGGCATAATTCACCTGAAAGGGTGCTCATAAGCTACTTCACTTTTTCCTGTCTCTCCCAAAATTTGGAAGAGTAAAATCAAAACATTTTCTATATTAGCTTTAAAATATATTTATCATAAATTTTTCAGGGAAGTAGTAAAAAAAAAACTTGTCTGAACAAATCGTTGGCTTAACCCATTTTACACATATAGCCTAATATTTCAGAAAAATAACATTTCCTGGCATGAGTGTGGACAAGAATGTGGAAGCATTTGCATGGACATTGGCCCTGGGAAGGGGACACAGCGGTAGCCCAGGGCTTCCTGTGTTCACTGAAGTGTAGTTCAGAGCTATCTCTTGGAGCATCCATTGGGGGG
>NW_003852454.1:7728363-7746071 GCF_000181295.1 Otolemur garnettii | reverse complement strand
GCGGGAAGCTTGCGGCTCTAGCAATCAGTTCTGGACCTGCCCAGAGCCCTGGGGTGGGGTGCTTCTCTGCCGCCAGTGGGGCACGCGGCTCTAGCAAGCAGTTCTAGGCCCTCCCAGAGTGGGGGACTCGTCCACCACCACCAGCGGGGGTGCGCTAAGCTCTAGCAAGTACTTCTGTGGCTGCCCGGCGCAGAGGACTTCTCTGCGGCCGCCCGCCACCCGCGGGAGGGGGACGCCTCTAGTAAGCAGTTCTGGGGCCCGCTTTGTACCTGTATTTTATGTTCTTAAATGATCTTCCTTGGATTTATAGCTTGCCAAACTTCTTTCTGGGCTCAGCTCCCCGTCTTTGGCTTCATAGATTCTGATTCCAACCAGTTTTTCTTCCTTTGCTCAGGAGCCTCTGACCAGGGTTGCTACCAGTCGGCCATCTTCCTCCAAGACCATTCTTTAAAAATTCTTCAAGGATATGTCAACAGCCATTTGAACAGAGAAAATTTTAGGAAGTCAGCTTTCTTTGTTCACAGGATAACTTCCCACTAGAAGCTGCTATGTGTTTCTGTATAGCCAGGGGCCCTTCTCCATTCAGGGAAAAACTTCAGAGGACAGTTAAAGAAACATCTTATGGCAAAACATCCTGTTCTGTTTTCAGTAGATCATTTCAGGAAAGCCCTGCCTTTGAAGTTGCAGTGCAGTAAAATACACAGCCCAGAGTCTCAGGGGGAGAACTTGACACAGAGTGGTGGGTGCTCTGCCCCACATCCAGGCCCTAAGTGGTGAGGACAGTGCCATCTCTGCATCCCTGGCACGTAGCAAATGAATGAGTGAATGAGAATGCAATCTAACCTTTGGCTTTCCTATCTATGAAACAAAGGCAATAACTCTTAAAAAAGAAAAAAAGTGCTGTGCCTGTGGCTCAAAAGGGTAGGGCGCCAGCCCCATATGACAGAGGTGGTGGGTTCAAACCCAAACCCAGCCAAAAGAAAGAAAAAAACCAGGGCGCCGGGTTTGTTGGTAACTAGCGCTCTGGGAGGCCGAGGCAGGTGGATTGCCTGAGCTCAGGAGTTCAAGACCAGCCTGAGCAAGGGTGAGACTGGTCTCCACTAAAATTAGAAACAATAGTATGGTGTAGTGGTACATCCCAGCTACTTGGGAGGCTGAGGCAGGAGAATAGCTTGAGCCAGAGTCAGAGCTATGATGACCCCATGGCACTCTATGCAGGGTGATAGAGTGAGATTCTCACTCTTAAAAAAAAAAAAAACTTAAAAAAACAGACCCCATCAACCCCATGAGATGCCCCAGGGCATCAGGAAGTAGGACAAGCCTGGACTCAGCCCTGCATCTTCCAAGAGGCTCTTCAGCCTCGCACCTTCCTTACTCCCCAGTCTACTTTCTTTTTTCTTTTTTAGACACAGTCTCTCTGTCACCCTAAGTAGAGTGACATGGCATTATCATAGCTCACAACAACCTCAGTTTCTTGGACTCAAGAAATCCTCTTGCCTCAGCCTCCCAAGTAGCTGGGACCACAGGCCTGTGCCATGACACCTGGCTAGTTTTTATATATATATACACATATATTTTTAGTAGAGACAGTGTCTCACTCTGGCTCTGGCTGGTCTCGAGCCCCTGAGCTCAGGCGATCCACCCTGATCCACTGGTCTACACTGAACTTAGTATTCTGTACTGTGACTCACTCTAGCTCTGTCTTTGCTGAAGAACTTGATGTTCTTGGAGGACAGGGTTTGGCAGTCTTTATCTCTGTCCTCAGGCCTGGTGCAGATGCTCAGGGGTGTTCTGAATGGGTCCTGGAGGGCACTCCCCAAAAACATCTCTCTGAGCTCAAATCCTGGTGACCACATGCTGCCAGGCCCTTACAAATCTCACTCAACTGCCTTGTACCTGAGCAATGGTGGTGAGAAAAGGAGTGAAATATTTGATTAGAGAATGGCAGACAGGTGAGGGAGGGAATGCAGAATGGGGAAGAGTGGGCACAAGGAGCAGCTGTAGGCCCAGAGCTACAGGCACCAGCCTTGGTGCCCCGGAACACGGCTGCCAGGCTGCTGGCCTCCCAGCTTCCCATCGTTAGCACCTGTTCCCTTCAACTACTGAAGAGATCTCTGCTCCCTGGCTGTTAGTGGAGGACTTTGTCAAGATAAGAAACATTTTACTTCTTCCATACAACCAGCTCATTTGCAATTTAAGTGTGCCACAAGCAAAGCCTTTGTACCCAGACGTTGCTAATACTCACCAAGCTCTCTGCGTTACCCTGATTCCCAGAGACGGAAGATGGGGGCAGGATACCCAGGGACTTTCATCAAGCCATAGATATTAAATGTATTGCTCATCTACAGCAGTAAAAGGTATTTTCAGGCTCATGTTAAGAGGAAAAAAAAACATGCTTTATCATTTTAAAGTCACCACAACCTGCACAGACAACTAAAGGTCCTTCTATGTCAGTTAAGCAAACATGTGGCCTGTGCATACCAGCTCTTCCTTCTGACTCCATGGTGGACACTGCTTACTGACTCCTGCACACCAAGCTGTAATAACTCAGCCTCTGAATCCTTCTCAACACTGTGCTTCAGGCAGTTGCTATAATCAAACAATATTCATCACTGGACTTGCCACCAGGCTGGATGCGTGATGAGCCTGCCTCACCAAACTAATCTCTTGCTGCTGTTTAAATGCATTTGCTATATTTTCTGGCTCCTTCTTTTGATAACAGACCTTAATTTTCTTTGAGGAACCACCCACCCTGCACGCCTCCAGTTTAAGTGGTTTGTGTCTGTTAATTCCATCCTGTCTCTGGTAGTGGACATGTGAACAAGGCCCAGCCAGCAGAACCCTGCCTCCCCTAACCAGGGAGATTAGACCAGGGATGCTTATGGGTTCTAACTTAATTCCAAAAAGCTCAATCTTAGAATGATCAGGAGAAAGGAGCTTATTTTACTTCTGAACCTGAGATTGTAAGCTGTAGCCCATGGGCACAAACCTCCCTGGCAGCAACACCAGGGGGTAAAGAACACCAGAGACGGGTGAGGGGGACATTGGAGCCCTCAGGAATCACGATCCTATTCAATTCTCTGTCTTCTGCTATTTTTGAAACCAGATCTACATTTGTACTTTTTCAACTATGTGAGGCGCTAAAATGTATTTTTAAAAAGTGACCGGAGCCAAGGTTGCTTTGACTAAGGTTGTCAGTTGTAACTGAAGCAGCCCCAGTGGGTATACTCATACGCTTTAGCATTAGGACTCCCTTGGTGGGGAAGGGACCCCAGCAGGAGTGGGGCAATACAAAACCATGGGGACCTGCCCTGAACAGGGGAGCAGAGATGAATGTGTCAGAGGCCAGGACCACATACAAACACCCCACATCCTGAAAACTGGTGCCCGCCCCACACTCACCACCTTCAGAGGAAGTAATCACAGAAGGCCTGTTACAAAAAGAGGAGTCTGTGGGCTGAAGCCTTCATCACGGAGCCTCAGGGCCACCCAGTGGTGCAATTCCTGGGTGCCACCAAATCTTGCAAGGTAGCAAGCCTGACACTGTTTTGGGACTTACTGACTCTACAGCCACAGACACAAGTCAGAAAAGCAAGCCCGGGACTTGCCCACCGCCCACAGTGCAGAGGTGACCCTCGGCCTGGCCTGCTCGTGAGCCATGCTTCCTCCTCCCCCTGAAGTTCCTGGGTGAGCCTGTCCTTGCACCTCTCGTTTTCCGCCCTTCTCCATCTTCCTGCCTATTCTCGTGGCTCCCCAGTATCCAAAGTCTGACTCTCTCTCTCTCCTTCACTGCCACTGTAGGGATCCCTGCTGTGGGACCCCCTTCTTTGGTGAAAAGCTCCCACAGAGATCATCCTAGCCCCTTGAAAAGGGTCTTGGTGCAGATCCACTATCTTTAATCCGTTCTGGAGTCTTCACTTCTGTGTGTGGAGACAGATTGAAGGCTCCTGGAGGATAGAGTTCAGTTTGCTTCTGAGGGCTGAATCAGAATCCTTGTCTTCTCCTATTATGGAAGCCATAAAAATATCAGCGTTCTCCCTGTGGGTACAATATTGAGGGTTAAAATATTCATTAGGAGTAGTCATAGATGTATTATTTAGAATTCAGAGGTTCTGGGCACCTGATGCCAAGAAAGCACTCATATTTCAAATGTCAAATCTCTATTCTTTTCCAGGGAGCTCACGTTTCAGCAATCATACCAAAGGGGACATTTAGGCTCCTTTCTCCACGTGGGCCAAGAGAAACAAAAGAGTGCAATTTCTCTCCCACTGTTAATAACAGATGCCCCCTTCCGGATGCTTTGTCAAAACCTCTTAACAAACACGTGTGTCTCCTCACTCCTTGGCTCCATCACTCTTTTGGCTTCCCCTGGAACACATTTCATGCCCAGGAAAAAACACATCAGTGAGAGAAAGACTTCTGTGATTCTATAAACTAAAAACAATTCCAGTAAATCTCAGAGAGAATTGTTTTCTTTTACATGAGAGCCTAACTCTGAATAGCTTTCAAGGAACTCTTGGAAATTTAATTCTTAGGAACTAGACATTTATGAGGGACCAACTATTTCAACTATATCATTTTTTCTGTCCTTGGAAACTACCTTTGCAAGTAAGAATTATGAAACTATTTCTGGTGGTGAAAAGGCTTTCACCAAATGCAGAGTATTTTCTTCATTGCATTTCTAAATTCCCAAATAGCTAGTTCACAGAAGTCCTCCTTCTTCCCCCCTTATGCTCACAAGCAAGTACTCTAGTTGCCAGGCCTTTCAAGAACAGTGGCCATCAGTACTTGCCACCATCTTGACTACCTTAAGCAGGCACCCTACCCTGGCCTACAGCACACAGGCAGAAGGCTAACACCTGCATTTCCCAGATGCTATTGTGAGCATGGTTCCATTTTTGAATTTTCCAATGAGAGTTGCTTATGAAATATCTGGAATGAGGAAAGAAGCAGAAGCCATCCTTGTTCCAGCAGTATGCAGACAAGCACGGGGCACAGCAGCAGCTTCTAGAATTTTCTCTGTGAAGTACGAATCATGCCCTGGAGTGATGAGCCCCTGCAGTCTGCTGAGCTCTGCCTACAGTTCTGAGTTTGAAGGCAATGCAAGGTGGTGGAGACAGAACTCCAGGATGCCCACATTCCCTTACAAGTGAAAGGCTTGGGGGAGAACATTGTAGACTCTCCGTTCAAGAAAAGACAGGCCTCTTCAGAGAGAGGAGGAAAGGCCTCTTCTGCTGACAATGAAGGCTCAGCACAGAGTGGAGCTTTGAAAGTTTAGCTTTAGCAGAATTCATATAAACATGCCCATTCTGATTCTCAGGTCCTGTTCTTTTTCTACCAGTGTTCTAACTTCTACATAAAACTATGTCGTCCGGCTATGAAGTCAACTTGTGTTATAATACTATATCCTGAAGGATCAAACTCTGGACAGAAGGAGGGCTGGTCAGAGATGCACAGCTGTATTGATTCATGAGCCATAACCAATGGTTTGGCTAACTGGGTGAAGGCTTCAGAGGACTTGGATCAAAGAAATGGTGGCAAAGAATTCTTGGGAAGAGGTAAGAAGACGAACTTGTAAGAGGTGCAGAGTGTTCCACACAGCTCTTTACCAAAGGCCATCTAGTGCAGAGGTCATGCTCAGTGATCAAGTAGAGAAGATAATCCATTCTAGACAAGTTGGCTCTTTCCCCAAGCTCTTTCTCAGTGCTTGCTCACTGGGTTTCTCAGTAGTGTGGCCAGGACATAAATTGAAGCTATGCCTCAGCTCAACAATACAATAATATGGATCTCTGCTGGCTATTACCATCTCCAGATGCCCTACCTGCCAAAATCAGAGATGGAAATTGTGTCTATAATATGGCCTCATTCCCTAGGGAACCAGCCAGACACCTGGTGACAGTTCGATTATATCAGGCCCCTTATAATGAAAGATCAGTATTTTGTCCTCACTAAATTAGACTGACTCTGGATTTGCATTTGCCTTTTCTATCCCTGATGCTTCTGTTGGGCTATCATCCCTGAACCAATTGGATGCCTTTGTTATTACCATGACACTACTTCTAACAAAAAAAATGCAGTTCAGCAAAATGAGAAGGCAATGGACTTGTGCCCTTGGCATTCACAATTCTTACCATTTCCCCCATCTCACAGAAACTACTGGCCTCCTAGAATATTGCAGTGGCTTGTTAAAAACTCAGTTATGGCACTAGCTCAGAGAAACCACCATGCAGAATTGCAAAGCTGGCTTATAAAATGTGGCACATGCTGTGAACCAGCAGCCAATAAAGGACTCTGACAGCCAACGTGTAATGGTGGGAGAGCCAAACAACGAAAGTAAGAGTGACCACCCCCACTTTAACTCATATAAGCAACTTGCAATATTTTTTTTCACATTTCCATAACTTTGGTGTCTGCTGGTTTAGAAGTCTTTGTTCCCAAGACAATAATGCTTTTACCAAGGAACACAGCAGTTATTTATTTCATTGAATGTAAGTTGAGATGGCCACCTGGTCTTCCACTAAAACAATAGGCAAAGAAGATGGTTACTGTGCCAACTTAAATGACACTTCCTGATTATAAAGGAGAAACAAGGCTGCTATTTAAAAAGGGGGGTGGGGGCAGGGAATATTCAAAAAGCCAGAGTATTTCCTGGGGAAATTGTATAGTGATTCCTTGAGCAATAGCAAAAGTTATTAGGTAGTAACAAGCCAATGCAGCCGGTACCACCAAGGATACAGACTCTTCAAGAGTAAAGACTCAAGTCATCCCACCAGGTAAAGAACTTTTATCAGCTGAAATGTTGGTTTAGGGAAAAGGGAAGTTGGAATAGATTGTGAAAAAAAATAAGGTACAGATGCCAAGTGTGGCCTCAACCAACTGCATAAACGGGAGCTGTGATAGCTCTGTACAGCCTTTGGTTGTTTTTTACAACTGGCCCTTGAAGACACAGGTCTGAACTGTGCAGGTCCACTTATGTGCATATTTTGACAGTAAATATATCGGAATTTTTTTTGAAATTTGTGATAATTCAAAAAAATGTGAAGATGAAACACCCAGCTTAGAAATATTGAAAAAGATTGAGATAAGTTAGGTATATCAATGATGTATGTATTAACTGATGTATATGTTATTAATAAGGCTTCTGGTCAACACTAGATTATAAACAGTTAAGTTGTTGGAGAGTTAAAAGTTATACTGAGATTTTCAACTGCTTGCAGGCCGGAGGGGTCAGTACCCTGAACCTTGGCATTGTTCAAGGGTCGGCAGTCTACATTTGTATATATTAATGGTTTTTTTCTGTCTATTTCTATATTGTATTTAATATGTGTTGGTGATATTTATTTGACCTTATGTTTAGTATTTAAGTGGTAATATATTACAGGACAATTGTGCCTGATATAGAAGAGCCACAAAGATCCCTCAGAGCCAGGTGCTATCTCCAGTTTCATGGAGATAATGGGGAATGTAATTGTATTATTACTTAAAAGTATATTTCTTGTTCTTTGAAAGTGTAAATATGAGTAGAAGATGTGTTTGTGGGAGCTGAGGAGGCCCAGAGGTGGTCTGTGCTAGATTGCAATACTTGGCACTGTCTCTGTCCTTGTAGGCTTTGCTCTGCAGTGGGAAGGCTGGATGTCCCAGATCCTCTTCACAGATGGTTCCTCAAAGACTTTGTCAAGAAGAGCTCCCACATGAGACTGGGAGGGCAAAAAATTAATGGAGGGTAGGCAAGGGGGCTTCTGTTATTGGCAGACATAGGGGTTTGTCATCAGCTTCCAGGTGACCCTAAGGACAAAACACACTTTCCTTATCTGTGGCATTTAGTGAAAAGCTAGAAAACACTTTTTTGTATAAATGGATGAATATATTTTGTATATTCTTCTTTTACTGGATGGGTATATAAAAAGGAAATTGTTAGATAAGTGAATGGGTGGACAGGTAGATGGATGAAAGGAAGCTGAGGCAAAGAATACATATCATATATTCAAGGAATGTGATATCCAAAAACTTAAATAAAAATACACATAAAAGACCAAGTGATAGTTTTGAGTTTTGTTTTTAAGACAATGTTGAATGTTAAAAGAACATTTAAAGTTAAAATGGATATCCTCAGAGAGGAAAAATTCAAATTTGCTAGAGAGGATGGTGATCACTATTAATGTAATTTTCAGACTGGGTTGGGAAATGTGGGCTCCACCATGAATAGCATCTTTAGAAAGAAGAGCCTTGAGCTCTCTAAGAGAGAGAAGGAAGCATTTTTCAGGATCTGCCCACTTGTTAACATGAAAACCTAGAGAAACAAATCTGGGCTCTATAGAAGAAAGAACTTTTCAGCCAGGTGGGCCACCTAACCATGCAGGGAGGTGCCTCAGCCCACTAAAGGTACTTGTGCAGTAGCCCGATGGTCAGATCTCAGAAATACTACACAAAGGGTTTTGGACCAGCTGAAAGCTTAGAAAAGAGGACTCCTATGATCTTTTCCAAGAACAACTTCCAGGGTTGCTTTCTACCTCTCTGGGGCCAGTTTGACATGTGTGACCAGCCTGGACACAGAGGCTTACCTGCAGAAAAACTCGAGGGAACATGACAGTGAGTAGGAGAGCTATTTTTGGATGATGGGGGCCCACCCAGCACTCCTGAATTCATAGCACATGAGGAATTGCCTACTCTGCATATGCAGGAAGGAGGATGATGTGAAAAGTGTCTGCTAAATAAAGCAGTCTAATTAATAAGGCAACCGCCGAGTGCCTGCAATGCTAATTTCATCTAGTTGCATTCTTATCCAGGACCCAAATAGGCAGCCATCTCACTAAACTGAAGTAGTTTCTAAATTACCCTTTAAGAGGAAGATGAGTACACAAACTGCAGTGAAATGAGGGGAATGTTGAAGGTTGAAATAATATCTGAAATTCAGAGCTCATGCCTTTGATCTTTTCTTTCCAAAGATAATCTCAGCCCTGCAGTATCCTCAAGGCTAGAAATCAGCAGTGGAAAGCCCTGTGCAAATTGCATTCATATCTGCTGAATGACCCCTCCAAGTAGAGCCAGTTCAGATCTAGTATCACTCTTGCTTTCTTTAAGGTAACGAGGTCTTAGGGTCTCTAGCCATGAAATCTGAGACCCAGGTAATAGGAAAGCTAATCCCAGTTTAGCAGGATCTGGTTTCAGACCAGCTCAGGGTTTCTGTCCCATCTGTACTGCTTTTCAGCTGCATGGATTTAGGCAGATTGCCTAACTTCACCAAGTTTTCACTCTTCATCCATGAAGTAGACAATAGTATTTTGTCTTTTGCCAAATTTATGCAAAGATTAACTCAGGCATGTGTATCTGAACACAAAGACCAACAAATAGCAGGTGCTCACAAAAAAACTCCATTTTATCCACTCAGTAAACTTGAAATCATCAATAGTTTATAAATCCAAAGATAATTTATTTTTTCCTAAGTATTAGCACATTTTCATTCTTAAGTGGGGTTTTGCATGTATTAAGTGTTACTGTTAACAACTACAGGTTCATTTATTCACTGAATAAACACTCTGAACATCAAAGATGTGCGAAGCCACTTGGCCAACACTGCGGCTCAGAGATAGATGAGGAGTGTGCCCTCGTCTCAAGGAGTCCAAGTCACTTCTTCACAAAGGCCAAGCAGAAAAGTGAAATCTCTTTGCCATCATCAAGAGAGCCACTTGTAACCCTATCATCTCTGCATTCGTGACTATTGGTGTTATCAGGGGTTGGCATCTGGCCCCTAAGACAGGACCCTGTTTAAGGATTCAAAGGCAGTCATTAGACACAGCCTAGCAGCTTGACAGATGCTTTGTAACAAAACTGACAACTGTAATAAATAGAAAGGACTTCTGGAACTTGTCCATTAACTAGGCTTTCAGCATGTCATGTTCAAGGTCACTGAGCAATGTTACTGTGAGTTATTGACAGACATCTAAAAATTCTTCCCATAATCCACTGTTTAATGACCATCTACTCATTCATTTATTCCCATTCAACAAGCATTCCTTGAGCACTTACTATGTGCAGACACAATGGCAGGTGCTATGGAAACAGAAAATAAATGTATGACCCTGCATGTGGATTAAGGAAGCAGCTGAATGAGTAAGATGCAGAGACAAGTGGTGCAAGGCCATTGGCGGGGTAAGGGGGACTGGAGGTGGTAGAGGGGCTGCAGGAGTGCAAAGAGGAGCTCTGCACATGTGACGGAGGACATCAGAAGGAGCATGGAAGAGACGAGGAGGTGAGCTGAGTTTGGGATGCTCAGGTTGCTATAATAGACTAGGTGAAACAAACAAGCATTTGTTTTTCACAATTATGGAGGCTGGAAGTTCCAGATCATGGTGCCAGCATGGTTGGGTGTGGGGTTGCAGATGGCTGACTTCTTGCTGTGTTCTCACATGGCAGACAGAGAACTGGCTAGCTCTCTGGCCTCTTCACATAAGGGCACTAGTTTCATTCATTAGGGCTTCAATCCCATGACCTGCCTCCAAATACTATTATAATGGGATTAAGGTTTCAACATATGGATTCAAGGGGACACAACGTTCAGTCCATTGCATCGCTCAAGCAATGAGACAGAAAACAAGGAGGCAAATCCTTCTTCCTCCAACCTCCTGCTCTGTTTAGTCCCCTAGGAGTTGGAGGAGGCCTATTCACACTGGGGAGGGCAATCTACCTTACTGAGTCCACCAAATCAATGCTCATTTCATCCCGAAACACCCTCACAAGCACACTCACACTTATGTTTAACAAAATATCTGAGCACCCTCTGGCCCAGTCAAATTGACAGATAAAACCATCACAAACACAGACCAGAGTTAAAGGTGCAAGTCTGTTAATCAAGAAGCACAAAATACAGCAAGACTGAGATTAATTCTCTTCAGCTCCTCCAGAGTATGAATGTAGAGGTTTGGCAGAAGGTAAGTCAGAGAAGTAGACAGAAATCAGACCACTCACTTCCTCCATACAGACTGAATGTTTGCTATAATATAAGCATTTAAAAAAAAAAATCTGTATCACCCTTTCATCAGAGGGCCCTTGAATGAAAGCCTGGAGAACCTTCAGTGGGTGAGCACTACCTCCTCAGTTGTACTAGACACTTGGCACTCACCTGGTACTTATGCACTCAGGTTAAATCCAAAAAATGCCTAATGCCTATGTCTTCTGGGGCTCTTCAAGGACTGTTCACCTATATCCCAGATGACCACCACACACACACAATATCTGGTCACTAAGTCAATCTGGGGTTGCCACCCTGGTTCAGAGCACCCTATTGCCTTGTTTGTTAGTCTGGTTATCACTTTGATAGTCATCACCAGCTTTTTGACTCAGTACAAGCCCGGTACAGGGTGAGGAAGGTGCAGAATGTAGGGCAAAGGACAGGCACCTTGGGGCCAGAGTCTGGTTCTCCCACACACTGTCTAGGCAATGTTGGTGTAAGGCTAGGTGGGTCTCATGAGAACCCCAAACCTCATTTTTCTCACAGGTAAAATGGCAATAATAACACCTTCCTGGAGGCCTTGTCAGGGCATGCCATCACTTTGTATGTTTCTTGGGACAGGGTCTTTGTCCTGCTCTTTGCCACAGTTCTAATCCCTGATGATTATCTGGCCCAAGAAGGAAAAAATCCTGAATATTTATGAGAGCATGTAACGTGACTGATCCACAGTTAGCTCGGAGGGAATGTGTGAACCTTCTGTCCTGTTTGCTGAAGGAGGGGCTGATGCACCCCACAAGAACGGCACCCTGAGGAGTGCAGGGACACAGAGAATGCTCTCACTCAGACTCTTCCTCTAAGGCCACTCTGTTCTCATTCAACAGGAAGTGGTGAGACACCTCCTCCCAGAAGACTCCCCCAGGCTCTCCAACAGAAAACCTTGGACTAGTTCCAGGTGTGAAATGCCAATTAAGCACACTTACCAGAAGCAATGCTCCCACCCCGACCGGGTTCACCAAGTGCCCTGTTCAGACATAGTTTTAAGTCTTAGTTTAGCAACCAAATTAAGATGTGTTGAATGAATAAACAGGGTGATTGAATTTAGTCAAACTGTAGTCAGTTGGTTTCATTTCTGCAAGGGGAAAAAAAGTAATCATTGCCATGGCACCAAATTTTTTCATACATGATCTTATGAGGGAGTATCTTTCAATGGCATCTTTGATGAGGAAACTGAGTCTCAGGGTGGTTATGTGGCTTGTAAGCAGCAGACCCTGGTGAAAGCACATGTAGTAAGAATAAGTTGCAGTCAGGCAGGCTAGGGCAGACATGACACAGCTAGTTGGGGTGGTGGGTTTAGGTCCTGCCTGACCTTGACCCCTGTCTCCTATTCTTACTGTTTTGTAAATTTAGCTCCCACCCTAAAGATGCCTATCTTGAGTAGTCCAAGTGGACTGATTTAGGGGATTAACTTTTGAATCAGAATATTGTAATAGGTCACTGAATTATGCTGATTATTATTTGAAATAAGAGTTGTTATGATCTTTGCTTTGAACTTTTATGTATAAAACTTTAATTTTAAAAATAGAACAGAACAGTGTTGGAGAATACTCTCACTGTTCTCCAGAATCCCAGCCTTCTGACAAATGAGTTTGGTGGACCCATCCCCATTTCTGCCTATTGGTCAACAGAGACAGGTGGCTGGACCCTCTTGGTCCAGTAACACTGACCCAGAACCCACAAGTCTGCTCACATGGAGGACAGAAAAGACATGTACACATCCGCTCTGCCACTGAGGAAATGGCATTAACCTGGGCCACTATCTCCCCACAGTGTGTGGGCATCACCTTTCCCCTTCTACTTTAAAGAGACAACAAAGTGGTTTTCTGCCTGCTAAAAGTACTAGCTCTCTTTCAATAGGCAATCTCTTGTAGGGAGGATCAAATATTTAAGACAGGGCATTTTCTCCCGCAGAGTAGAGCTGAGCAGAGAATAAAGACGTGCTATCCTCCTCAAACATATGCAAGAAGGGGAGTTTGGATCTCCGTGCTTGTAAACCTGTAAGAGTCAGATAACAAGCATTTCTTAATTCAGTGGCTCCAATTTCAGCAACATATAACTTTTCCATCTTGCAAGACAGATGTGGCAATCCAGAAATATTATTATGAGGATGCAGAGAAAGGGAAAAGTATAGTTTGTACTTAACGCGGCACTGAAGAGATATCAAACTGTGCACCAGAATACCATGAATTATGAATCTAATAGGACAAGAATTCTTTTTTTCCTGGGAAGACAGATGAGTGACACTAATACTCCTGAGACTGAGGAAAGACAGCATGTGCCCTGATGTTACAAAAGGAAATACAACATAAAAATCTAGCATAAACATTTTTTGGCCAAGACCAAAGGGAAGGCAGAAAGGTTACCATTGACAATGTGGATATAAAAATATCAATCTGCAATATAATTATAAATAAAACGGTTGTTAACTTTTACAATGCCTGTATATATTTATGTAATGTCAAAGCTTACACATCACCAATCTTTATATCAACTTTTATATTGGCATTCTGAGAAAAACATCATATTTCCTGAAGAGTTTTTTTTTTTTTTTTTGTAAAATAATAGAGAGGCCATGGCCATAAACATCCTTCAAATGCACAGATCTCATCTCTGCGTGTGGAAATGGTGTGTGTGCTGTGTACATAGACACACTGATGAAAACATAAATAACTCAACAGAGATGCCAGAAATGGCTAGGGCAGCATTTGACCTTTAGCAGAAACAGCCCAGAAATATTGCCACTGCATCCAAATGCTTTACCCTTCCCCGAATTTGGGAATGTAGGAGAGTAGGACTGCATAGCCTGACCACTGCCCACGGGATGGTCTGGTCAAAGGGTCAAGCAGGCTGATGGGCAAGCCAGCAATTAGATGGCTTAGTGGTTTTAAATGAATCAGGCATTCGCTTTGTGTCTGCAGATCTTCACCCAAAACAGAGAGATTCGAGTGTATGTAGTGAGACCCCAACCAGAAGCTATGTGTTAAAATGAGGGCTATCCTGCTTCAAGGAGTAAAATGAAAAGGTGGAGTACTTCAAGGATGAAAGTGTCACTATTATCTGTAGCCTTCATTGTTTGCTACTGTCCTACAGCTGTGGTCCCTAATCCTCAGGCTGTGGACCAGTATCCAATCCGTGGTCTATTAGGAACCAGGCCACACAGCAGAAGGCCAGTGGCAGGCAAGCAAAGGAAGCATCATCTATATTTACAGCCACTCCCCATTCCCCACACTACCACCTGAGCTCTGCCTCCTATCAGATCAGCTGCAGCATTAGATTCTCATAGGAACACCAACCCTACTGTAAGCTACCCATGTGAGGGATCTAGGTTGTGAGCTCCTCATGAGACTCTAATGCCTGATGATCTGAGATGGAGATGTAATGCATTGAATCATCCTGAAACCATACCCCAGCCACTGTCTGTGGGTAAAATGTCTTCTGTGAAACCAGTTTCTGATGCCAAAATCATTGGAGATCACTCTTCTTCAACACAACACCTGCCAGGGAAGCAATCCAGTCTGTATGGGGAATGGGTCCAGGTTCAAATTCCAACCCTGTCACCTATCAGCGTGCAATTATAAGTCAATTAACCTCTCTGAGATGTCACTGCATCATCTACAACATGCAAACAGCAGGATCCACCTAATGGTGCTATTGTGAGGATTAACAGGCCACAGCTAGACAGTGACTGTGTAGTAAACAATAAATGGTGAGTTCACCTTCCTTCCCATGTGAGTTCATTTATAAGTTGCACACACCCCCCACACACACAACGCTGTGCTGGAACAAGGCCCCAATCCTGCCAGCTGAGATAAACCGCAGTAATGAGATTCCAGGGCTAGAAAGGAACTTCATGCTCCAGTCAGGATGAATAAGAATGACAGTGCTACTACAGACTAATACATTCCATATTAGAGGACATGTCAATTCAAGCCAGTGACTTTTTAAGATCTGAAGAAGATGACACAAGGCAGTACCCACAGGTGGATTTCCTGTGTGTGCACCCAAGCTTCTCTTCACCCTGGGCAGTCTCGTGCAATGGTGGTCCAGTCTGTTCCTGTGGTTCTTTGGCTGTCTATCTTCAAAGATGAGAAAGTGGCCTCAGGGGCTGCTGTAAATGTTACAGCTCAAATGAAGAGGTTGGACTTAAGCAGTGTGCTGCAGAACCGATTTATTTTAGCAAGAGATAGAGAGGGAGCTTCCGCACAGTCACAGGGGACCCAAGAGAGGGACGCCAATAAAAGGTGGAGAGTGCTGAGTATAAATCCTGAGGTTCAACCCTCCCCAGTCTCCAATGAGGAGATGTCTCCTGACCAATGAGGTCTGTTAATTTTCACTCCTCCTGATTATTGGCTGTTTTCTCAATCCTCTGTCTAATTGGTTCTTGACCTTGGGGAAAGTCCAAGGGGAAGTCTCCAGACCAACCCAGAAGTCCTGAGCCAGCCATCCACAAGTCCACACAGAGAAAGTGGGATGGTCAAGTCCCCCAGTGCCTTTGCCTGGCCCAACATCTTTGCTAGGGACTCCTCTCCTGTACATTGCTGTTTCACAGAGGTCCCTGGGTAGTGCCACCTCAGCCTTCAGAGCTTCCCACTTCTCCAGGGCAGCATGCTCAGAGGTCTTCCTTTCATTTTGACCTAGAAACTCAGCTCACTTTCTCCTTTTGGCCATTGTCACTGCCCACACCTGCTCTGCCCACTGGGGTATTGTCCCCCAGCCATGCTGAGATCAGCTTGAAAGTCTCCCCAGCTATGTCCCCAAGCAAGCCATGGTGCTAAACACGATGAGGAAGCATCACAAAGGTCACCAGCAGACGTCCTGAGATACACTTGAAACTTCCTCCTTCTGCTTCTAGTTCTAAGAGCCCCACTAATCCTCTCATCCTTCCAACACCCTCCCTCATGGAAGACTACATGGATACTTCTTAAATAGCTATAATCTCAGTTTCACAGCTCAGGCTACTATTCATTACCTACTCTCCACAGACAGTGTGCTGGAATTTAAAGGACAATACCTCTTGTAGTCCTTGTGACAACACTGTAAGATGTTATTCCTGTTAACAGATGAGGAAACCGAGGCCCAAAGAGGGGACTTCCCTAGATCAAAAGACCCTAACATCGTTCACTCCCATTCTCTCCTCAGCTTTCTTGCCTCTTCCTTGCTGAGGTCCCACATCAGCATCCGGGGGGAGCACTTATCTCAGGTTGCTCTGTCCATCAGCTCCAGCCTGGGTGCCATCTGTGCTCCAATGGTCTGTTTCACCCAGGAAGGCTCACCTTAGGCCCTGCTCTGGGGCCACTATGAGGACTGTCCACTGGAAGCCAGGACTGCTGAGTCCAGTCCTCCTGACTCAGTGGTTCACTAACTCTGACCAGCACGTTCAATGGCTGAAGGTCCCCAGTCAGCTTCCCCTTGCCCACATCACACTCTCACCTCCGTATTGGTGTCCCTGCTTTGGTCTTTGCTTTCAATCCACTTCCCCATAGCAGCAAGAGTAATGCTTCTGAAATGTAAAGCCGACATGTCTTTTATGTATAAAACCCTCCTGTGGACCCCTTCTGCCTTCAGAGTAAAGTCCAACTTTTTTGCTAGGTGCATGGAATTTTCAGGACCCAGCCCTGCCTCCTTCCCAGCCAGACCTCTCCTCTCTCCACTACCTCCCACCTCCTCCTTCTGAACCTCATGCCCCATGCTGTGCTCCATCAAAGGGGCTGCTTTCTCTTCTGGTCTTTGCTCCTACTGTGCTTAAAGACTAACTTCTATGACTGTTCCTCCTCACTCTGGGACTGAGCCATGAGACAACCCAGGTGCTCCTTGTTTTCCAATTTCTAAAGCCCTAACCTCCAATTTGCTATTATTGCACCAAGATTTACTGCTTTAATATGCCAGAGTCTATTAAAGCCACACTCTGTAAGGAGAGATGGGCAGGACTTTTGCCTGGCTAACTACTCAGATCTCAGTCTAAATGTCACTTCCTCCAGAAAGCCTGCCTTGACATCTCAGCACTGGCCTACGTTGCCTTCCACGTAGTTCCATAATACAGTCTGATGGCTGCATATGCTGATCACCCTGTGTTTAATTGGCTAGAAGCTCCTTGAGGGCACAGCTGTGTCCTATTCACAGCCAGAGCTTTGATACCTGTTACTCAAACTCATCTATATGATAGGACAGTAACAGTCTATCCTTTAGGGAGTTATGATTATAAAATATGAAATTAGTGCAAAGCCCTTAGCACAGAATCTGGCATATAGGTGAATGATAACTGCTGGCTATTTATTTTTTATTACTACTCAACATGTTGTTGAATAGATGAGTCAATGGAAAGATTGGCTTCATTATTGCAAAGTGTGCTACCTGCACTTGTGGGCAGAGGCGGGCTACGGACTAAGTAACTTGTCGAGGTCCTTTCTATCCCAATCACTTTCTAATTTTGAGGTCCATGAGTTACCCAAACACCATTTCTAATTAACTAGCCAAAG
This sequence comes from Otolemur garnettii, assembly GCF_000181295.1. Classification (NCBI taxonomy): domain Eukaryota; kingdom Metazoa; phylum Chordata; class Mammalia; order Primates; family Galagidae; genus Otolemur; species Otolemur garnettii. Next base: position 7,728,590 of record NW_003852454.1, on the reverse strand, counting down.
TGGGCCCTGTGCACATGCAAAAGGGTCTTCAGATAAACACCAGTGTTATCTCGTTCTCACAGGCCCTGGGTGGCCGACCAAGTGCTGCTTTGCTTCTGCATTTCAATAAGATTCTTTCACCAACATTCGCTGACATGCTCCAGAACGAAATTACTTTCTGATGGAGACTCAGTTTCTGCCTCCTTTCCTGTCTAGTTCTGGTTTGTTCACCCTCAGCATGACTTGCT
>NW_003852454.1:7726914-7728242 GCF_000181295.1 Otolemur garnettii | reverse complement strand
GTGGCAGGAAAAAAGTGATCACGTTTCTTTGGAGGACAAGACAGGACTTACTAGATGAGGCTCTGTTCAGAATGTTGCATGTCACGGGTGAAGAAGGAAGCCCGAGTCAGGGGCGTGTGGGTGGGAAGAGCATCATTCTGTGAGCTAAATCCCAGCATCCTGGGACAGGTGGAGGAGGCCAAGGAGGCCATGCCCCTCAAGATGATCAAAAGACCATACCCTGGTTCCAATGTGGTGTAGTTCCTTCAGTATTTATATGCATATTAATTGCCTTTAAAAATGTATTGCAGGTTACTTCAGCTTTTCCCTTCCACAGCCCCTTTAAAAAAACAAAGTATTGGGAAATTGGTCCCCAATTCACTGTCCCAAACAGTTTTCCATCCTCGCTCCATAAATTCAGTTTCTGGTGGAAAAAAACAAACATCAAATTGGCCAGCGAGGATGAATCCCTGTGGGTCTGAAGATGTACCATGAAGCAGCCTGCTACAGGCATAGAATTTCTTTGTACTCTAGTGTTTTATCTTTTAATAATTCATGCAGATTTCCCATTTCAGCTCTTAATATATCTGTGTTTATTTAATATAAAAATAATGATATCTAATACTTGGCAATTAAATTGAGTTTCTCCTTCTCCCCAACCCTCAAAAAATCAAGTCAGTTGAGCCTCCAAGAAGACATGCAGTGTCAACGCTGTGCTTCACCCCTGCCATGCAGAAGGTCTCAGCACCCAGCATGGACACAGCCCAGTCCAGCCTCCTGTGCGTGTCCCAGTGACCTGTGTTCTTTGCATCTTTCCACCCGGCCTCTTCTCTCATCCTTCTCAGCATGGCCTACCACAGTGTAACCAAACTCAGCCTTTTGTACTTTCCTGAACACATGATTTCAGAGGCTGGCAGCCAGGGATACTTCAGAACAGGGTGACACTGCATTAGGCCTGAGTATGAAGACCACGAGTTTGTGGAATTCTTCACCTGGAGTCCTCTCCCCATGTGACTAGTGCCCCTGTGATGCTTAACATGCTGTTTTATATAGAAAAGCCAGATACCCAGCAGCTTCATGCCTGCTGGGGAGGAGCAGGGGGACACTGGGAACCTCTGTCTCCTGCTTTTACCAACCTGGGCACACTGCTGATCTGCCAGTCGGTGCCTCTGATCCTGAGATGAATCCTTGCCGTTGTCACCTTCAATCCTACAGGTCTTCCTGATCCTTAGATTTACCCTTATCAATGCACGAATGAATATTTTGCACTATCATTCATTTTTTTCTCATCATAAAAGCAACACATGTTCATCTTAGGACATTTAGAAAATATAAAAAAGTAGAATGGT
>NW_003852454.1:7695075-7726710 GCF_000181295.1 Otolemur garnettii | reverse complement strand
ATTCTTCCTGAATACAAACAGTACTTGCTTTCTCATTTCTAAGCCAAAAATGGGAGTGAGAAAAAGGTGGTAAGCACCAAGATGTTAAAACTATTTCTCATGGCAACCAAGCAAACCTAGGAAAAGATTCTATGACCATGGGCCCCATTCTCTACCTTGAGGAAGAGTCCCTGGCATGTGTCCTCTCTGCATAGAAATGAATCCATCCCCTAGAGGTCACCTCTGACCACTCCTGAGGGGTAGAACAAATCTCCTGTCTGCCCTTCTCATAGATTCCTGAGCCCACAGTCCTCTCCTTTATGCAGCTGTGGTGATTTGCTCTGAGTCTTTCAATTCGCCTGGGTTGCTTCAGCGGCAAAGACCCACAAGGAATGTAATATTTCCAGAATATAATTCCCACCTTCCCAGGATATTTTTAATAAAATCTAATACTTACAATAACTATGAGACTGTTTAGCTTGGATTCCTTAGGATTCTGTGATGGTTAATTTTATGTGTCAACTTGACTGGGCTAAAGGATGCCCAGATAGTCGGTAAAACACTATTTCTGGGTGTATCTGTGTGGGTGTTTCTGGAAGAGATTAGCTTTGGAATCAGTAGACTGAATAAGGAAGATCCACCCTCACCAAGGTGAATAGACACCATCCAATTCATCCAGGGCCAGATAGCACAAAAAGGCAGAAGAAGGGCAAGTTCTCTCTCTTCCTGAGCTGGGGCATCTCTCTTCTCCTACCCTTGGAGACTGAAGCTCCTGGTTTTCAGGCCTCTGGGACCTCAGGACTTGCACCAGGATCCCCCACTCACTCCCCAGTTTTCAGGCCTTTGGCCTCAGAGTGGGAGTTACACCATCAGCTTTTCTGGTTCTCAGGCTTTGGGGTTTGAACTGAATTATACCATAGCTCTGATCATTCCCCAGCCTACAGATCATCATCATGGGACTTCTTGGACTCCATAATTACTTGAAACAATTCTATAAAGTCTCCCTTCTTACATGTATGTTTATATCTATCTATATATTCTGCTGGTTCAGTTCCTCTAGAGAGGAGCCTTCCTTGTCCATATGTGCAAAAGTATTCATTTCTATGATGCAGTTGAAATATCTCACGCATAAGACTCAAGACATCAGGGACCAAATCTTGTCTTTACTGATACCTGATCCAGTTAATTTCAAAAAGAAGAGGCAAAAGAAAGAAAGAATTTGATGATGGTGGTGGTAGTGGTGGTGGTGATTTGGCACACATGAAATGACCTCCATATGCCCAACAATGTTCTACGTGCTTTACACAGATTTCCTCATTCGATCTTTACAACAATCTGTCGATACATTGCAGCCAAAACTACCAGAAACACACCTGCAGTTCAACAAAATGGGGCTGACTGATCATTACAACAGGGAGAACATACACCATGGGGAACTGTGGAGCACCAGTAAGAGGATGTTAGAAAGGATGTAGAAAAGGATTCCAGCCTGTGATAGGAGATTTGAAGAAGGGTCCAAGAAAGGACAACTTGCTATGGAATTACCCCTCAGGAAAGAAGGGTAATTCTACAATTGGATAACTTGATAATTCTTACGTAGAAGGTGGGAAGAACAGATGGAGACCGGAGTAATCAGTGAACAGGCAGCAGTCACTTCCCTTAGCCAGCATGGAAGATGTGTCATTTCTGTGGTTTGGCCCTTGTCCTTCTTTTGTCCATATTTACACAGAATTGTGTAGTGATCTTGTGTTCATGGTGCTCCTTGTGGTCACAGAGTGACATGGTGCTAGTGTTTTCTGACATTGTTTATGCTCATCAGAAGGACACCAAGACCCAGCTGTGAGTGCCAGGCCAGCTCCTTGCTGGCAGGGCTGCTTTTTCCTTCCTGATCTGACTAAATAGATGCTGTTATTACATTTATATTAAGATAGAAAAGCCAAGGGTCAGATAGGCTAAGAAATTTGCCAAAGTTGACAGAGCTTAAAAGTGATGGGGTTTTAACACAGGTCTGACTCAAAGCCAAAATGTGGTTAACACTCACACTGAACTTCACCTTCGTTTAGTGATTCTCGTGTTGTTTTATTTCATTTTTGAATAGTAATGCACGGAATGTGATACAAAATTCAAAATGCGAGATGTGAAAAGCAGTCTCCTCCTCCATCCCAGCCACCTCCCAGACGCCCCTTTCCCCTCCCAGGAGGCCGCGTGGCCCCATTTCACCCAGGCTCTCTCATTCACAGCAGGGCTTTACAGCATGTGGATGAAGCAAATCCATCTCAAAGATCACACTGGGAGAAACAGCTGCTGTCTTATGATATAACAAATCACTTGCTCTTCTCCTGCTCATCCAAAAACTCTTTCATGAGATGTCAGCAATTCAACAAATACTGACTAAACAAATAGTATTTTCCAGACACTGCTCAGCACTAGGGAAACAACGAGCCAAACAAGACTCCTGCCTTTGAGGAGCTCTCAGTCTAGCAGAGAGGATGGCATAATGTCTGTGCGGTGAGCAGTAGGGGAGGATGCAGAGGGAACTGCATTGCCAAAGTCAGACGGAAAAGGCTGATGGAGAAGGAAGCACCCCGCCTGGATTCTCAAGGGTGGCCAGGATTTACCAGGTGGGCAGAGGTGAGAAGTGATGTCCAGAGAGAGAGCAGTCAGTGAGCAATGGCGTGGAGGTCATGTGTGCTAGAATGTGGCACAGACAGCAGCTTGCCCACGGCTCTGAGTGGCAGGAGCACAGGGCACTCAGAGCAGACGGCAGCAGTGACTGGCAAAGTCACCAAGGGTCTTGCCTTGAGGAACCCTCTTCAGTAAACTAAAGAGAATGTTGTCAGAATTAAATAAGACAGATGATGTGGAAAGGGCTGGAAAAGTTTAAAATACTCAGCAAACGTGCTGAATTAAATGGGTCACTAGTTCCTGCTCTCTCGTTGGTCATTGTCCTTCTCTCAAGATGCTGCTTCTAATGATAGTGACCACTTGTGAGGGCACTAACTGAGGCCAAAGATCACAGAGGCCACTAACGGAAAGATGGAGACCAGCTGCACCCTTGATACTTCAATCAGACACGCAGGACACCCACAGCCAAGGGCTCCACCAGCAAGTGCCACTCAGAATTCTCTGGCGTCCAGGCTCTATCATAAGGGCATCTTGGATAAATTGTGTTTGAGAAGGAAGGTCTAGGGGTCATATAATCCTCTCTACCTCACAGCACTCGGAATGCAGCCTTTGTGACAGGTTACACTGCCAGAATTTGTATTTCTGCACCACCTTAGCAGAGGCCCATGTGGAATCTTCCCCACCCAGCTATGCTTGCCACAGGGGGTTCTTCACCACATTTGGGGATGTGCCAGGCATTGGTTTCTTACAAAAGGTGGTTCTAATGTGTGCCTAGGGTTGAGTATCTCCTTAAAGAACAAAATTCGGGGCTGTTAATCAAGGTCTTAATGCAAACTATTGACTTGATATTGTTGTTTGTAAAATCAAAATTATACACACTGTTTTAAACCCCAGTGGACATTAAGTGCTCATAAATGCTCATTGTTGCCCAATCTATAATTTCATCTTTTAAAAGGAGGCTTTCTTACTATAAGGTCTCTTCTAAGTCCTCCAAATAAATACAAAAAATTGCCATAAAACTTTCAATTCAACAAGTGTTTACTGATTACTTCTGATATGCCAGACATCGTGTGCCCTACTCCAGCTGACATGGACAAACCAGATCTCATTTCTGCCCAAGGAGCTCACAACCCAGAGGGAGAGAACAGCCCGCAGACATCTCACTGCGGGATGGTACCCCGCGGGTTCCTCTTAGAGGCACCATGTGAGACAAGACCCCACACCAGACAGACTGAGAGCCTCATGGGGAGGGGGGTCTCCTTATTAATCAGGGAGTAGAGGGGACCGCTGGCCATAAACTGGGGTCTGAGACCTCACAAGACTCTCTTATAGAAAGCTATATGTGGTTGAAAGTCTAACACTTCATTACCCTTTCCTTCCTAGGAAAAATTGTCACAATATACTGAGGTTTACATCCATAATCAGCTACACATCACAGCCATCCTGTGCAGGGGCTGAGATGAACCTGCAGATCCCAAGGCCAACCTGCTCAGGTGAAGAACTCAGAAAGAAAAGGATTTGTTGAAGTTCCCACAGCCAATCAGGGACCAAGTTGGCCCTTGAATTTAGGTCTCCTAATTTCACAGGTATTTCTTACACAACATGCCACAGGAAGACCACAGTGGACCAGAGATGGCCACATCCAGTCCTCATGTATCAGAGAATCCCTTTTGCAGCACTCAGCACGTGACAGGGAATCAATCAAAGGGAGATACTGTAAGACCCAGCAGAGATGGTCCCATGCCAAGGGACAAGACTCCAGGAAAAGCTGTCCACAGCTGTGGGCACCAGGAGGGCAGCTGGGCTGCAGAGCACAGAAACATCAGGAAATTTTAATTGCATAGTCAGGGGCTGGGGAAAGCAGCCCCGCCCCCAAGACAGCTTTTTCTTGTCAGAATCTTACACAGAGACCACCAATTATCCACTGAGAGCCACTGAAAGACTCTTCCGCGTGCAGTTTTAAGCAAAGGCACCATAACACAGCACCATCAATGATAGAGCTACTGGATTTCAAAAATTATACTCAGCTCTGCCTGTTGGCCCAGTATGTGGGTCAACCCCAGAGTGTGTGTTGAACCCAGGCCTCTACCTCTTTTTGCAAATCAACGTCACTGTGACACAACCAGGCCTGATCTTCCACCTGCAGGACATGACTATTCCAGCACCACCCAGCAGTAGAGAGAATAGTTACAACAGAGACCGCAGGGCCTGAAAAGCCTAAAGATTTACTACTCACCTTAAGCAAAAGTTTGCCAGCCCTTATCGTGGAGTAGTGGATTTCTTATAAGAAAAGCATTTTGCTGTTGTCTAAAGCTCAGCTTTTCCTGTGAATTCAAATCAAAGCTTCATTGCAAGTTCCCAAAATTCACTGAGCTTGGGGTCCTTAGGAGTTTGGCAGGAGGTGTTCAGCTGGGGGCTGCAGGCTGTAGGCCTGCCCCTTCCCTGGTGCATCTCCCTCCCCTCCCAGTCCCGAGTGTGCAGGAAATGCTGCCCGCCCCCCAGGCCCAGCCCGGCCTGTCCTCACGGCCTTCCTGCAAGCTTGCTGCTGCCTCTCACCTGCCCCGTCCTGCCTCCCACACACTCTCTGGCCCGGCAGAACCAAGCGTTCCTCCAGCTGTGGCCTCCAAACATACAACACGGCACTCTGCTACAGCATCTCCCTCACTGTGCTGTTTATGTATTTGCTTTTACAATAGTTATGCAGCCTCCATCTATAGTGGCCTTTGGGGAGGGGGTTTTGTTTTATTCATCATCTTCATGCCTAGCAGAGGTCTTGGCAAGTAGATGATTAAGTCAAAGGTAATTTGAAAGGAAAAGCATCTTGGATATCATCCCATCAGATTCTTTCATTTTGCAAATGAGAAAACTGAGGCCCAATGTCACTTGGCTGGCCCTCTCGAGGGTCTCCCTCCGCTAAGTCCGGCACTCCTCCCAGGGCACCACACGGGAATGCAGAGATGTGCGTGCATATAAAGCAGCAGTCATTTATGGATGGTGTCATAATTTTCAAGGTAGCGGCAATGGGAATCTTCTAATGTGACACATCCATCCCCAGTACCAGCCACCAAATGGCAGCCCTGGTCTCCTGACAGCGGTGACAGGAGATGGCACACTGTTGCCACCCAAGTGCCTGTGCACATGATGAACCAGTGGGCTGCAAAATTAAACTCCTTCTTTTAGAGGCCATTTGTTTGTTAAGGAAGGGAATAAATAAGCCAACCTCATGGCCAGTGAAAAAAAAGGCGCCCAGACAGAGACATTATTTGACTCTTCCAGGCCAGTGGGGGAAAATGAGGTTTGTAATTGAAATTGTAAAGGGATGAGCTGGGCATGGGGTGGGGAGTGAGGACAGGATGTTCTCGGAGGTGGTGTTGTGAAAGGGGATGTGCAATGCTCTTCAACTGGTTGGCAGCTCAAATGTTTCTGTGAACAGCAAGAGAAAAGCATTCTGGATACAGGGTGGGGGGCTGGGGCACAGAAGTGGTCTCCACTCCAGGATGTACCGTGGGACTGGGCCACCCTGGGATTGTTTTGTATTAGTTACAAGGCACGAACATCCTGTGTCTCATCTCTGTCTGTCTGCATTCTCCATTCTCCCGGAGCCAGGCCCCATTTCTCCTGTCCCTTATAAACTCACCCGCCCACCTTGACTCCTCCTGGGTCGTGGATTTGAGGCCAGGATCATAGTTGCTCTCTCTGAGCCTGGCACTGGGCTGGAGAGCAACGGTGAATGAGACAGGCAGCTTTTGTTCCTGTCAATTCTCACAGAAGAATTTCAGGGTCTGCTGGAGGTAGAGGACATTTTGGAAGATGCCCCTCGAATTATCCCACACAAGGGCCAGCTAAGTAGAATAAAAAGAGACCATACCTTAACGGCCAAGAGGCATGAAAACCTGCATCAGCTACCGGCTCACAAGCCTCAGAGAAATGGACTAATGGCAACTGTGGAGCTGGAGGACAGGCTGAGAGAAGCTGCTGGATGTCACTCCGTAGCACTCAGCCTGAGCCGTGCACTACTGTGCCGGGAAGTACAGAGCCATCGGGGAGAAGACCCTGAAGCACGTGGGCCCTGCCCTGTCAGTCTGAGGGACTCTGCCCCTAACACCTTGCAAGAGGTGGGCACACAGCAGGTTCTCAGTCATTTTTGTTTGTTTCAGATGAACTTGAGTTTTGAGAAGAATAGAATGTCCTGCCTTTCCTGTCTTTGGGAAGGCAGCAGGCACTCCACGCATCACGCCCTTCTCTCTGCCTTCCCACCTCCCACCGCAGCCCAGCCCCATCACCTTCCACCAGAGCCCAACCCCCACCCCCACACATGGGTAGAAGTCATATGAGCCCTCCTTTCTCGGGTGAAATAAAATCAACATGGAAAAGCTTAGGATTTAGAATCAGACTGCCTAGGTTTAAAGCCCTGGCTCTTCCCTGACCATCTACACAACCATTCTCTCCCCATGAAATGCAAATCATGACACAACCACACTCTCCTAGGCTCCCACATCACCTGTGAGACAAGTTCAGCAGGGTGCTCAGCACAGGCAACATTCAGTGGATACTGTCCCCTGACGCTGCAGCTGCTGCTGTTGTCATTAGCTTTCTTTTCATGTGAAAGGAATACTTCCACCTTGACAGCATGCTGTGAGAAGCCACCACTGGGGAGGCCCCTCGTGCAGGGCTTGGTACCCAGTGGGCACTGAGTAACCGTTGGGTGACTGGGGAGGCCCCTCGTGCAGGGCTTGGTACCCAGTGGGCACTGAGTAACCCTGGGTGCCCTGCTCCCAACCAGTACTGTGTGATCGCCACATTTACGCTCACACCTGGTGGGACTGCGGGATGAGTGTGTGGGATGCAGTTCACCAACTGCTTAGAGACACCTGCTGCCTCTTCATTTTCCTCCTGTCCCTCCCCTACTCAGAGACCCATAGGGCCTTCTCAGGCCCTACAGAACATAAATCCTGCGTTATCTTCAGCTCCGCATCCCCAGCCACCACTAACACCCTGTCCAACTCCCCCTGCACCCTGGAAATGGGGCTGGAGCAGCCTAACCATTTTAATCAATGGGTGGGCTGATTTGCTCTTTGTCTGTTGGTATTGTTAAGGGAATGAAGTGTAACTGGGCAGGCCTGCCATGGAAATGCCTCACCTCTCACCTTTATTCAGCCTTCACTCCCCAAACTTTTCTTCTAAATAAATAAATAATAATAACTAGGGTGTCACTCGTTTTCGAGTCCTTGTCACATACCAAGCACGCTGTGCTCATTACAGCACTAAATTCTCGCAGGAAGCCAATATGTAGTAAATATTATAATGCCTCTTTGGGAAGATAGAAACTGCAATGCAGAGAGGTTAAGTCATTTGCCCAAGTTCACACAACTACCAAGTCGGTGAAAGAACCAAAAACTAAAACCAGACATCAGACTCCAGGAATCTCTCACCTACCAGGCTTTCTGCCTTTTGTTGTTGTTGTTTTTCAGTTTTTGGCTGAGGCTGCATTTGAACCCACCACCCCTGGTATATGGGGCCGGCGCCCTACTCCTTTGAGGCACAGGCGCCACCCCTCTCTGCTTTTTTAATGAAGAAATGGGGGCTTCATCTTACCTGGTTCCATGTGCCAAGTCAGGCAGCTGTGAGTGGTGGAGCTGAGAGGAGAAAGCAGGGCTGCCCCACCCCAACTCTACCCTCTGCACACAGCTCTCAGTTTTTCCTGAGAATCTACCCCTAGCAGCTCAGCCGGGCTGCAAGGTGCTGAAGGCCCATTCTCAGGTGGACCCCTGGCTGCTTCACACTCTTCTTTGGTGCCTGCTCCTGGAGGCTGGTGTCTCCGCCAGGGGAGGGTATAAGCTTTGGGCTTATATTCAGGCAAGAAGGCAATGTTTCAGGGTTTCCACTCAGCCCTTCCCTTCCTCACTCCACAGGTCTGGGGCCAATGTGGTGATTCTGGTGATTGCTGCAAATATCTGTTCACATAATACATTCAGGAATGAGAAGTCACCACATGCTGGGTCCATAACCCTTACTGGTAGACCAGTGTTTGGGGTCCCGTAAGGAGCCAACACTGAGTAATCCTCAAGGGGTCTGGGTGTGTCTCTTTTCTATTTGCCTGTGCATCTCCCTAAGGAAAGACTTAGAGGAAGATTTCCAAGACGTACCCATGGCAACGCTGAGAAGTCCTTCCTCAAGAAGACTCAAACTCTCCTTCAATCAAGAACCTGGGTGCTGTGAACTGACATGGGCCTGAAAATTGGGTAAAAAGCTTTCCGTCCAGGTGGTGGCCCCTTTCACGGTCACCCCAGGCTCCAGAGGCAGCCACCACAGACCTACTGAAGCATTTCCCAACACCTTCATGAAAGAAAGAACTGTCCTCTGGGGCCCTCAGGGAGGGACAGAGGTTGCAGTGATACCATGATAAACCCACACCTCAACTTATCTAGATTCCTTCCCCATGTCCTCCCAGAATAGTTCTGGCATGTTTTGCCTTTAAATAGGTAAAACTATGTATAGTTTAGTTTTATTCAACAAATTACTTGAGGTATTAGATCCTCCTGGTACACTAGCTGGCACATTAAATCTAAAATCTCTAATAAGTACACCCATATCAATAAATTCCTCCCAACGTATCATTAAATGTTTTTCTCCCTTGTCTAAAATCTTTAGAAGTCATTTCCACATACTCCTAGGTTTTTACTGGATATAAATTAGCCTGATTTTGCAATTACTTTGGAATACAAGCCATCTTCTACTTGGTAAGACTTTCCAGCTATTATTCCTTTTGTACTGAGATCTGAACCTGATTACATATGTGTGTTAGTTTCTACTGCTGCCATAACAAATTAGCACAAACCTAGTAGCTGAAATCAGCACAAAGTTATTACCTTATGGTTTAAATCATAAATCGAGCACAGACCTCTCTCTGTGAGCTGAATCAAGGCATCAGCAGGGCTGTTCCTTTCTGGAAGCTCTAAGGGAGAATCCACATCCTTGCCCTCTCTAAGACCTGCCTCACATTCCTTGGCTCACGCCCCTTCCTGCACTTCAAAACCAGCAGTGCTGCGTGTCTAACCAGCCTTCCACAGTACACCTCTCTCTGCCTTTCTTCTGAATTTTTCTTCCACTTGTGATTACCTTGGGCCCACTGGGGAGAACCAAGGTCATAAGTGGACATTGATGTGGGACTACTTGAGGGGAATGAAGCTTCCTCTGGGATGGTACTTGGATCAGGAGAGATTCAGCCGGGTCTTCACGCAAAGGGAAGCTAATCTCCTCAGGCCAGCAAGGGGGGCTCAGGGATTCAGAGGTTCAAAGTCCTCAGCTTTGTCTGAGTCCTCAAGCAAGATTTACCCTGCAGATATAATAAATAAGATATGATTTTAATGCTTCCATAGTTGCTCTCCAGTTTCCTGACGCTGACGCGAGCAGAGCATTCAGAGTCCTGAGCTTATTGGCTTCCTTCTTTACGTGCATTGGCACCCTCGAAAGCAGCCACCTCACACAGTCCTCACAGTCATCGTTACAGCCAGAGCAGACAAGTGCAGTGACCGTGGGAGCCCCAGAGCTCCACAGGCACGTCATTGGAACCAATGCAGGTGATAACTCAGGCAATTGCCTTGCCATTGCACACCAGAGCTCCTAGCATACCACTGCCAGAGGCCAAGAGCTCCTGGCTGCATCTGAGGTACAGGGCACCACCAAGCTAATCCCCAAATCTCCTACTTGAGAATCTGTTTCCTGGGGTCACTCTTGATACCACATCCTCTACCAGTCAGGGTCAGGTTGGAGAACTGAAAAGTGTAAAAAGAGCCATCAGGGTCATAAGGACTGCCCTCCATACAGGGGGTTGGATGGCCCCCCAGGAGGACTCACAGGATGTGACGTACAATTGTCAAAGGGAAAGGTGCCTAGGCAAAGGCAGGGGGACAGGCAAAAGCTTCCAGCGTCCTCTCCTTGTAGGTCACGCAGGATGCACTTACCTCCCCAGCATCAGGTTCTGACAGCACAAGTGCAGTGTTGTCCACCAACTCAGTGCCTGGGGTTTCTGTTGAGTGCCAGTCACCTTGTATGTAGCATCTACCAAAATTCCAGGACAGAAGCAGGTGTTCAACATGAACTATAGAGTTTGTACAAACAGCTCAGACACAACCAGCCACTCTTCTCAGTTTGGGGAAGGAAGGAGACCCTCCTGAAATCCAAGCTGCCAGACACCAGCCAAGAGCCAATTTTGCAAGCAGGGCTTTCTAAGAATGGCAGCCCATCCTGCCAGGTTAACCCTCACACAAAAGAGAGTGCAGATGCAGGGATGGCACAGAACCAGGACCCACAGGAAGCAGCTATCACCTCTACAGCTGGAGAGACACAAGAAAGAGGGTGAAGTCATCAGAACCTAGATGTATGGAAGAAAAGTCCCCAAGCTAAGGCCGGTCCCACGGAGGCAGGGAAGCTGTTCAGATGCTGGGGAGGTAAGTGCATTTCTGGAAGTGGGGAGACAAAGGTGCATGCTGGAACCACTGCACTGACAGGAGGAGGAGCATTGCGGGGGGTGCTCACAGGAACAGGAAGCAAAGAAGGGCCTACGAGGGAGCAGCTGGCAATGCAGAAATGGGTTGCAGAGACACAGCCACAGGCCACAGAGCTGAGAGGATTGGAGCGGGCGACAACAGCTTACTAGCTGGCACAGTCACTATATGCTGGGCCTCTGCCAAGAGCTTTCATCTTAGTTAATTGAATCTTTGCAACAAACCAAAGAGGAAGGTCTTTTTATCCCCATTTTAAAAGCAGGAAATGGAGGCTCAGAGGGGTTCAGTAAATCTCCAAATGTCACCCTACATTCACTACGGATTACACTGTCAAATCACCTGGAAGAACATTTGCCAGAAAAGACACAGCAGAGCAGGAAAGGGAGAGAAATCCACCTAAATGAATGAGACGGTTGCTAGGCCTCCAGGTGCTGGTCACGCCCCTGGGTCCCACAGAAGCAGAGGCGAGCAGACACGTTCCTCATCACTTCTGCCTCGTGACCGCCTCCCTGCTGATGCCCAGCCCCTGCCAGGCACCGATACTGCTGTGACTGCCACCAAGAACCCCAAGTGCCCCCCGGCAGAAGCAAGCTGCAGCCCAGGGCTTGCTGGATGTGCTTCTTGGGGGTGACAGCACGAGATGCGAGCCAAACAGAAGGACGGTCCAGCCCACGATGGCTGACACAGGTTCCCCAAAGACTTAGAAAAACACTTAGGAAGCATCTTCCATGTTCTTCTGTCTCCACGGGTAAGTTGAGTATTTCTATAAGTGGGTGCTCAAAGCCATCTGCCCACACCGAGAGGGCATGCCCTGTCCTCAAGAAAGACACCCACCCACTCTTATCGTGTTAGCTGTAAAACTGTGACCACTGCCCACAAGCACACAAAAGGCCGGTGACGCTGTGGAGACACAGTGTGTGCAAAACAGCTGCCCTGGGTAACAGATGCCGAAAGCATCAGCAGTGATCTGTTATTCTTACAAGCGGCAACAGGGCTCCCAACAGGCCTAGAACAACAAAATTAATGGGTCGGAAAGCAGGAATCTAATGTACGAGCTCTCACAATTCCCCAGACTAGCTGACTCACTGTGCACACACAGCAAGTCACAGTGCTAGGGTCTGGGATGGCTGGAACTCCACTGTGGCCAGGGGAGGACAAGGAGTGGGGTCGGGAGGGGTTGGGGGAGCAGAGACAGCAGGTCACCCTGCACCAGCTCCACCAACGAAGCAGAACACCATTTTCGTCAAAGGCTTCTTTGAACTTCAGTAAAACAAATAGTATTTACACAAACAGCCTCCAAAAAATAAACTCCATAATGAGAGAGCAAAGAAGCAGGAGTCTACCCAGTTCACTCACGTGACACTGAAATCATTTTTTATTGAATTCAAGTTTCATGGCCCATTAGAGGCCTGGAGTGAGAATGCTCAAGGATGCTTTTGGACTAATGAGTGTTTTGCAAATTGTTTTTCTAACACATTCCTGGTCCTTTTTTTTTTTTACCCCTGAGAACCATAAGAACCTTTGGTTTGCATGCAATGAAAAATGACTGCAAGTATTTTAATTGAGCCTAATTTATTTCCATTATTAAGAGATGTTGGTGTTTTGTATCTTCCTAATATGTTGTTGACACTGATATGAACATGCCATCATAAATCAAAATTCCACAGCCTCCTACACTTGTCTTTCCACATTTATCGAATACCCTCTGACAAGAATTCTCTTACCTCCTCCACAGAAGCGTGGGCCTGCCTTCGTGGAGGGAGCAACCCAGAGAAAACAGAACCTGCGGGAAGTCTACACCATACCCTGACCTCCGTGCCTAGATCTCTCCTTCTGCTCTCTCTTTGCCAGAGCAGCATGACCAGGGACGGGCAGTCAGCACCCTCCAGAAGCCTTGTCCCTACCAGACATGGCAGATCCCCTGCACCAGACCACCCCTGCACCCAGAGGGGACAAATCTGTCTAGCGAGGAGACTCCCTGCAGGTCTTCCCTTGGAGCTACCAGGAAAGTCTTGGCTTTTCTGCTGGGGTCCGCAAGCTGATTAGAAGTGGCCATCCTGCAACACCCACTGTGGGCCAGAGAGAGAGACACATTGAAATTTCACGGCTGGACATCTCAAATTGTCCGCACTGCTCGTTAGCCTGGTCCAGGTTTACCACTTCTGGTGGAGGAGCCCTGTCAGGTAGAAATCAGCGCATCACAGCCCGTCACAGCCCCTCACAGCCTCCCAAGGACACTGCCCCACCATCCTCTCTCATCTCTCCAGTGCCGTCTGCTGTTCTTCTCTGCACCACTGGATGGTGCCTGCCAGTAAGCAAACAGGGCATTGTCTCCCCCACTTTGAGAAAACAAACAGAAAAGCTTGGTGTCACTCAACACAAAGATCAATTCAAGGTCTCATCTTACCTGACCTTTCAGCCCTATTTGAAACACTTCCTTTGCCTGCTTCCAGGAAAGCACTCTCTCTCACTTCTCCCGCTCTTCAGAGGGGCTGTCCTCTCCAGCTCCCCAGCTCAGTTCTCAGACTTCTCTTTTCTTTCTATGCCCACTCCTGAAATGGTCACCCCCAGCCTCACCCCTCATAATGCTATCATCTCTCAAATGTGTATTACCAGCTGGACATCTCCTTTGAACTCCAAATCTGAATATCTGCCTGGTCACTGAACTTCTCCATCTAAGTGCTTAATGGGCTTCCAACCCAGAAATCAATGTCCATGTTCTACCTCTACCTGTGCCTCCTGCAGCCTTCCTCAGCTCAGAAAGCAGCATCCCCAGGCTCCCGGCTGCTGCTGCTAACAGCATCACAGTCATCCTGCACTCTTCACTTTCTCTAACCCCCTATCTAATCCACCAACAATTTATGCTCCATATGCCTTGAAAATCACCCAGAATTCACCCAGCATCTCAGCCGAGGTTGATGCAGAAACCTACCAAACTCAACTTCAGATTCTCCTTCGTGCCTTGTGTGCCAAGGGATCACATCTCCTCATCCCTCCTACAGCCTCCACAACATAAGCCAATTCTTGACAGTGGCCCATGGAGCCTCAGACCCACTCTCTGACAATCCTTCCTGCTTCGCTCCCCTCCCACCCTCTAATTAACCACCTTGCCTTCCAGATGCTCTGCAAATAAGCCCAGTACATTCCTGCCTTCGGGTCCCTTCATTTGCTCCCCCTTTTGCTCCGGAGGCTCCTCCCTAGACATGTGCAGAGCTCAGCCTCTCACTTCCCACCAGCCCTTTCTCAAATGGCACCTTTTCAAAAAGACCTTCACTGGTCACACAGCACGAGGTTGGCACTCTTGTTCTCTGGAATAAGCACACTTACTTTACAGCACATGTGTACCATATCTCCTGGCCCAATACTCCATTATGTCTTCTTCCCAATGCCTATCCTGAGCCCCCTGCCTCAGGACCTTGATCAGAGCTTTCTGGAGCTGCAGGTATCCTGGCTAAAGGCACTGCCTCTTGAAAGAGTGTTGCATTCTGCCGAGACCAACATGGTGGGGTTACAGCTGTTGTATCTGTTACCCCTGCTGGAGAGGTGTATGTACCAGGGCACAAAATGTGCCTCTTTTTACGGTCACTACTGATAACAACCACAGAGATTTGGAAGCAGAACAAAAAAGTCACACCCAAGTCCTCTCCTTGGTCTGTGATCTCTTAGCTTGGCTACCAGACTTCAAAGGGACATGGCACCATGAAAAATCAGAAGGGGCTGTGCTTCTCCCTTTGATAGCCACTTGGTGCACATGGGAGACAGATGGGCACCTCACTCCTGTGCCTTCTGTCCCTGCCGCTCCATCCCATACCAGGTGGATGCAGCCTTGCGTCTCCTCCCTGGAGAGATGCCAGCACACCCTCGCTGTGCTCCTCCTTTCCTTGGAGGAAGGTGATCTGAAAAGGGGGTGCCCAGCCAGGCTCCCTTCAGGCCCATCCTTGCTCTCCAACCACCACTAGAACAGCAGAGACTCCCAGAGAACTTCCTCCCTCCCGTATTTCAGCCCATAGCTTGTTCTCCTTTAAGGTTAAGTTGCTCCTGCTATAAAAATTATTAGCTAATAAGGGTGTAGACAGCACAAAATGGGAAGGGCCATGAGCATGGACAGCTGCAAGTGGTTTTCTCAAATTATTTCCATTAACATTGTGAATAAATTCCCAGGACGCTGTGCCTTTGGAGCCTGGGAATCATCTTAGAAATTAGAAGCCACGCTAACTGCCTCTGCACATTCCCATGCTGCCTCTAAGCATGCCACCCATGGGAGGGCCCTTCATCCCAAGGAGCTCACCCTGGGAAGCCCAGGGCACCCGCAGCAGGAGTTTAATTATAGACACCTTCAAAGCTTGGGCGGCCACCCCTTCCAAGTGCCCATCAAAGCAGTGAGGCCAGAGCAGGGCACGGCAGGCTAATGAGGAAGCTGCCACCTGCTTCTCTGCAGTTCCCCCAGGTGGGCATTATGCTTCTCCGGGAAGGGAGAGATGCTCAGCCCACATCTCGGATGCTGGCCCCTCTCGGACTGACTTCATTTCAGCACGCGGCCACTCATAAGGCACCGAGATTAGGAAATGATGGTGATTGTCTATTAATTGGCCTTTGTGGTAAGTCAATGGTGAGCTGCTGGTGAACCTGCTGGAAGAAAATCATACTTATTTTTACTGAAGGGCCAAATAGCCCTTTTCATTCTTTCGCAAAAGAAAAAGAAATGAGAAATATTTCAATGTAGTCAGTGAGAATAAAAGAAGTAAGGGAGGGAATGTAGGGAGGGGAAGGTTTTGCATATGGCTTAAATGCAATCCTTTATTAGACATCTCCTAATTATGAAGTATTATTTCAGTTATTATTGGAAAAATGGTTGTCAATTGCTAAATTACCATGTTTCAGTCACTCCACTAAGAAGAAATGATTTGAGCCAGCAATGCTCAAGCTAAGTTTGCCTTTGAATTTCCCTTGATGCCGCTAAGCAGAAAGTTCCACCACTGGGCTGAAGTGATGTTTGGTCTCTTCTTGTGGATAAAAGCATATTCCTTCCAGCAGCGGTGGATGCCAAGTCACCAGAGGAAGTTTAGTAAGGACAGAGTCTTGCCGATTGCAAGCAGAAGTCTCCACTACAAATACCAAGCAGAGCCCTGACCTCCTTTGTTTTAGAGAATAAATCATGGCTCTTCCTTGTAAGGTAGGGCTATTTAGACAATGCATTATTTCATGTGTTTGTAGAAAAAAATGGGAATTTGATACCTATTTGTTGAAATAAAACAATTTTATTGTTTAATTTCACCTGTTTCTTTTTCCTTTTTTTTAATGAGAGTACGAGAAAACTTAAAATTGCTTTGGCAATTTGTGTTACATTTCTAAGGGATGGCAGAGGGCTCCCCCATAATCAGATTTCCTCATTTGTCTCAAAAATGTCTTTTTGCAGTTACATAGTTCAAACTCCCAGGTGAAATTCCTGGTCGCCTCTGGTTAAGAGCCATCTGGCTGGGCCTTTAGTTCAAAAAATGAAAAAAAGAAAGCAAGACCATGTAATGATACTACACAGTGTTTGTAGCTGATGCTCTCTAGGGACCAGCCCTCATGTCCCAGGGAAATCACAAAATAGAAAATTCCCCTCACAAGGAAACTGCGATTTCAGAGAAGCCCACAAAAGCATGTACCTGCTTCCTTATCTGATCAACTCCATCATTCTGTACTAATAACATTATTAGAACCACCTCTTTCCAGATATTTCATTCAACAAATATTTATTAATATATGCCAGGCACTATTCTAGGTCCGTAGGTACTCAAGGATGAAGGAGTTGGTTGAGATTCCTGCCCTAATGAAGCTGATGTTTTGGTAAATGGTAGATCCAGTTACAGTGTGTTTGGCTGCAGGAAACAGAAAACCCTGACTTCAGTGTGCTTCACAGTAAGCAAATGTGTTTCTTCACATACCAAAAGTCCGAAGGGAGTGACTCTGGTAGTGAGTTCCAGGAGGCTGGCTCAGCTTCCCTGCGAATCTCTGGGACCTGTCCTGCTCCCCGCAAATGCCTAACCCTCAGGGCGGAGCAAAATGCAGACTTTGTGCCAGGCCATCTCCACTCCCTTGTCCCTGGCCATCAACTCAGCCTCCTCCAGTCTGGCTCTGGGCTCTTCTCCTCGGTCACAGCTCCCCAGCTCCTCATTCTAATGGCTTTCCTTGACTTTCACATCCATAGAGCCTTCTCTGTTCTGGCTCCATAGCAGCCTAGCACTGGGTTCAGATTAAAGTTAGGGGCAGGGTACAGGCTACTAAGGGAGCTGCCTTTCTTCTTCCTCCCTTCCCAGGTCTGTTCTTTCTCCTCTCTGCCTCCTCTTCCTTCTCCACTGTGTACACACATCCACTGAAGAGCTCATTCCTTCCCCAGTTTCAGCGAGGACAGCCACAGCCATGACCCCAAACTCTAGATCCACTTTCTCGGCTGCCTGCTGGACTTTTCCCTGCAACGGCACCATTGCCTCTACCCATTTTGCTGTACAGACACTACTTTAAAGTCCTTTTGGGATCGCCTTGCATAGTGTGTGGGGACATAGGGGCAGTGGGAATGTTGACGAGTGGGGAACTGTTCATCCACAGGCTCATCAGCCACTGCTGACTATACCAGCGTCGTAGTGCCAGGTGTTACTAAAATGTGTCACACTGAGATCAAGTAAATAAGCCAATGAGATGTGAGGCCCTACTTGCTAAGGGCAGAGCCTTTGAATAAATAAGTCAATAAGTCCCACCCGCAATGAGGCGACCCAAGAGATGGGCAGGCCCTGGCTCCTGGATAAGACTTTCAGAGACAGAGCCCCGCCCCGGGTGTTCAGAATCCTGACGCCCAGGATTCCCTCTTACACAGTCACACAGAGCTGGGATCCAGCCACCAGCCGAGCCCTGGTCTGCCCTGAGATGTTCTCCACTCTGAGGGGGCACTCAGATCTGAGAAGACCCTGGCTCCCACCTGAGGGCAGCGATCAGGGGACTCAGTGAGCTGGGCCTCGTGTCCTTCTTTGGCCATTTCACTCAAGGTGACAGGCCTCTGCGTTTGTCAGTATCTGGTGCTGAGGGCTTCATTTGATTGAGTCACAAGCTAAGGAGGATTGAAATAACCTGCCTTGTCACTCTACCCCTTGATGACGTCAATGACTAAGAGAGCTTTCTAGAACTCTTGGATAAAACTGAACTCCTCATCTTCCCCTAAACCAGCTGGCTTCTCTTGACTTCTCCATTCTTCCAACCACAGCATGGCTTCTCTCCCAGGTTCAAAATCTCCCTCCCTCCCCACCGCACGGGTTCCTTCTAGAATACTCACATTTGCCCACTGCCTCCTCTCACCTCAGCAATGGCTGCCCGATCAGAACCTGACTTATAATCACACCTCTGTTCCAGTCACAACGATGCTCTCCCTTTCACCAAAGCCTTGTGGTTCCCCTGCCTAAGGCTGCAGCTCCTCACATGTCAGAGCAGATGACTGGGGAAACACATGCCCTCAGGGACAGCGCTGGCTTCAGGCCTCTGTCCCAGGCCGATTTACAAGTCTCATGAAGGAAGACATTCTAGACAGAGCGGGTCTGAAGGGTCACAACAAAGCTACCAGCAACAAGCGACTTGTGCCAACTGTGTATACAGCTTCTTTCATACCGTTTCTCAAAAATCCCAAACTAACCTAAAAGTAAGCATTCTTACTCCATTTTACAGAATAGAAAGCTGAGGCTTAGAGAGAAGAAATGATTACTTCAGAGTCCCAAAGTTGGCACTGACCCAGCTGTCTGAGCTCTCCCGGGTTCCGCTGCTACACCGGGCCCCTCCCGCACCATAGGAGAGAGACAGCAGACAGAGGAGGGAGTGTGATCTTATCCACCCCTGCATCTTCTGTGCCCAAAACAGCGGGCCTGGCACACAGTAGGTATCAATGACATCTGTGGGATGAATAGATGTTGGAAAACAAGAAGTGTACAAATAGCAATGTCTGTTTGTAGCTAAGTGAACAGGTAATGCAGGTTGGGCCCAAATAGTAAAGGGCTGTACATATCGCAGTGAAAAAATAAGAATTGATGTCTATAGATAAAGGGGAGAATCACTGCAGCTTTTTAATTATTGAACCTTCTTCAACTGCTGCATCCTGAATCGGCTATCAAAAGTCTTAGAAGAGAAAGTAACGTGAGAGGGAATGTCTTCCAGCAGCTTCAGTCCTTGTTAAAATTCTCTGAATGATCTATCTCACGCAAGACATGAAATTACTGATTTTTGCTCTATCTTCTCTGATTTGCACAGAGCTGCCCCTCTGAGGTGCACAAATGTGCAATTGTCATGCTGCTATTAAGTCTTCCAAACTATTGATATCAAATGCGAATTCCCATCCTCACACATTACCTTCAAAAGGAGATGTATGCCAGAAAATAAAATCCATTTCCCCACCCTTTTCTCTGAATCCAAAGCCACTTACAAATTTAATATGGAGTTTAGAAGCAGCTGCTGGCATTTCTACCCAAACTTTAGAGGTGGGGAAACTGAGACCCAGAATAAGGATACACCATTTTCAAGGAACAGCAATATTTAGGGCTCCCAGGGCTAGGGGCACTTTGCTCTGTGGAAGGATTTTTGTGATCCAAGATGTTTTGTGATCCACCAACAACTATTGGTGTTCTCCATCTGTCCTCCTGCTTTCTCTTAACTCCCTGGAATCCGACCAAGTCAGTCCCAGAACTTTCACTGAAACTACTAGAAAAGAAGAGTCCTGTACAGTGGTACCTGTGGCTCAAAGGAGTAGGGCACCAGCCCCATATGCCGGAGGTGGTGGGTTCAAACCCAGCCCCAGCCAAAAACTGCAAAAGAAAAGAAGAGCCCTGTCCTCATCAGCACAGTCTGGAGCTAATGGCAGCCATGTTTGACACCCCAGAGGATCTACTTAAGACTAAAGCCTAATGGAGAAAATGGAGCCAATAGACAGGAAAAGGACACAGCTTTCTAATGACTCAGCGCCCGGAGCCCACTGTGCCTGAAGCCAGAGTCAGTTCTTGAATGTTCTAGTTTCATGAGGTCATAATGGCCCATGATAGAATCACAAGTGCTTTTTTCTTAAAGCTGATTTGATCATATTTCAGTTACTTTAGACTCCTCTTTAGAGACATAGAGAAATACTCACAAAGGTGCTGCAAGCGTAAAAAAAGGGAACATTGGATGAGAAATGAATTTAGCACAGAGAAAGAGTAAATGACAGCACGTGGGGTGAGAGGTGTGGATGACGGAAGAAGCAGAGCACCACGAAAAGCGTTATGAGATGAGCAGGAACAGCAGGACTGTGTGCAAAGGCAGGGCGCGAAGCCACCACAGGCACATGCAGAGAGCTGAGCGGCCTAGACAGCCACCTGAGGGCTGTGGTCAGAGCCACTGCTGAGAGGACCAGGCTGGCTTCTTCTTAAGGCAAATGGAGCATGGAAAGTGTCAGTCTGTTCCGTGTTTCCAGGGAGTGCTTGACCGTCAACACCTGTGGACAATTCTGGGGGAAACATTTCACATTCAGGCTCTTGCCTTGTGTTACCAGCTCCAACTACCCCACGATTTAGGGGCCTTGTGAGTCAGGGCTGCATCTGGTACACCATTGGCTCATTCCCAGAGCCCCATGGGGAGCACAGCACATTGGCATAAGTGATAACACCTTATATTCCTCTGATAATATATGGTTTTTTAAGCATATTCACCAACAAGGTTTTGAGTGATCTCCAAAAGATAATCTATCAGGAATTTTTCTCACTGCTTAGAAATGAAATATTGGGGAATGTGAATGCCCCATCCAAGTGTTCACCTGGGTCCTGGTCCACTATGCTGGCTCATTCTTTCTTGCCTGGCCCACCTATGACCAGTCACACCCTCCCCCCAAAAAAATCAGGGCAGGTGAGGTCTCTGGGGTCAAGGAGTACTAAGTGGCCTTAGGCAACCTAAATGTCACTTCCCCCTAAAGGCCATAGACACCCCTGTATTTCTGTCTAATAGAACCTGGGGCTTCCCTTTCGTGGCACCTGCAATTTCAAATAACCTACTTGTTGGTATGTTTGTTTAACATCTATCTCCTCACTAGACTGCATACTGTTTAAGAACAGGAACTGTGTTCTTCTTTTTAAAACCACTGAGAAACAATACCTGGCATAGAGTAAGCCCTCAATATACTGATAACTGGGGCAAATAAAGGAATAAAAGAATGGAGACAGAGCCATGACCTTGACCTCAACATCTCGTTTCCCCTGAGCAGCCTCCAGCCTATGGATACAGTGGCAGCAGGGAGACTCAGACCTATGCAGAGGACACCACATCTGAGAGCTGCTTGTGCTCACCTTCATCTCAGCACCACCTCCCATCTCCCTCTCCAGGCCCTACTGGGCTTCAGTGTCCAGCTTGTACTAGACAGTAGCGCCCATGGCTGCCTATGGTGTGTCTGTTTTAGACTAGAAAGGCATGCACCAGTGGAGCATCAAGCTGCCACCTTCCCACCTGCCTTGTTCAATCCACACCCTTCTCTGCCTGTGTGACTATAAAGCATGTGTTGGGCATAGTCCAGTGTGGTTTAATAATGTGTCTACAAAAGGCTATGCAGGAATCTGGAGCCATTGAGCAGGGTCCAGCTTTGATTTGCTCATTATGAAAGGTGAAACTAAAAGATAAAAGGATGAAGAGGGACTAAGGGGGTGGAGGACTTGGCCAGGACAGGGTGGCCCCATAAACTGCTGCAAATGTAAACATGAAATGCCTCTGTCCTGTCCAGGGACTCCCCAGGACCCACAGCAGAAGTTCTCAGCTGCTGCTTTGGGACACACCAAAGCATGTGCTGCAATCACTTAGGAGGTGTTGCTGCAAGGAATTCGTGATTAATAGGAACTACAATTTAGAAAGGAGATTGTTGGGCTGGGTGCCTATAGCTCAGTGGGTAGAGCAGGGGTGGTGGGTTCAAACCCTGCCTGGTCCTGCCTAACAAAAAAAAAAAAATATTAGATTGTCACTTATAATAATTGAGCAACACTCCACAGGACAGCCTGACTCTCACTCTGCATCCTTGAATAGGAGAGAAAGCAGGAAGTAGCCGTGATGGGCAGGCACTGCTTCTGACCCAGAATGACCAGGAGAAACACGGCACACGGGAACTCAGCTCTCAGAGTGTGGCTGAGACCACTGACCCAGAAGACAAAGCCTTCAGTGTCTGGCACCAGCATGACTTTCTGAGTGCCATGGCCTCGGCCTGGACCACCCCCTCCTGCCACATCTCAGCTCATGCCAGTCAAATCCACACTCTTCTGGATTCTACACCCTCTGTGCTCCTACCCACTTTGGCATTCAGAAAGCCTTCCCCGCCCCATACCCAGCTCATACCCCCAGAATCATTATGGAGCCTTCCAGAGTCCTGGAATCTGTCTCTCAGCTGGGTTGAGTCCTCACATTCTGAGTCCTTCTCGGACATATCCACTCCATCTTTCCTGGTCTCCTGTGCTGCCCCTTCCTCCTCTGTCCAGCTTATCAGCTGTAGAGCGCCCTGAGGCTCACTCTTGACCCTTCTGTGAATCCTAGGTGTCAGTGTTTCTGAGCAATACCACACCCTAGCTGCCGCCCGTGTGAGGATGAGCCCCAGTGTGACCCCCAGAGCCTCAGCTTTCTCTAGACATCCACCTGCAACATGACACCTCCAGCTGCACAAGGCACAAGAGCACTCGATGAATGTGACCGAGTTGAATTGAGATGCATTGAAAATGGAAAATAGGCACCATATTTTGAAGAATTGGAATGTAAAAGATGTAAAATAACTCACTAATCATTTTATATAGGTTGCTTGTTGAAATTAAAAGATTTTGGATATTTAGCATTAAATCAAATATATATTAAAATTTATTCCACCTGTTTCCTTTTTACCTTTTAAGTGTGGATTCTAGTGAATTTAAAAATTTCACATGTGGTCCAGGTACAGTGGCCTACCCCTGTAGTCCTAGCACTCTAAGAGGCCAAGGGGAGAGGACAGCCTTGAAGTCAGGAGTTCAAGACCAGACTGAGCAAAGTGAGACTCCATCTCTATGAGAAATAAAGAAAATTGGCCAGGCATTGTGGTGAGTTCCTATTCAGAGGTCCTCAAACTTTTTAAACAGGGAGCCAGTTCACTGTCCCTCAGACCATTGGAGGGCCGAACTGCGGGCCCCGGGACAAGTTGGCTGCTAAGCAAGACAGGCAGCAGCAGCAAAAACACCCCCAAGGGCCAGATAAATGTCCTAGGCGCGCTGCATGTGGCCCACAGGCCGTAGTTTGAGGACACCTGCAATAGTCCCAGCTACTTGGGAGACTAAGGTGGGAGGATCACTTGAACCCAGGAGTTTGAATAATAGTGAGCTAATGATTGTGCCACAGCACTTCAGCCTGAGTGACAGAGTGAGACAAGGTCTTAAAAAAAAAAATCACACCTGGGGCTCGTATCATACTTCCGTTGGACAGTGCTTATCTAGCCCACCTTTGTCTGTCCCAGCATCCACACTTGGATGTCCAAAAGAAATTTCAGTTTTAACAAACTCAGTTGGAACTCTTGATTTCTCCTTCATCACATCCCCCACAAATGTTACTTTCACTCTCTTTATTTTCACTTGTCAGTAAATGGCCCTACAATCTCCCTAGTTGCTTGATTAAAAGATCAAGAACTAAATCCCTAAGTCCTCTTTTTTTCTTCACCTCTCACATCCAACTCATTTGAAGTCCTGTGGTTCTTCCTATAAAACATACCCTTGTCTGGGCATTTATCTCCCACTCAGCACTACTCGCTCCAGCCACTGCAATGACCCCCGGCCCAGCAGGGGTCTGTACCACTGCCCATTACTAGCCACTGTCCACCCAACGTGGTCTTTATCTAACACCAAGGCCAACCCTTGCTATTCATTGAGGACTGTTGGAACCTAGTGAAGATTCCCTTGTGTCTTACAGAAGAGAAAGAGAACAGCATTTCAGACAGAGAGAATAATGGAATGCAAAGGCCTAGAGGCCAAATGAGTTTGACTCCAGGGTAGGAAAACCTGCCTGGCAGGGAGGGAAGGGCACAAAAGGTCACAGAGGGGCAGGGTCAGATCCCTAGGGGCTTCCTGGGCCTGAGGCCTCATCCTTAGGGCCCTCCCCTGCAGCACTGGGTTTTCCAGGCCCTGGCCCTTCCCAGTCTCTGAAGTGACCTTGCTCACCTATCATTATCAATCTGAGTCCTTATCACTCCTGAGGTCTGGTGCTGTTTTTGTCATTGCCCTTGGTGATGTCAACACCCACATTAGTGTGACCCACAGTGGCCTTATTTTATGCAGTTCCTTGACCTGCACCTTTCCAGGGGTCATTTCCTCCCCTCTGCCTCATACTCTGCCTTCTGAACGTACTGTGTTTGTGTGTTCGTCTACCTCTTACTCTAGAAAGACAACTCACTGAGGGCAGGGACCCTGTCTGCCACATTCACAGCTGTGCCCCCCACAGTAAATGCACAAGGAAATGCCACATACCCTCTTGGGAACCCCTCAAATTATTTGTGTATCTCCAACCTAGTAATTTCCATTATGTATCTCTTAACTACCTTCCCAGATAAACAATGAACTTATTTTATCTCCTAGCACCTGTCACACTGGAGGGACACAAAGGTTACTTGTGAATTCACACTGAACCCAGTTTATCTACTGGTGGCTGTTGGCCCTACATGTCTCAAAGCTAGTTAGTTGCTACAGGTTTGCTCACGGGTTTGCCAGGAAGGCTGGGGTCCTACTGTTGTGGGTGTCTACAAGCTGTCAGTCCCAGCCTTTCCCACAGTGTGCCCTATGCACACACAGAAGCAAGTAAAACTAGACTTGGAAAAAAAAAAAAAAGGACCAGAACAAGTGTGCAGACAGGAGTTGCCTATGTTCCTGATACCTTCTCACCTCCTGGGTCAACTCCATCTGAGACCTAACTGCACTCCTGCCCTTGGAGTCCAGGAAGTTAACTCTGTTTCCTTATAATAAATTCTTCCTTCTTGTTCAAACCAGTTCCAGAGGATATCTGCTCTTTGCAACCAAGAATCCTCACAAAGTCAGCACCAGGCAGGAAGGAGAGTTCGGGCAGCCTCTGTCTCTAAGCTGTGCAAGGTCTCAGGTTTGCAAAATGCAGCCAGGGAGATCTCAGCCTGAGGAAATAAGAAGTGCCTCTCTGCAAAAATGCTGGGTCTCAGCAAGGAAGCAGAAGGGCACTTGCAGCCTCCTTTGATGGCCCAGTGCTGTGAGCAGGGTAAGGGTCTCTTGGGTCTTTGTACCCAAGGTGTGAAAAATCCATGTATATCTTGGATTATGCAGTAAATAGGTTCCTAGAAACTGTGTGCGAATCACACAGATAGTCCGTGGCTATCTCCTCCCAGATGCTTTTTCTTCCTTTCTGATTTATCTCCAATTGGCAGCAGCAAACTCTAACTTTCGCTTTACATGTCTCTCCTTCCCAAGTGGCTCATCAATCAATCAATAAGATTTCCATTCAGAGCCTATTATGTGTAAGACTTTGTTCATGATCTATAATGAGAACAGGGGTGCGCCAAATGCGCCAGGGGAACCTGCTACCAGTGAATCCGCCACAAAGCTGCATGAATAGGCGACCTCTTATTTATCTCTCCTGTAAATTCAGACTTTCTTCTATCAGGTTTTCAAAAAAAGGTGCCCATGTGTACTGAGCAGCCTATCTAGGTTACCATGGAAATGGAGAATCATAAAAGGATGTTTAGAAATGTAAGCACTTCTATAAATCCTCAATAATAGCAATCACAATTGTTTGCAGCAATAATTGGGACTATCTCATGTGTTCTGAGAAAAAAAAGCACAAATAACTCACCAATCTGCAATTCTTGGCAAAGGAAGAGAGAATAAGGAAAAAGTTAATAATGTGTTTTAAAAACAAGTCATGTCAGGCCAGCATAATTTT
Source organism: Otolemur garnettii (assembly GCF_000181295.1). Classification (NCBI taxonomy): domain Eukaryota; kingdom Metazoa; phylum Chordata; class Mammalia; order Primates; family Galagidae; genus Otolemur; species Otolemur garnettii. Next base: position 7,700,668 of record NW_003852454.1, on the reverse strand, counting down.
CCTTTGTGACTAGAGATAGATTCCTACAACTGAAGGAGCCTCAAGTCCACCACCATTGCCATGGTCTGGACCTCTCCCTGGCCCTGTCATGTTTGTGGCATCCAAGAGACTTCATGACCTACTTCTGCAACTCCTACCCAGTATCGGTAGAAAATATCTGAATTCTTTCCAGATATCCATAATCCATGTAGTGATCCAAAGGATCAGAGGATCCTCAGATCCAAAGGATTCTGAGTCACCTCATAAAAGATCTTACAGCCTCAAAACATCAACATAGTTGTCACTTGGTATCCACTGGTTCAGCATCCGTGGATTCAACAAAGCATGGGTCAAAAATATTTGGAAAAAAAATAAAAACAATGCAGCAATAAAAAGTAATACAAATAAAAACCAATATGGTACAACAACTCTTTACATAGTATTTACATTGTAGTAGGTATACTGATTTAAAGTATATGAGAGATATTATAATAGTAAATAAATAATATAAATCATCATGATATAATGATTTAAAGTATATAAGATAATAGTCACAGGTTATGTACAAACTCCACATCCTCTGCAGATCTTGGCATCTGTGGTTGGTCCTGGCACCAATCGTCCCCTCCTGAGAACACTGAAGAATGAGTAGAGGAAAGGTGAAACATCAGAGAATACGACTTCCTTGGGGATTTGTATTTATTTGCGAGTAACAGAAATGAACCCAAGCTAGCTTTTGAAGAAAAAAAGAAATAAGGGAATTTTGCAATAAAAAGTACTTAGGATTTAATTTATGAAAACCAAGAGCAAGGAAGTGACTGGGTCCCAGGAAGGACTGTCACCAGCAATGAGGCTTTTTCCTGGATCCCCAGGAGTATCAGCTACCTGGTCTTCAGCTCTCTTTCTCTCAGAGCTTCTGCATCTTTCTTCTTGCTCATAAAATTCCTGCTGCCCATTCCACAGTTACCTGCAGCCTCAAAGGCTACTTCTTAGGGCTCCAGCCACCTGGAGAGCTGCTGACACTCTTGGTCCAACTCCACACGCGCAAGAAGACCTGAACCTTATCCCAGCCCATCACAGATGTTGCCGTTTGTCCTTTGCCCAGGGGAGGTAGGGGTGCATGTCTTGGTCAGTCTGGGCTGCCATAACCAAACATCGTAGACTGGGTGGCTAAAACAACAGGAATCTACTGCTCCCAGTTCTGGAGATGAGAAGTCCAAGACGAAGGCACTATCAGGGTCAGTGTGTGGTGAGGTCTCCTAAGTTGCACATGGCTTTTGCTGGGAGCATGCAGGTGATGGCAGCCAGAGGAAGCAGGCTATTTTTAGACTCCTACCAGAAGGGCCTTGCCCTCATAACCTCATCCAAGCTTGAATACCTTCCAAATGCCCCATCTCCAATTACCACCTCATTGGAGGTTGAGGCTTTGACATATGAATTTGGAGGCAGGAAGACACAGTCCAGGCCATTGCTGTGGATGGCATGATTCAAAATGGTGTGAGGCAGAGCAGCTAATGTATCCATTACAACAAGCAATGTGCAGGCACTATTGCCAAAGAAAGAATGCACAGAAACAGACATATTGCCCCATTCACCAATGTAGCTCTGAGCTTATTAGCAGCCAAGGTACAGAAAAAGCTGGAAATGTCACAAGTTTCCTGATGTGATCAACACAAAAACAATCCATGTTAACAAGAAAATCTCCAATTTACCCAATAAGGTGACCTTGGAGGAATTGCTCCCCTGTTTCCACATTAAGGGGGATGGTGTACAGGTGAGTGTCCTTGCTGGCATCCCAACAAAATGTATAATTATAATCTCCCCTGTAGTCATGTCATCTAATATCTAATGATGCTCAAAGGGATGTGAGCATCATGCCAAATCTTAAACTAACAGAACCCTAGAAATAGATTCTCTTATTATCCTCGTCTTGCAGATAAGGAAATTGAGGCACATAAAAACCAGTTAACTTGCCCAAAGCCATACATCTAGTAAGTAGCAGTGACGATATTAAAATCCACACATACTGACATCAGGAAGCACATTCCTAATAAACTCTCCTGAAACAAGAGAAATGGTCTCATTGGATCTTCAGAAAGTGAGACCTACTTTCTGACCACACTCAAAGCTTGTGCTAATTCTTCTGAGGCTGTTTCTTATGACATAATCAGAAAAAGAGTTAACCAGAATTAGAACAGGTGGCGGTAAAGGGCCCAGGATCTAGAACATAAACAGGATTATCCAGGTACAGAAGACACAGCAGGTATGGGAGAAGTTCTATCTCAAGGTAAAGGCAAGGTCTAAAGGTTCTAGAATCCTGGGCTGGTTGTGGAGTTAGGCCAGAGCTCACTTCCAGATTGCAAACAGTCAAAATGAAAAATTGTGGAAGTCTAAATGAAGAATGAGTGAGAAGTGGTTGGGCAAAGAGGCAAAAACCAGGTACCAAGACCCAGGATAGAAAATATAAGCCCAGAGACACAGTAAGCAGATTCCAGATGGCTAGAAAGTCTCTGACTTACAGGAACATATACCAGCTGGTGGAAGCCTCAGCCATGTGCATTTAATTTGGAGAGGCTCTCACAGGCCTCTAGAAGTGTCACAGCTGAAAATCTTTAATAGTCAGAAATGAGCACCAAGGCAGTAGGACAAGGACTTCCAGCGCATGGTTTGGGAGAGGGTCTTTAGCCTACGGTGGGAGCTAACAGTAGTCAAACCTAAAGCAGACCCTGGACCATAGAAAATGGACACTGGGCAAATTATGCAGAAGGACTCTGATCCTCAGGAATAGGAAAGACATCCAGATACCAGAGCTGGGTATATACTGGCAACTTGAATAGTGACCATGGAGTTTAAAAGTGGCACCCAACATGACCCAGCTCCAGGTTACTGTGAATGTGACCTTATTTGGAAATAAGGTCTTTGTAGATACAATTAAGATCTTAGATGAGCTCTCCTGGATTTAGGATGGGCCTAACTCTGATGACTGGTGTCCTTATGAGAAAGGAGGGGGACACTTGACACAAGCAGCAGCACAGAAGGGAGTAGGACACGTGAAGATGAAGATCAGAGACGGACGTTACCTAGCTACAAACCAAGGGGAGCCAAGAATGGGCAGCAGGCACCAAAAGCCGGGAGAGAGGCATGAAACGGGCTCTCCATCAGAGCGTCCAGAGGGAACCGACCCTGCAAACACCTCCATATTGGACTTCCAGCCACCACAACTGAAGGAATCAATTTCGGTTGTCTTAAGTCCCTATTTTGTGGTAATATGTTACGGCAGCATGAGGAAGCTAATACAGATGGATGGGTCAACTCTGTCAAGGGGTCGTGACTGTCTGGAGCACTGTGTTGAGGGTTGGAAGGCCACTCAGGAGCCCCAGGGAAATGTGCAGGGACCGTTGTTCTGGGCACAGGATGGGATCTGCATGTGAATCACATAAGTGCACCCCTAGCCTGATGTTTGCAAAGTGCTCAGTACCAAAAATAAAGAAATGTATAGCACATGAGCTGTGCTCTGAAAAACCTGACAGCCTAGCACCAGAACTCAGCCAGATCAAGTCTAACAGTGAGGTGTACTTGATCTTCCTTCTGGATAGAGTCAGGATTGATCATAATAGCTTTGACTCAATAGTGGTATCAGGAAAAATGTCACAAAAATAAAGTGTGTGGGTAGAAAAGCAACATGAGTGGGAGCTAATCCAGACATTCTGCTTGATGCCAAGTCGCTGGTGTCCAAGGACACTTAATATTTAATCTGTGACTTTACGGTACCAAAGCATCATTTTTAAACATTCTCAGAGGTGAAAGTTGATGTCAAACATTTGAGTATCCCTTAATAACTAGGAGCTAAGTCCATGCCATCTACCAGGGTAATAGGGCCTAAAAACTTACTCTCCACTGGATGAAACAGCCTCCTTCTGATGATGCTAAAACCACCTTTTCCTCACACACACCGCTGGGGCCAGGACCCCTAGGTATAAAGTCATGTGTGATGCCCCCTTCTGTAAGTGCACCACCCTCATTCTGTGTGAGTGATGGCCATCTCTGTTCATCATTCGAAGTAACACTTCCCCTTCTTTGCTGTCTCTGTGGCCCCAGACCCTGTAGTCTCCTTTCTTTGACTTCATCTTCTGAGAAACTCATTCTCAGAGGAGCAAACCATCACCCAGGAGGCAAGATGAACAAGCTGCAGATGAGAGACATTATGTTCCCCACGCACTCTCATACTTCTAGGCCTTTCGTCTGCTGTTTTCTGCACCTGGCATCCGCTGTCTCCCAGCAGCCTTCACCATCTGGTGAAATGACTCACTCTCCAGCACCCAGCCTCTGCTGGGACATTTTGTTCACCTTCTCTGCTCAGAATTAACCACTCACTCCTCCTCCACTCACTCTGCCACCATGAAAATCATTCCTCTACTTAGGCAATACCATCGTAAGTAAGTCTGTGTCTTGTATCTGTGCCTTCCCCCAAGCAGTAAGACCCCTGGAAAGTGCATCTCATTCACCTGTCACCCCAGTTTCCAGCAATGTTCTGGCAAATCAAGATTGCTCAAAAATGTTGAACCAATATATGAATAAATGCTTTTAGAACAGCTCTAATGATTAGTTTATGCCTTCTGAAGGGAGGTCAAGAGCTGTTTGTTAGTTTTTCTGGGTTAAGTACCACGGCATCCATCCTCCTTAATTGCTTTTATCTGCCAACCTGCTGGTCACTCCCTTTATTCACTGAAGGCTGGTACATAATTTTTTTTCTACCCTAGGCTTTGCCGTCATCCTGAGTGATGTCGACACCCACATGGACGACCCCACAAATGGCCTTTTATTCTGTTTCTTGACCTGTGTATAACCAATGGTCCTCTCTTCCCTCCCCCACACTTGAGTGAATGTTATAATCCTGGAATACTAGTGCCAGCACTTTTAGCCACAATCTTTCCCCTTCCACCTTGCACATTCAACTCCTGACATTCTGACAGTTCTTGAACTACAGTTTTTCTCAGGTCATCAGCCCTCTCTTGTCTTCGTTTGAGAATTGCACTAGGACTCTATAGTGCATGATATTAATAATAGTTGTGTGCATACCCTAAGTTCCCTCATCCATCTGCTGCTTTTTGTTTGTGCCATCCAGTTAAAACCTGACCCTGGGAAAACCCGACATGGTGCCATCCCTGTGCCTCTGTCCCAGCAAGAGAAGCCAGCAAGGGTAGTAGCTCAGCACCACTACACACTTCCGACTCTCCACCCTGAGGGAGCCTGCACTCTGCCGAGCAAACCTACCTACTATGTCATGTCTTGCCACTCTCCATGGTGACTTTCTCCAAACTTCACTCTTCTTAAGCTTCTCCCCCTGCTACCCACCCACGTTCTCCCTCTCATCAGGGGATCTTGCCTCCTACTTTAAGGAGCAAACAGACAGGAAACTCCTCCCACAACCAAACCCAGGCTTCCCTACTAAGTAGCCCCTCCTGTCCTCCTCCCTTCCCACAGTACAGAGGAGCTGATATAGCTCTCCTTCCAACAGATCTTTGGATCCGATGGCCACTAACCACTTGCAGAGTCTTTTTCTTTACAATATTTACAATCTTTCTCTATTGATCTTTATCTGGTTTTAAGCATT
>NW_003852454.1:7694396-7694815 GCF_000181295.1 Otolemur garnettii | reverse complement strand
AGGTGACACTGCTGACATTTCCTCTTTGCTGAAACACTTTTCCTCGGACCTTCATGTTCTAATCCCCTCCTGCTTCTATTTCTCCCTCTCTGGCCATACCATCTCCACCGGCTTTACAGATCTGTCCTTCTCCTCCTGGGCTCACCTACTGGAATCCCCCAAGACCCTATCCCAGGCATTCCTCCCATTCTCCATCAACACTGCCTTCCAGCCTATAGCTTCAGTTACCAGAAAAACGTAAATGACTCACACATTTATAAGCCATCCCAGACCTCTCTTCTGAGTTCCATATATTTATGTAACATTGCTTATTTGGCACCTTGCCTTGGTTGTTCCCCAGATATTTCACACTCCAAAACTCCAAAACCAAACTTCTGCTCATCCTGAAGAGCCACCCCTTCTGGTCCCTTCCAGGGACT
>NW_003852454.1:7666549-7693301 GCF_000181295.1 Otolemur garnettii | reverse complement strand
GAGATAAAGCAAATAGATGGAAACCATGCAGAGACGTCTTTTTCAGTCTTCCAAAGTGACTTCCAGTGACTTTACTTGTAGACCAGGAGGACACAGAGAGAGAGTCTTTGTAGATATGGCCAACACTTCTAACACTAACAAATATCCATGGAGCTCTCCCTAAGTTCTATCTGATGATTGACATCTAACACCAGACCACACAGGGACTCTAAGGAAGCCAGAGACCCCACAGGCTCTCCACCCACCTTTTGGTGCCACCTCCTCCATAGCATCCCAGAACCACCTGTCTCTGAGCTTTTCTATAAGCCCTGTAAATACCTGTCTCCTCACAGTAATTAATGCACAGACTTCTTGGGGAGAAGTCCCAGGTCTTATTCCACTCTACTACTCACTAGTGCCCAGTTTGGCATAATGAAAAGGATAAGCTTGAATAAGACCCTGGGCTTGAATCTTTCCATCCACATAATCTTAAGCAAGCCATTCAGCCCCTCTGAACTATGTTTCTTCATTTATAGAAATGTGCACCTGCTTTTCAGAGTAAATGCAAGAATTAAAGTCAGTTTAGAATATACAAACTTCTAGCTAAATGCCTGACACCTAGTAGGAGCTAGCATTGAGTGAACTGCTCCCCGGAACTAACTCCCTGTGCCCACTCCACTTGAAATACTGAAAAGAAGTGAGACTGCTTTATCTCAGAGATCTAAACTTTGATGTTTACAAAAGAAGAGAATTAACATATTGAGTACCCACCCTGTCTCCAGGCACTCTGCCTAGGGCATTCCTCACCACAGGCCTGTGGGTCTACTGATCTGCAGTATGGGGTTATTATTCTGTATTGCAGATCAGTGACTGGAGGTTCAAAGAGGTTGTATGAGCTTGCCCAAGATCAGGCAGTTACTTCATGCCAAAGCTGGAATATGATCCCTGGTACTGGGGACTGTCAAGGATCAGTTCTTTGGTTTACATCACAAAAAATAAATGTGATCTAGAGTCAGGAAGCCACCAATGCACAAAGGAAAGTCTCAAAGCAAGAGTAGGTGGGACAGCCACTGGCAGAACTCAACCCATGGAATGAGCTCACAGGAGCCCTCTGGACAAGACAAGGGCACAATCGTGTCACCCACACTCCTTAACTTTTCCCAAAGTGTTTGCCTGTGGTATAAATAAGAAAGCATGAATAAATCATCTATTTTCATCCACTAGCTTTCTTTCTAAATACACTTATGAATATTTAAGTCTTCACTCTGGTGGGGAACATTGAGAAAAGAGGGGCAAGGAGTTTGTGGGAATTACCTGTACCCTCCTTTCAATTTTGCTGTGAACTTAGAAAAACAAAAACAGAATCCCATAAAGAAATAGATAAGCAACCCAAGAAGTATGCAAGAAAAGAAAAGCATTGACCCAAAATACTTAGAAAGTAATTCTGTGATAATAGGATAGGTAACACAAACTTTATGCAAAAATGCCAAGTTAACTCAAAGTGCCTGCTGAGTGGAGGTCACCAGGGAAGGCTGTAAAAGTGTTTCCACATCTTGTGTTGATCTAAACACCCTCCATGTACTGTATCACACTCTCGCCCACTAGTCTGGGCCCTCTGATAGGAGCTGACTTGCAGGGACTTACACAGGTGAGAGAAATCCTAGGCTGAGAAAAAAGAAGTGGTTATTGACTTAGTAGCTATCACAGAGACACCAACAACAGAAGGTGAAGGTCATTGGAATCAGAGGAGTGACAACCACCATCCAGGGAAGAAAAATTGGCAATGTTGTTTCTTGGCTAAGTCTTCCCAAGAAAAGATGAGCTCAGAGGGCTTAGGAAGCAAACTCTCCATCTGTACAATGGGCATAGTAGCCGGCCAGCCCATGGTGCTGTGATGAGTATTAAATGTGATCCTGAATGTGACATACCTCGTGCAGTGTGGTACACTTAATACCCACCACCTACTATTAGCCAGTCACTGTTCTATCACTTCCTTTTATTTCCGTGAGCTGAAATTCCCTAGAAAATGTCTTTTGAATTTGGGTGTGAGGAGACAAGTAAAAATTGTTTCTCTGGTGGAGTCTCCACCGGCGTTATTTGTTTTCTCTGAAGGGCCTCCTTTATTTAATCCCTGATATTATTCCAGTATATCCATTATAGCAAATACTCTTAAGAAGAAAGGCTTGAATTCAGAAATAAATTGCCCTCACAGATCATGTCTTAGAATGTGCATCATTAGTGTTTAACTGACAAAACCAGATACAGGGAAGATAGATGATCCCATCGGGAAAAGCCAAATCGGATTTTGAAGAGACTTTGACTTGCCCTCTTTTTCTTTTCCTTCCTGGCCAAGGGAAAGTGAAAATTAAATGGTCTCGCATATGATTGTGCAGCGCCTTTGCAACGGCTCAGGAGAGGCTGGGCAGTCCCGAGCGGGTCGACTCCACGGCCCTTTATCTGCTATCGTCAGAGCTCACAGAGAAAGCCTGGGATAGAAACAACCCCTCGTATTTGGATCAAATTATAATATTTGTCTGCAGTCCCCTCTGCACTTAGAGCTGAAAACCAGCCACCTATTTCCTTCAGACCAGAATCCTATTATTTATGAATTATTTATCTGTTCCTCACTTTGTTCTGAAATGCAGCTCTGCCAAACTATCCCAGATGATCAAGGGTTTCAGACAAAAGGGCTACCAAGGCAGGGCAGCACCCAAAAATAGAAATTAAATTCATTTATCCTGATTCCCCTGACAAAGGAATTATGCTGGGTAGCATGATTTTTACCCACATTCAGGAAGAAAACAAAACATAAATTCAAATACTCCCAGCCTCCTTTTCCTTAGTTCCCGCAGTGGCCTCCCTCCTCTGGTTCCAGGGCCCTCTCAAGCTCTCTTTTCCTTCTCACAGTGTGCCTGGTGTCCAGCTGAGGTTCTCAGTACCGTCATCCAGTCTGTGGACAAGACCCGGGCAGAAACCAGTAGGATAGGCCAGTGGCAGAAGGCAGGCCAGTCCACCAGGGCTTATGTAGGAAAAGACTGGACAAATTCAAGAGGGATCCTTGGGATCCTGGGAAATTTTTCTGCAGCACCACCTGGACTGCTTTATCTTAAAGACAAAAAACCCCATCTCTAGGTGCCCTTCCAACCCTGTGGGCATGGAGGTACAGAAAGAAGTGAGACTGCTTTATCTCAGAGATCTAAACTTTGATGTTTACAAAAGGAGAGAATTAATCTTCATGCACCTCTCCCCCTAGCCACTTCAGTGGTTTAACAGAACATATGAATACAATCGTTTGGGCACAAGTTACAGAATCTATTCCTTCCTAAACTCTGTACCAACTCCCAGGGCACCTAAGAACTGTTCATTCTTTGGAATTATTAAAGAATAAAATATAAAAAATTATGTACATGCACATATACCTTTGAAGTTGCAGGTATACTTCCATTGTTTAAGCAAATGTATATGTATATGTATTTACATTCCAAAGTCTAGCCAAAATTCTATACAGTAATGCTCCAAACTTCAGACAACTGTAATTCTCCAGAATGCAGATACAGTTAAGAAGCAAAAAGAGGTTGTTACCCATAGCTCAGTGGGTAGGGCGCTAGCCACATACACCAAGGCTGGTGGGTTTGAACCCAGCCTGGGCCAGCTAAAACAACAATGACAACTGCAACAACAACAAATAGCCAGACACTGTGGCACGTGCCTGTAGTCCCAGCTACTTGGGAGGCTGAGGCAAGAGAATCACTTAAGCCCAAGAGTTGGAGGTTGCTGTGAACTGTGATGCCATGGCACTCTACCCAGTATGACAGCTTGAGACTCTGTCTCAAAAAATAATAATAATAATCAAAAAGAAGCTGGCCCCCAGAAAAGGACCACTGGTTAAACACATTTTATTCATCATTAAGTGATCTTTATGAACATTCTGGACTAGACAACAAAATAGCTTTCTAATTGTTCTCTAGAAAGTATATTATTGTCTGTTAAACCTTTGTTTCTAAAGTTTAAGATGTTTGAATTTTCAAGTTATCTATTTGAACTACAGGAAACCAAATCTTTTATATTTAAGAGAGAGAGAGAGCAAGAGACAGAAGCTAGTTCCCAAGAGGTCAAGCCTCTAGAGCCCAGTATGTCTGATGGTCCCCACACGCCCTGGAAGTTTAGTCTAGTGCACAGAACAGAAGAGCTGTGGGCCTGGGGAAGGCAGCAAGACTCACTTTTCAGAACTGGTAAGTGGCAGGTTAAATTAGGAAACTGCAGGCTGAGAAGCACATAGTAAGCCAGTAAGAGAGAGCGCGTGTCACCAAATCAAAAATTCAGCCTGGAGCAGCTACTGGGAGCCAGAGGATTCAAATGCCAGGCAGACAAGAACAGAGACTCGTGATTAGAGCTGGCACGTGGGAGACGGGTCCTGAGTGAACACTGAAAGCTGAGCAGTGGCTGCAGTGAAGACAGAGCACGTGTCACCTGATACTTATCAGTGAGCAGCCTGGGTTTCTTTAAAGTCCCAGAGATGCAGAGCAAGAGCCCCGAGCCTCACCATTGAAGAGCAGCTCAGCAAGCTGGGGCTTCTCATCTTCCGGCTTAGAGCAAATCAAAAGCAACAGATAACAAGAGTAAAGCAAGAAGCTGACGCTGTTATCCTTGGCACCAGCAGCAAAGAGTGACAGCTGGTGGCATGACAAGGAAAGGAGACCCCCTAAGTTAAAAAAAGGACATGTACTAAGCACAAACCAACCACTTCCAAGGGCCCCTGCTCATGTCATTCAACCTGGCAATGCTTTCGCCTCCTCGTCTGTTAAGTATTAACGATTATGCCTGTTTGTGGGGCTGTTGTGAGGACTTAATGAAACACAGATTTAAAGAGCCAGGCAGTGCCTGGTGCATAGAGAGAGCCCCCCAATTTTCCTTCCCTCCTCTGTTCCTACAGGAATTAGCTTCATTCCACCACTTGACAAAGGATTTGACCCTTCTCTGTGGAAAACTAGGGAGGAATGTTCCTATCCCCTCATACTGAGGAGAGAAGGAAGACTCAACCATACAGACAACTTTAAGAAACCAGGGTGGCCTTTAAAATGGAGAGTCAAACCTAAGAGGTCCTGGCTTGGCACCTTGGATGCCAACCAATGGAGGATGTCACTGTCACTGTTGTTATGTTGACAATCAGTGTTGATAATCCAAAAGAGAAGGTGTTTCACCCTGCCTTAGTCCCCTTGGGCTGCTATAACAAAACATCTCAGACGGAGTGGCTTATAAACAATAGAAGTTTCTTTCTCACAATACTGGGAACTAGAAAGTCCAAAATCAAGGAGCTGGCAGAGTTAGTGTCTGTGAGGTCCTGCTTCCTGATTCATAACTGGTATCTTTCTTACATAATAGAAGGAATGAGGAGTTTCTCTCAGTCCTCTTTTATAAGGGCACTAATCCATTCACTAGGGCTCCACTCTCATGACCTAATGACCTCTCAGAGGCCCCACCTCCTAAAACCGTCACTTGAGAATTAGGAGCTCAACATTTGAATTCACAAGCATTCAGATAGCTTCCCTTTCATGAAAAGTCCTGCTATAGTTTGATTGTGTCCCCAAATTCATAATTTAGAAACATTGCAACAGTGTTGGGAAGTGGGCCTAATAGGAGGTAACTGGGTCATGAGGACAGAGCCTCACAGTGGGCCGTGGAAGTCACCCTAGGGGAACTGGGCTTTACCCCGGAGCCACTCTAGTGCTTCACCCTGTGGAGCAACAGGTCACCTTTTCACTCTGGAAATAGCAATTTCTATGGCATGCCATCCATGGGCTCTAAGGATTTTATCTTTTACCTCTTTTATCTTTAAGGCAACGCTGACTAGTGAGAAATAGAATTCAAGCCACACATATAATAAAATGTCTAGTAGTCACATTTTTACAAAAGAAAAGAAATAGGCAAAGTTAACTTCGATAATATATTTTTAACCTAATATCTCCCAGATATGGTCATATTAACCTGCCATCAATACACAAAATTATTGAGATATATTACATTTTTAACCATATTTAGCCTTTGAAATCTGGTGATACATGTTACACTTACAAAACTTCTGAATTCTGACTAGCCACATTTCAAGTTGTAACTAATGACTACCATATTAGATAGCATGGATTTAAAGCAATAAAGATTGCCCTCTGATGACAGGGGTTTAAGCAAGGATTTATGAAAAGAGTCTCCATGGGGCGAGAAAAGCATTAAGAAATCATTATGAGGAGGATGAGAGAGACGCCACCAAGAAGCCCCAGCTTACCCCCTGGAACACTGAGAATCTTTGTTTGGGCCAGGAGCAGTGGCTCACACCTATAATCCTAGTGCTCTGGGAGGCTGAGCCAGGAGGATCACTTGAGCTCTGGAGTTCAAGACCAGCCTGAGCAAGAGCAAGACCCTGTCTCTACTAAAAATTGAAAAATTAGCCAAGCATTGTTGCAGGTGCCTATAGTCCCATCTACTTGGGAGGCTGAGGCAGAATATTCACTTGAACCCAGAGTCTGAGGTTGCTGTGAGCTAGGCTAATGGCACAGCACTCTAGCCAGGGTGCTAGAAAAAAACAAAGAATTTTTATTTGCTTTGCCATACACCTAACTTTCAGATAAAACAAAATGCCATTCTCTGGTGCCGTTGAGAATACAAGCATCTGGAAAGTGAAAGTTGGAGGACATAATACTGAAGCATCCTCAGAACTCACTGGGTCTCTATGCTACCTGCCTCCTCCAGGAGGATGTTGAAATATCAGCTACTGTGTGACCTCTACAGGGTCTGAGGACTCTGTCTGATACTTGGTAGAACTGATCTTTCTGCCAGAGAAGCACCCAGATGATCCCTGGAGCCATTTCTTCAAAGGAACAAGTTGTTGACTAGCACCCTATGGCAATACCAGAGCCTGCCCCTACCTCTCTGGGAATTACACCCAGAGTATTTAGCAATAGAGGGCACACCACAGGTTAGGGTTCTAGTTCCTTTCCTTTAAATTACCAGAAACTCTCAGTGAATACCTGGTTTCCACCATAAAGTTCTTTTTTTAATTTAATTTTTATTAAATCTTAACTGTATACCTTTATGGGGTACAATTGATAATTTGCTCTATAATGTAGAAAGCTTAAATCAAACTGATTAACATAACCATTACCTCACTTACTTATTTTTTGTGGTAAGATATTTTAATTTACTCTTAGTTGTTTTGAAACGTACCCTTGCATTGTGCACATTAGGCAAGATCCTACCAAATGCCCTCCCTCCTCCTCCCACTCTCTCTTTCCCCTCCCATCCCCACTTCCTTCTCTCCCCTCTTATTTACTGGACTATAGTTGTGTTTTATCATTAGTATAAATGTGTAGGTGATGATACAGTGATTTCATAATAGTATTGAGGACATTGGATACTTTTTTTTTTCCATTCTTGAGATACTTTACTAAGAAGAATATGTTCTGACTCTATCCAGGTAAACATAAAAGATATAAAGTCTCCATCTTTTCTATGGCTGAATAATATTGCATGGTATACATATACCACAGTTCGTTAATCCATTCATGGGTTGATGGGCATTTGGGTTGCTTCCATGACTTGGCACTTATGAATTGGGCTACCATAAATATTCTAATGCAAATATCTTTGTTGTAAAATGATTTTTGTTCTTGTGAGTAGATATCTAGTAATGGAATTGCAGGATCAAATGATAGGTCAACTTTTAGTTCCTTGAAAATACTCCATACTTCTTTCCAAAAAGGCTGTATTAGTTTGCAGTCCCACCAGCAGTGTAGAAGTGTCCCCTTCTCTCCACATCCATGCCAACATCTGCAATTTGGGGATTTGTGATGTCGGCTAACCTTACTGGAGTTAGATGATATCTCAGAGTGGCTTTGATTTGCCACTGATAATTAAAAACGATGAGCATTTAAGTAAAGCAAACAGACAGCCTTTGGAATGAGAGAAGATTTATGCAGGTTATGGTTCTAACAAAGATCTGATAGCTAGAATCTACAGAGAACTCAAATTAGTAAGAACACACACACACACACACAAACCCATTTCTTTGTGGGCAAGAGACTTGAATAGACAGGAGAATAGCCAACAAAAACACACCAAGTTCTTAATGAGGAGATCCTCAGAGTCTTACAGGTCTGCTGTTGGAAAACCGCTCTCCCCAGCATGAACTTTCTGAGGGATTAATGTGTTACCCCTCTTCTTGTGTGGCTGAAATAAGACACAGTGTGTTTTTGGTGTAGGCCGACATTCTCTTCCTCATCTGCTTACCAAGCAGATTTATGGGATCAGCATTCTAGTTGGAAGAATTAAAATCATGTGTGTTTTAATTTTGGCCTTACTGTATATTTTGCAAACAGTGATTAGCAAAGCAAAAAAGGGAAAAGAAAGGACAAAATGGCAGGCATGGAGGGGTTTTCCGGAAGAAGAGCTGCTGATGAGCACAAGTCACCTGCAGCTGTTCAATGCCCACATCTGGTCTGCAGAGATAACAGAGGCACTGGCTCTCTTTGATGGGGAAACAGGTTTTGCCATGTGACAAGTTAGCCCCAATGGAGAAGGAATTTTTGGCCAGTTATTTCTCTCCCACAAGAATAAAGAAAAGGGCCCACACGTGTGGCCACCATCTCTTTCTCATCACGAGCTCATCCAGTCCCATGGCTTTAAGCACTATCTACCTTGGGTGGTCCCCAAGAAAATATCTCAAGCCCCCTGCCCACCCACATCACTCTCCATCTGTCCCTGGCTCTGTTTCCCTCTCATCCTGGTTACTCAACCAAAATCTGAGAGGTACCCTTGTTTCATGTCTGTATCTCATGTCACATTCAAACCATCCACAAATCCTGAGGCTGAGAGACGTGTACATCCAGGATCTGACCGTTTTCACCCTCTGCTGCCATCCTAATCCAGCTCCAGTGACAGTCTCCTCACTTTCTCTATAATCCCCTATGGTCTACTGGCCAGGTAGCAACAGATTGCTTCTTTGAAAACCCAGGTCAGAACCCATCACGCCTCCAGTCAAAAGCAGCCAGCTCCCCAGCTCCTGCTGAATAAAATCTAAACTTGCCAAGGCCTACGGGCCCTCTGGCAGCTCCCATTCAGCTACAGCCACAGTGACCTCTTTGCTGGTGGCCTGGAAACACCATCTGTCCCTGCTGCAGGGTCTTTGCCCTACAGTTCTTTCTAATTAGTCCTACCACAGATCCTTACATGACTATCTCCCTCAATTCATTCTGTTCTATCACCAAAAGTCACCTGTTCAGAAGGCCTTCCTAGACCACCCCATCCCAAACTGCACCTCCTCCATCTCTATTTCCTTACACTACTTTATTGTTCTTCGTAGCATTTACAACTACCTGACATCAAATTTTATTTGCTTGCTTATCTACCACATATCTGTTCCCACCAAAATGCAAATGCAAATGTAAACTCTGGGAAGACAAGGATGTGGCTTAGCCATTGCTGCCTTTGTATGTCTAGAAGAATGCGAGGTTTACAGACAACCAATAAGTGAGTGCTGGTAAGGATGTGGAGAGAGGGAACCCTGTGCACTGTTGATGGAGGTGTGAATTGGTATAGCCATTAAGGAAAACAGCATGGATTTTCCTCAAAAAATTAAAACCATATGGACTGCCATATGATCCAGCAAGCCCTGTCTGTCCATATATCCAAAGGAACTGAAATCAGTGGGTCAAAAAGATGTCTGCACAGCCACGTCTAGTGCAGCACCATTCGAAGTAGCCAAGATATGAAATCAAACTAGGTATCCATCAATGGATGAGTGAACACAGAAAATTTGGTCTGACAACTAAGTGCAAGAACTCATCCTAGGCTAACTGCTACATACCTCATTGATCAATATCACTATGGTCAAAGTGATATTGATCAATGGCTCTCCTTGGGAAACCATAAGCTGATACCAGAGCCTGGTCCACCCTTCAAAGCAATTTTAGAACTCTTTTTCTGGAATGATGATCAGAGCTGTCGTCCTAAGAAGTCTGACAATTAAGTTTGCAAACTTGCCACCACTTATGTGGGCAGACCCATACAAACAACCTGGTAAGGTTTCATAACCCTGGGGCATCCGTGTGTCACATCTGTGTTCCTATCGGTGTGTGGCAGTCAGTGTATTACTGAGTGGCACTTGTTGTTGTTATGTGTTTTTATGTGCCCTATGAAGATGGTTCTGATGTTCATTGCAGAAAGAGTTCCAAAATTTCTCTGAAGGGTGGACTGGGTGCTGGTGTTGGTGCATAGTTTCCCAAGGACTTGGAAGGTGACCATAGTGATATTAAGCAACAAGGTATGTGGCACTTTTTCTAGGATGAGTTTGTGAACTTACTTGTCAGACCTCATATGTATATATGTGTCTCTGTGTGTATTCACAATGAGATACTATTCAGACTTTAAAAAAGAAGAAACATGGAGGATGTGATGCTAAGTGAAATACACCAGGCCCAGAAAGACAAATGCTGCCTGAGCTTACTTCTGTGTGGAATCTGAAAAATCGAACTCATAGGAGCAGAGAGAAAAATAGTGATTGTCAGGGATGGGGTGAGGGTGAGAGGGAATGGGGAGATATTGGTTAAATGGTACAAGTTTACAGTTAAACAAGATAAATAAATTCCAGGGACTATAGTTAACAACAACATAGTACACACTTGAAAATCGCTAAGAGATCAAATAGCAAATGTTTCTACCACACACATGCAAAAAATAAGTATGTGAGGTGATAGATGTGTTATTTACCTTGATTTAATCATTCTACAGTATCATTATAGATATATATATCAAAATATCACATTGTACTTCATGAATTTATACAATTTTTATTTGTCAATTATATCTTAAGAAAGCTAGGAAAAAGTGAAATAATAAATATTTTACATTGTCAGAGAATTGAATTAATTTGTCAATTGAATCACAGGCATCTCCTTTGAAATTCTTGATCTTAGAAAATGCTGAGTTAAAGGTTGTAATTATCATTCCAATATTTATCACTCATTCAGAAAAGCAAAGACTGTGCAACCTTGATGTCTGTGTAAAATTCCTGAGCACTCATTCATTCAACAAATTTTCCTTGATGGCTGTTAGATGCCTAGCACGTTCCTGATCCTCCTAGAGGACCCCCTATTGGGGTGGAGGGCAAGCAGCACAGAGAGCTGCAAGGCCCAAAGACGTCCCATCAGAAAGATGGAGGCCCTGTGATGCTCTGCAAAGTCAAAGCACATCTAGAGGTAGCTCCATCTTTTGTCTGGTGACATGAATGGCCTGTCTGAAGATCAGGCCACGTAGTAGGAAAAGGAGGTACCTTGAGGGCTACAAACTTCAAAGCAACTTTTTCTTACATGTGGGTACACTTGATATAAACCAAAGCCACTGAAATGGGGGTTAAAGGCCCCCTTAGGACTCACAGCCCCAGAACTTAAATCCTGCAACCAGCATGGCCAGTGTCTAGAAAACCCAGGTTTCACAGTCACAGGAAGGTCTCAATCTCCCTATGTGGCATCTGCATCTTAGGTAGTAAACTTTGAGTTGATTCTCAAGGAGGTTGCCAACCAATGCATCAACATGTTGGAAGTCTGGGTGCCATTGCAGCTCTCTCGTCACCCTTAGTTCTAATCAAAAGGTGGTAGGGTTTAACAGACTTAGAGGAGGATAGAGAATTAGCCCTATCAGTGTTGCCACTTGCCCAATAATTGTGAGTTCAGAGCTCCCAGAAAGGCTAGAACAGAGAGCCAGTGGGGACCTTTGGCCCAGTGGAGCCTCTACAACCTCCCAAACCCAGATCCAACCAAGTGTGGCATGAATGTGACACTGCCCACCTCTCTGCACTGCAAGATTGCCTCATGCTTCATCCAGGCCTTCATACATTCATGCACCTGCTACAGACAGTTCAATAATCCCCTGGTGCAGACCACTTCCCTGAACTTCACATTCATACACCTGACTCCCCTGCTAGCGTTTCCCCTTGGACACTCTGGGCTGGAAAACCCTTCCAGCTTCCTCTCTCTCCCTGGGCCTCTCCACTGCTATAAAAGGCATGTCCATTCACACAGTTGCTGAAGCCAAACCCAAATCTTTCTTGCTTCTTCTCTTTCCCTCACTCCTGACATCCAATTCAGCAATGAATCTTGGCTCTTCTTCCAAAATATGTCTAGGATCCAGCCACTTCCCATTATCTCTGTTATCATTTCTTTCAGATGCTGCAGAAGCCACTTAGATTCCCTCTTCCTACCCCACTCTTGCTGTACAATTACCTTTTCCCACAGCAGCCCTATTTAAACATAAAGCAGAACATGATCCACCTTCTCCCAAACCTCCTCATGGTTTCCCCTTGGAACCAGGATAAAATTCATAACTTCTGCCATGACTGGCATGGACTGAGTGACCTGGCCACTCCATGTCCCCCTGGGCACATCACCCATTCAGCTCTCCTCTGCCGCTGCTTGGGCCTTCTTGATGTTTTGGGAACACCCTAAGTTCATCTGCTTTTCAGGGCCTTTTTTTTTCTTATTTCTCTGCCTAGAAGAATTCTCTCCCTTTACTCAGCTGCAGCCTTGCCAGAGAAGCCTCCTTAAACATTGGTAGCTAAATAAGATTTTTCTACCTATCGAACAAAACTACAATTTAAAAAAAACTTGGTCATGAAATCAGTAAGTTAGAAGGTACATTGAAATGTGTCAATTCCAATTTCTCCCTCCCATTTAGCAGATGAGGAAGCTGAGGCACAAAGGCACGATTGCCTCAATGTAAGTCGGGGGCAGAGAGGATGCAATACTGGGCCTCATGCCTTCCACGCAAAGCACACTCCACTACCAACTGCTGGAGCTGTACCTGTGCTTGTCCTGGGAAGAAAGCTCCCCTACTCTAAATTTAAAACAGTTTGCAGGTTCAGTATCTTGAAGAAAATATTTTCATAATCCCTAGAACTGAAGATCACTTGGCCAAAACATGACTGCATCTGGGTCCTTCCTTCACAAGGCAGATAGTCACCTGAGCAGAGCACACTAATGCAGTTGTCACTTTTTTTTTTTTTTTTGAGACAGAGTCTCACTCTCTTGCCCCAGGCTAAAGTGCCATGGGGTCATAGCTCACAACAACCTCAAACTCTTGGATTCAGGTGATATTGCAAGTAGCTGGGACTACAGGCATACACCACCACACCCAGCTAGTTTTTCTATTTTTAGTAGAGATGGGGTCTTGCTTTTGCTCAGGCTATTCTTGAGTGCCTGAGCCCAAGCAATCCACTCACCTTGACCTCCCAGATTGCTGGGATTACAGGCATGAGCCTCCTGACCCAGCCTACAGTTGTCTCTTACACTCAATCCAGCTCTTCCTCCCCAGCACTTCTGTGTGTTGTCCCAAGTGTGCCCTTGAAGAGGCAAATATCACAGCAGTTAAAAATACATGTGACATAACAGATAAATCAGTTTTAAATTCTGGCTTCTCCCATGACTAATTATGTGACCTGGTAAAATTTAACTTTTCTAAAAGACGCAAAACAATGTGAATAATATGTATGACCCTTTTATAAAGACAAAGACATGTAAGCATGGATGCACACTGTTTTTGTTTTTGTTTTTGACTCTAAGATATACATGTAACCTTTCTATTAAAAAACTTTTTTTTCTATAAGCATGGCCCTTACGATTCAGGATCTCCCATGGCCACACCAGCCAGGTGGTGGCTACAAAGCTTACATGAAGATGGGCCATTGACACTTTTTCAGTTAGACCAAGAAAAGACTGACATTAAAGCATCTTGGATCCTATGAAATATAATAAACCTGCTAGTAAGTGTATATAAATTTCTTCTGGAGAGAATCAAAGACACATTCAGAAGTAGTTGCCTCAAGGGAGAAGAACAGAAAATAGGAAATGAGACTTTCCCTTTCCATTTTCTTTACTCTACCTAGTTTGATTTTTCCAACCTGTGAAATGCGTTCAATAATAAATGGGCCATTTGGGGCTTATTCTCTTCTTTGTACTTCTGTGACTTCAAAAAGGCTCAATCAATCTTAGTTTTTTAAAAAGTAGAAGAATAAGCAAAGTAAATAATTAAATGCATCATCCTAATTCTTGATTTTTCTCAGTCTTACCTTCTTTCCACTTAAGAGACTGGGAAAAGTTTTTGAAAGCCTAAAGAGAGTCTGAGGGTGTTACAGTGTAGGGCCAGCAGCCCTGGGCCAGGGAGAGAAAGCAGAGATGGGCAGTGCCCCACATTAGCAAAATTGCAGGGAGAGAATTACATTCGGGCGTCACTGGTGGCTGCCAAATTTTGTTCTACCCTTTTAGAAAACCATTTGTCAAAATATAACAATTAAATATTCAGGTCTTTGACCCATAAATGTCACTACAGTGATCTTTACCATGAAGAAAGTTTCTATAGGACTTTCTAAATGGTGGGTATGAAATATTCATATAATTTCTTTTAATAGCGAAAATAATTGGCACTATCTCAAATTTACATCAATAGGTTAATGGTTAAGTAAAATATAATGCATCCAGTGAATATAATTGATTCCATAATAGCATTATAAAAACTTCATTGAAAAATATGATTAGCAGACGATGTTTTACAAACTGAGATATAAAATTGCATATGTGGTATATTTGGGCCAAAAAAACCAATGCCTTATTATGCAAAATATTTAAAATGTTGATGAAATAGCCAAACAAACATGGGAAATATATGGAATGAGGAGGGCAGACACTCAATCCAACACGCACTTGGTCCTTCACTTGTGCATTCAACCATTGTGGGTTGTATACCCGGAGCTGCACATGCCACTGTGGTCTGAAGAAAACAGATCCTTGCCCTAAAGAAGCTTCTGATCTTGACATGCAGAGAATCCATTTTTCTAAAGAGATTAACAGAACAAAGAATAAAAGTGAATGTAAGAGATAACCGAATAAAAGCAAACTGTCCTAACTCAAGAAAGCTAGAAGAATAATGGCAAAATAAAACCTAAAGAAGAAGGAAATTCCAAATATAGGAAATAATTTCAAAAGGCAGAATGAATAAAAAGAACTTGTGAAAAGACCAGTAACATAGATAAGCATCTTACCATGCTAATTAAATGTTTTTAATGTAAAACAAAAATTGCAAGCATTAAAAGGAGAGGTCTTCCAGTTTCTGGTCCCACATGTAAGGAGCTGGGAAGTTGTCACTCCCCTCCTCACCACAAAGAACTGAATAAACGGAAAACTGACATCTCCTCTTAGATTCGTCACAGAACTGAGGTCACAGGGCCCCCAAATTGAAGAGATAGACAGGTAGATACAAAGAATCAGAAGCCCAGGAGTAAAACCCTCCACCAGAACCAGTGCCAGGGCAGAAACCCCAGAGCTGTGGTGGGTGAATTGCTGGAGGTTCTGTGTGACACCTAACGTTTGAGTGTTTAAAACTTCATGGGGGCCTATCCCCCTCACTTTTGTGAGTTTTACCTCCAGGAGCTCTCCTAAATTCTCACCGTGAATATTAAAGAAAATCCACTTTTGCTTACAGCAGGAGAAAGGGAAATGATTTTGAAATATGCCCAGAGCCTTCTGTTCTTCTCAAAACACATTACGAGTGAAAAGGGGCTTTCAACCTCAGAAATGAATGAAATGGCTATTTGCTCATTACAAGAGGAAACTATGTACAAACTGTATGATAATAAATTTTAAAATCTTGTGAAAAGTTGATTTTCAAAGATGCAAATTCGCCAAAACTGATGAAAAAAGAAGTCTATTTGAATGGAGCAAGGCAAGGATGTGGAAAATGAG
Organism: Otolemur garnettii; assembly: GCF_000181295.1. NCBI lineage: Eukaryota > Metazoa > Chordata > Mammalia > Primates > Galagidae > Otolemur > Otolemur garnettii. The sequence continues at coordinate 7,677,543 of NW_003852454.1, read as the reverse complement.
CTTTCATGTATACTTCTGTAAGAAATAACCTGGCACTGTTCTGAAATGCAATTTGGAGGCCTGTGTCAAGTATATCTAAAATGTGCAGACACACTGACCTAGGCCCTAAAGCCACAGGGCCTTCTGGGTCCTTAAATGTGGTCTTTTGACTGAATCCTAATTTTATAGAACAAATCCTTTCATTAAAAAGGGTGCAGCAGAGAAAGAGGAAGCTTTTCTTGCCTCCCTTGGTGCTTAAAAAAGAACACTCTTGAAATCAGAAGGCTGCAGCTTCCCCACCCTGACCTGTAAACTACTCTCACACAAGCTTATTCTAGCAAAATAATGAATGAGTGAAAAATTGTATTCTTCTATAGTCCAAGATACTCATCATAGTACTTTATACAATAGTTAAAAAAAAAAAAGCAGAAAACAACTTACAAGTCTAATAGCAACAATTTTGATAAATAAACTGTGGCACATGTAAACAGCAGGCTGCCATCAGTCCTCAGAAATGAGACGGTGGCTATTCTTTGCTTCTAAAAGATACTCAAGATACATTAGTAAGTATTAAAAAGCAGGTTACAAACAAGGTATATAGTGTAATCCCATGTTTTATTTCTTTAAGGAAAGAAAAAACAGCATTGTAGAAGACTATATCCAAATTGCTAATAGTACCTAACTCTGAAGACTTAAGTTTACGGTGATTCTTTCTTTTTTTATTTTTTTAATCCTTTTTTTAATTAAATAATAGCTGTGTACATTAATGCAATCATGGGATACAATGTGCTGGTTTGACATACAATTTGAAATGCTTTCATCAAACTGGTTAACAGAGGCTTCATGAAATGCTTTTATCAAACTGGTCAATATAGCCTTCATGGCATTTTCTTAGTTATTGTGTTAAGACATTTATATTATACACCTAGTAAATTTTTTAATTTCTGTACTTTTTAAGTTTCCAAGTTTTATAAAAAATAACTGTGAAATATGTACACATAGAAAAACTGACTCGTAAAAATCCTAAAACATTGGCATTGTTTGGGGTTCTGAAAATATCGGTTAATTTTTTTTATTCTTATTTCTATACGCCCTCAGTTTAGAATATCCTTTAGTGTAAGACAATTTTATTGGTAATTGAAAAAAATAAACACAAATAAGGGTTCCTACGGGATAACACCAACTCTGCCGCTAACCATGGGAGCCAAGCAGTTGCTTCCGTCTCCAGTGTCATTTCTTCGCCTCTAAAGTGAACAGGCTAGAGATGATGTTCTCAGGGCCCGGCTCTAATGCCCACTTTGATGCTGCTTTTCTCTAGGCACCAGCTCACTCATCCAGAGAATATCTACTGCTGTTGGAAGCTTGGTACACAGTCCATTGAGAAACATATTTTGAAGAAGAAAAAGGAAAAAAAAAAAGAGTAATGTTCATTTGTTTTATTACAACAATCTACTAGGAACAACCATGGAAAAAATGGAAAATGTCAAGTGGGCTATTAAAACTCTCCAGCAGGAACGGGTGAGTCTAGGTACAAATATTAAACGGGAACAATCTCAAGGAAGGAATGCAGAAGAGCGTGTGTGCTGCCCCAGTTCAAATACCGTTTTTGTCTTGAGATGAGCCTGCGGAGGTTAGAGGTGCGCAGCAGCTGAGCGCGGCTCTGGGGGCTCCGTGGTCAGAGGGACCTCGGCTGTTCTTCCTTCTGAAAGCAAACTGTATACCCCTGAGGTTTGCTCAGGGTAATCCAATGCTGAAATTTTGAGCACTGTTCTGGGCCAGGCCTGTGCTAGGGAGTGGGGATCAAAAATGGATGAGGGGCAGTCCCTGTTCTCACAGGTGTCACACATTCTTAATGAGAAAGAAAACCAAAGAGCTGATCTCAGCGCTATGAAGGAATGCATCGTAGAGATGTGACAGAGACCAGAGGAGCCCCTTACTATTTCTAAGAACTCAGGCATGGCTTCCTGGGTCCCCACAAGTGAGTAAGTACCAGTCAGATGTGGTTAGGGAAGGCGGTGGATAGCAAAGGGCCCTGAGGGACAGCGGGCTGTGTGCAAGGAATTCACAGTGTCCATCCCTGCGGGCGCCAGCAGGAAAGAAAGCCAGAGGGAAGGAGGAAGGACTGGGCTCTGGGATGGGGTGAAGGGCCAAAAGAAGCTTTAAGTCAGACAGTTTATAACTCTGATTTTATTCCAAACTCAAGAAACATTCTCTCTGCCAGAGGAAACTCAAGGGATCAAGAAAATACATGTAGGGACCTACACTTGATCACTCCCCACCACCCCACACCCATGCACCCAACCCAGGTGGCCTGGGTACAGCACAGTGGTATTCCCACAGCCACATTTGGAAAGGAACAGGACTAGAACAAAACCAGTGGAGGGGGGTTATGAGGACACAGCTGGGCTGACCAGACTGGTCCTCCTCCTTCCCACTACTTCTCCACAGAGAAATGTACAAGAGCAGGAAGTTAGGTCTTCTTGTTTCCAATTCTCCACACTTACTCTAATTTGCAACTTGTTTCAAGGTCTCTGCTTCTATGTAAATTAAATCTCTACAACGAAATGATTATCTGGTAATTTTCCAGTGGAGGCAAAAAACAAACGACATTCTCCCCATACCCAGGGGCGAACTGACACTTACAGTCCAGACAGGGTCCATGACTACCTGGGTGCCCAAGGTCCAGTGCAAGGCAGAGCTGACTCAGCAAGTGGTACACTTTAGCCTGAAGGGGAATATCCCCCAGGCTGGGGAGGCTTTGGAAGGGGGAAAGAGGTCAGGATGAAGCAGGACTATTGCAGAAGGAGGTTGTCCATCTCTCAATCACAATCCAAGGCTGTGATCTTTGCCTGAATCCTTTTAGTATTGTTTATTCTGATCAAGAAGGGAAGGCCTAGGCCCAGCACACAATCCCACCTACAGAGCCCATGTAGGAAACCCGGAGGATGGCCACTAAAGTAGGCTTCCCTCTAGCCAGTAACCTGCCATGATATTTGATTCCACTAGATTACAAAGGCCTCTTATTGGGATAAGGCACCTGTGAGCAGATTCTGCTATTCCAGTACTGGAAAGAAGAAGGAGCTGGGCTCTGGGCAGATTCATATTGACTCTCAGTGCATGGAAGTGGCTCAACTCTAGGCCTCATTTTCCTCTTCGTTAATGAGACAGACTGATCTTGCTTTCCTTTCCTAATTTAAAAAACACCAACAAATGCACCTAGCAGTGTGCCTTCTCCACATCCTGTTTTTACAAAAGTGGTGGCCAGAGCTGCTGCAGCCCTTTTGTAGTCAAGAGGGAAGAGGCAAGATAGATAGATAGATAATCTGTGTATATCTATCCTGCCATATCTGAGCCACTGAAGCAAAGCCAGCAGGCAACACCATCCAGATCTCTTGTTACATGGGGAAAATGTAACTACTGATTTAGCCACACTAAGTTGGATTTTCTGTTACTTCACCCAAACTCAATCATAACTGAGGGAAAGGCCCAGGACAATTCAATAACATAATTTAGGGACATTGCACAGCACAGTACCTAGAAAATAATATTGGTCCTTCCTCTTATCAGTCCCTTCTTTGCAAGCAAAATCTCTCCCAGAGTTAGAGTATTATCAGAGGGAGTGAAAGTCAGTGCAGTGTTTGCAGTGTAGACTTATAGGGTGTCAGACCAGGAGACTCCTAAGGACCACGCTGATCACACCCTCACCTCCCAGATGGGGAGAGGGAGACTGATGCCCACAGAGGAAAAGCGACTTGCCCGATGTTACAGAAAGAGGTAGAAATGATAGCCGGTGCCCCAGGTGTCTGACAAGCCTCTGCTGACTCTCTCCTGGGGGGAAGGAGCTGAGCTTAGCTGCCCCACAAGCCTGGAGAGGGGCCCACAGCCCCCAAATACCTCTCCCATCCACTCTCCTCTCCTCTCCCTGCCATTTCCCACTCCGGGCCTCCCAGTCTTTCCTGGGGTGGCCGCATTACCCCACTTCCTGCCACATTCTGCCTCTATCCCACATAGGGACTACATGTACATTTCCCCTACACACCCCTAGCCCCTCAGCCCCTGCTTACAAACTTTGAGTGACTCCCATTCTTCAGTAGCCTTGCCCAGCCCTGGGATCAGACTCCAGTCAGGGTCCAGATCAGACGGTCCAGATCAGACAGTCCAGACAGGGTCCATGACTACCTACGTGCTCAAGGCCAAGTGCAGGGCAGAGCTGACTGGACAAGAGGAAGGAGACTGCCTCCATCTTCTTGTCTTGCTATGGCATCCAAGGGCACAAGACAGAACAATGAACAGAATGGCTTGGGTGGGCATTCCTCAGCCTGCTCCACAGTGGGCCCCCTCCCACACGTCTCTCTTCCTCTGGGCTTGCTTTGGGGTGACCACTGGCTGTGAGTGCCTCCCTGATCATTGCCAGTTTGTCAGCTTCCAAGACGATCGTTGCCAATTTGTCAGCTTCCAAGACTCCAGGAGAATTTATGTTCAACACTGGGGGTTTCTGCTCAACTCTTTGGTTCCTAAATGTTCAATCCCTTTACCTAGACCTCAAGGTCCTTAAGAGCAAACACTGCCCTATCTGTGTCCAGCACAGGAAGAGCACAGCCTGGGAGGCAGCAGTGGCAGCTGGTGGCCGGTACCTGCAGCAGCGACAGACAGGGTCAGAGTTGTGGTCACCACTATTGCCCACTGAGAACATGCTCCTCACCAGAGTATCAGCTAAGGTGCCAGCAGGAAAGGTGACATGTTCACTGGGGTCTTGAAGAGAACTTAACAAGAGACTACTTACAGATGTATGTTGGGGTGTGCAGGCACAGAAAAGGGAACCAGGAAGGACAGTGAACCATCTGGACGGAGGGAGGGGGAGAAGGCAGTGTTGCCAGGGTTTGTGAGGCCTTGAGTCACGGAGAAGACCCAGCCATAGGATCTGTAGATGCAGCTGTGGCTGAGAGGGTCCCAGCCAGGGCAACACCTAGAACCAAAGAAGGAACAAAATAGGAGGAAAAAAAACCCCACACCTCTCTCCGCCCACCTCCATCTCTTGCTGGTGCCTCCCATTGACCAAATTCAACCAGAAGCCAAAAGGCAGAGAAACCTAAATGCTGCATCTGTAGGGGTTAGTCCTACTCTCACCTTCCCAGGATCCAAGAAGGTCAGGGAAGCTGGAGAATGAATGGGGGCAGGAGCAGACGGTGGCAGAGAGGGGCAAATGGGGAATAACTAGTACAATCAGGTGCTGGTTGAGCAACCTGTGTCATCTCATTTCAGCCTTCATGGTAATCCCTTGAGAAAAGGATTTTCATCCTTATTTACAACTGAGGAAAACCAGGGTACAGAGAGATTCATTAACTTACCCAGAGTCACTGAGTCAAAAGTGGCTGAGCCAGGATCCATACACCAGTGGCTTAATGCCAGAGCCTGTAGGCTTAAACAAAACACTAACATTATTCCTTGTGCAATAAACAAAGGAATGAACACGAGTAATTGATGCAACAATTCATCATCTCTTCAGCATTGGTCCTTGTACTGACAGAGCCTAGAGAATCCGCATATCCCCCACCCTCATGAATTCCTCTCCTGTCCCTGATGGTAGAAAGCACAACCATAATCTAATATAAAATAGCGGGTCTCAAACACTTTGGTCTTAGGCTCCCTTTACTCTTAAAATTTTTTGAGAATCACCAAACGTGTTAGTATATGTGAGTTTATCCATCAACATTTGTTAAATTAGAAATGGACGGGCAGAGGGAGGTAATCGGTGGGACCTCACCTATGGTGCATATTGCAAGGGTGCATATCAAATATATTAGGAGTAGAGTATAAATGTCTAAACCCAACAATTAAATAAGTGAGGTGAATGCCATGTTAACCAGTTTGATGTAAACATTCCAAATTGTATATCAAATCAGCGTATTGTACCCCATAAATGCAGTAATATACACAGTTATGATCTAATTAAAAAAAAAGAAATCCAAACAGAAAAAGTTTTTAAATACAAAGGTGTACACCACATAGAAAAACAATGCCATCACCTCTCCTGGAGCTTCCAGAAAACTCCACTGCACACTCATAAAAGAATGAACAGGGCAGCTAACATCTTAGTGATGTTATGAAAAGAGTTCTGACCTCAAGGATCCCCTTGCAAGATCATGGGGGCATGCCAGTTGTCCTCAGACCACACTTGGAGAATCAACATGGAAGTTGTCTATTTTTGTTAAATATCCATACAAACTACAGTGTTATGTTTTAACAGCCTGAAATTAGTGGCCTAAACCTCATTTCTCTTTCCTCCTCTGTCTTTAATCCCATTATTACTGAGACCTCGTCTTCCCAGAGTACAGGGCTCTCCAGGAAGCCACCCCTCAGGACCAGAGCCCAGAGAGGGAGGACAGCTCCAACAGGGCTGCCCCTAGGTGGGGATACGAGTCCCATTAAAGCAGTAGCCAGGCAGGGCATAGCCTTTCCAGGCGTCAGGTCAGAAAACAGGTGGCAGATTATAAAGCCAGGAGCAGGCAGAGTTCTACATAAAGAAGCTGACAAAGTGGCAACAACCAGAGAGACAAATATAGCAAATGGTCACCCCAAAGTAAGCCCGGGGGAAGAGAGACATGCGAGATGGGCCAGCTGTGGAGCAGGCTGAGGAATGCCCGCCCCAGCCGTTCTGTTTATTGTTCTGTCTTGTGCCCTTGGGTATCATAGCAAGACAGGAAGAGAGAGGCAGTCCCCTTCCTCTCATCCTTAAAGCCAGTCATCTGGTTCACATGTGCTGTAGGCTCCAATAAACTCTGAAAGGCAATCAGAAAAATGGTGAATGAGATGCTGCCTGGATTTACTGAATATGAAATGGTGTCCCTTTTTAATCTGGTTTTGTACTTTATCTTTCTTTCATGCTACCTTTAAGCTATTTGATTTTGTTCACCTACTTTCTATCCTTCAGTGAGCGTATTTATACTCTGCAGTGAAAAGAAAGATTTCAAATCTAGCCTCTAACATAAAGCCATTCCACAGGAAATGGATGTGACCCCATCTCACTCTCCCCTCTCCCCAGGAAGAAATGAATTCCCTTCTGAAGTCATCTCTGCCAATTCACATTGGCACCATCCATCCCCAGCTGAGAATCAGCTATAAATACGTCCCCATCATCTTCACAATCATTTTTGTTTTTCCATCAGCCATGTGCTATGCACTGAGACACACAATATACACATCTTATTTCTAAGCTTCAGAACAACTCCATTAAGGGAACATCATTGTCCCTCTCCTGTAGATGAAGAAACTCAGACTCAAAGAAATAACATGCCTTATCCAGCTGGTAAGTAGCTGAGCTGTGATTTGAACCCAGGGCCTAACAAACCTCAAAACCTTTGTAACCCAGTTTGCCTATTGCCTTTCAACTATCTCTTTGCCCTAATCCATCTGCTCATGAATCTCAAACCTTTTTCATGGCCATGTCAACCACAACTCTCCTAAGAATGGTGTGTCACCCTGGTTTGATGATTCCTTGGAGAAGACACAGACCTGCTGGACTCTCTGATACCCACACTGAGTGCAAGCTTACTACCTCTCAGGCTTGTAGCTAATGTCCTCTGTGCACTGGAAATGATACCATCACATTCCCTTCCTTTCTCAGAAATGATCCTGTCAGCACTTTGCTAACTACCTGCAGCCTGTCCTTGGTGCCTGCAACTCTAATCACTTGTTTAAAAACAAATTAGGTAAATCTCCTTCTTGCTCACTCTCTGCATTTTGTCTCATTGTCCTTGGAGAAATGAACTCTCCCTTGGATTATTAAAAGAGAGAGAGAGCATGAAAGTTGAAACTATACAGTTTAACATAGTGAGGAGAAAGTTCTGATAGACTAACAAAATGCTTTATTTCCAAATATCAGGGTTTCAAAAACTCCTGCCACAACACATTTTCCTGAGTTCTTCACCAGGTAACCCAGCAAATTGCAAAAGCTGCAGTTTTCTAACTGCTGGAGTGCCCTGACTGTGGTCCCAGATTTGAGCAGATGAATGAAAAGCAGGATGGCACTGTCTCAACCCAGCTTGAAGATGTGAGATTTTCCAAAATACTTGGAGTTGAAGACATGAGATTTTCCAAAATACTTGGAGGTTGAGCTCCATGCTACCTCATCTTCCTTAAGCCATCTTCACCCCTACACTCAGAGCCACCTATGTTCTGTAATAAACAGGGCCCATTCCCAGAGCCTCCCAGTGGAGAGGGATCTTTTCTTGGGGACATCCACGTGCACCAGCTCACCAGCCTGGAGTTGAGATCCATCCCCTCCTTGTTTCCTGGGACCAGAATCAAGTTTCTTACTGCAGACAAAGAGCAAGATCCCCTGCCCTGACCTTGCTGCTCTGACCCATCAGGAAAGAGGAAGACTAAGCACAGAGACACAGTCATAAATTGGTGGCCCCAGAACCCTAGGGCTGAAAGATGCTACATGAAAAACAAAAATGTAGTAGAGGTTACGTATCAAATAAACTCGGAAAGGAAATTCCATGACAGTAGTCCCCTCTGGTGGTCCACAGAGTATATTAGCCCTACAAGGGTTCGGAGGACTGCTGTAATAGAGAAACCTGTTTAACTAGGTTTGACCCAAATTTATTTGGCCACAGAACTGTCTTTTCTGTGTAATCTTTACTTAGACTCCTGTGGAACTAATAGTCTCCTGAGCAGTTTGGGGGAGATGCTTTTCTAAGTTAAAAGGAAATGCAGACTGTTTCTGTCAAGGAATTATCTCTCACAAAGGAATCATTTAAAGAAAATGGGAGAGAGAGAGAGACTCTATGACCCAGGCAGTTTCCATCCTCACTGTGGCCCTGACCAGTGGATCGCATTTCTCTTTGTGGGTCTCTTCCTTAAGTCTTCTGCAAGATTTTGTGTTAATTTTGTATGTGCTCACAACTGTGGGGAGTGGGTACATGGACCTGTCAGTGTGAGCACATGTGTCCATCAGTGTATCCTCACCGAAAAAAACAAGGCTGCACTCAAAAAGACCCCACAGCACCTCTGGCAAGTCACAGGAATTGAAAAGAATGCCAGCTGGGCTTTCAAACCATGCATTAAAAATCAGAATTAAAATGCAATACCTTGGGGGTGTTTTTCCCCCTCCTACAGCTAATATCTCAGGAGCAGATAAAAGCCAAGTTATCTAGGAAGAGGAGGAAGGGAGATTTCACTCCACAGAGATTTTAAAGCTGGCCTTATTCTGTTTGAGGATTCATGGCATGTGACCAAGATGAGGAGATTTGATGTGACCCAACTGAATGACCCTGCCTGGGTCACTCTGCACCTCCCCTGAGTTGCTCAGGAGAGAAGAGCATATGCCTGACAAAGACAGCGGAGAAGCCAACTAAACAAGTCTGCTTTGGGTCAGCAAGGACAAGAATAGATGGCTGTGACTCCAAATCCATCTCAAGCTCACGTGGAAGTTTCTGAATTGCTCAGCGTTGAAAGGGAGAAAACGAGTGAGTGGAAGGAAAACCATCACAACTGAGCTTCTACAAAGGGCTGAGCACCCCGGCAGGCATTATACACGTGCCTCTAACCTTCCCATCCTTCACAACACAAGCAGTAGAATCACGTTGAACAGGTGAAGGATCTCATGTTTAAGAGGCACTGAATGACATGCACAGGGTCACACCACGGGTGAGCAGTAGCTAGGAGGTAAATCCACAAGGATGTGATTCCTGAGTCCGTATTCCTCTCACTGCACCGGGGAAGAGCTCCCTGTTGAGCTGACCCTCATGTCCAGATGCTGATATCCACAGACTTAGACCTCAAGCAACAATGACTCTGCCCTTCCTGGAACAAGTCAAGAGCCTCAGAGCTCAACTGGTCCAGGTCAGTGCCAACTACTGAGTTATGGACTGAGCATTTGTGTTCTCCAAAAAATTCTTAGCTTGAAACCTGTGGTGATGATGGCTTTAGGAGAACAAGATCTTTGGAAGTTAATTAAGTCTTGAGGGCAGAGCCCATATGAATGCCCTTTTATAAAAGAGCACAGAGAGCTATTTTGCCTCTTCCACAATGGAAGGACACAGCAAAAGAGGGCAGACAGTCTGTGGACCAGGAAGCCACCCTTCACCACATGCTGAATCTGCTAGTTTCTGGACCTTGGACTTCCCAGCCTCCAGAACTGTGAGAAATAAATTTTTGTTGTATATAAGCTACCCAGATTTTTCATATCTAATTACAGCAGCCCAAACTGCCTAAGGCAGTCTCTCACTCCAAACCTACCTTCTATCCTCTGCTCTGTGATGCCAGCACTAGGACAGCCAACCCTGTTTTTCCTTTGTCTCCTGGCTGCTTCCCTGAGGGCCCATGGAGAGAACCTGGGAGACAGGAGATGAGAACAGAGAGGTGCTCTGTCCTAGGGCCAGGATTGCCCCAGGACAGCCCCAGTGCCAACAGCAGCAGATGAACCCTGTTTCAGGCTCTTTCCGCACATACAAACCAACTTTATCATGACCCCTCAAGGTGCCAGAGCACTAACACAGTGCGTTCTCCTCAGAGATCTAAGCACCACCATACTCTCCTCTGGGCTTCCAAGGCTCCAAGGCACCAAGGCAACAGCTCCAGCTGGGCAGCCTCTGACTTGCAGGGGCCTTCTTGTGCTGCTAAGAAGCAGCAACTAATGCTGGGCAGCATCTGGCTTTGCATAGACACTCCATGCTCCCAAAGAAGAGCTCCAGCTCGGAGCATCTATCTCTGCAGGGCCCCTGGCCCCTAAGTATCACCTCCAGCTGGGCAGCATCTGGCTCTGCAGGGCCCCCATGTCCCTAAGTATCACCTCCAGCTGGGCAGCATCTGACTCTGCAGGGCCCCATGCCCCTAAGTATCAGCTCTAGCTGGGCAGCCTCTGACTCCACAAAGACCCATGCCCCTAAGTATCAGCTCCAGCTGAGCAGCCTCTGACTCTGCAGGGCCCCATCCCCCTAATTATCAGCTCCAGCTGGGTAGCCTCTGACTCCACAAGAACCCATGTCCCTAAGTATCAGCTCCAGCTGAGC
>NW_003852454.1:7643311-7666473 GCF_000181295.1 Otolemur garnettii | reverse complement strand
TCTGACTCCACAAGAACCCATGTCCCTAAGTATCAGCTCCAGCTGAGCAACCTCTGGCTCTGCAGGGCCCCATCCACCTAATTATCAGCTCTAGCTGGGCAGCCTCTGACTCCACAAGGACCCATGTCCCTAAGTATCAGCTCCAGCTGGGCAACCTCTGGCTCTGCAGGGCCCCATGCCCCTAAGAATCAGCTCCAGCTTGGCAGCCTCTGACTCCACAAGGACCCATGCCCCTAAGTATCAGCTCCAGCTGGGCAACCTCTGGCTCTGCAGGGCCCCATGCCCCTAAGTATCAGCTGCAGCTCAGAGTATCTGGCTCTGCAGGGCCCACTGCCCAAAAGTATCAGCTCTAGCTGAGCAGTGTCTCACTGCAGGAACCCTTCTCTGGGCTACTAGACTGTGATAAGTCCAACCTCTCCCTTTTTCCCGGCCTTACAAGTAGAGACTCTTTCCCATGTACTCACCTCTGTCTTACCTAGTGTTCCCCTTTTACTCTTATTCAGCCCCCAACCCAACATCTGTGTCCAACTTCCCATATTAAATTGTCTTGGTGAAATACCTTATGCTGTTGCCATGCTCCTGACCCATGCCTGCCTCATAAAGGACTCTACTTCTGTCATCTATGTAAAGCTGACCCCAAATGTGAACTCAAACCTTAGACTCCTGAGAGGAACTGTACTGGCCGAGCAGCACTACAGCACTCTCCCTCCATGCATAAGTCTCCCACAGGCCCTGGGTGCTAAGCCCAGGCAGCCCACTTCCCTGGCTTATTTCAGCCCCATTAAGCTGCCAGCCTCAGGTCTTGCCTAGGGCTCACAGTGAACCATTTGTGTGATTTATAACTTCCCCTGTCAGCTCAAGAGCCTCAGTTCTGCTGACCTTGACCCACTGGTGGAAAGGATCTGAGACAGCCTGTGAGGCAGGCAGGGATGTGGGCAGCCCAGCATCCAGCAGCACTTGGAAGGATCAGACAGGCATGGTGGAAAGAGAAGGAAAGGAATGCTTTGTCCTTCCTCGAACCCTAGTGTACCTCTGACCACACAGTACCAGTCCCACCCTCTCCCACTGCACCCTAACCTTCATCCAACCATGTTTCCTCTTCCATTCATAGGCCCTAACCCATAATAGGTGCATAAGGAACATCTCTTACACAGAGAGAGAAAAAATAAATAATTAACGAAGATATGTTGCCATAGAGCTTCCCCTCATTATCTGGCAAGAGAGGTGAGGTCAAACCTCCATTTGGAATGAAATTTCTGGGTCTCTGATTTAGATACAGATATGGAAACTGTTATAAGCTAAAATGGGTCCCTTTCTAACTCCTATTTTGAGGTATTAACCTCTAGAACCTCAAAATGTGACCACATTTGGAGATAAGACCTTTATAGAGATGTCCAAGGTAAAAGTAGGACCGATGGGTCATCCTAATCCAGCACAAATGATTTTTTTACTATGGAGAGGTGAGCAGGACACAGACAAGCACAGAGGAAGACCCTGGGAAGACAAAGGGAAAATACAACCATCTGTGAGCAAAGGAGAGAAGTTTCAGGAGAATCCCACCCTGCAGACACCTTGACCTTGGACTTCCAGCCTCCAGAACTATGAGAAATAAATTTCTATGGTTTAAACCACCCATTCTGTGTGGCACTTTGTTATGGCAGCCCTAGAAAATGAATACAGAGACCATTTATTCCAAACTACAATCCAGGACCCAAGTGTAAGAAAGATGTGTATAAAACTAAGGATAAAAATCCTGGGTAGGCTTAAAGTGGGGTCATGTACAGGAAAGGCCTTTGAAACCTCAAGAGTCAGGCTGCACTGAGTGGGGCACGGGGTGTGCCAGCCTCACCACAGCACAGCACTGAAGCTGCAGGAGAAGGCCAGCAGGGCTCTCCAGTAAGGATGGACCAGCAGAGGCATGGCTGCTACACAGTGGCCAGGCTTGGCATCCTCTTCTGATTCCCAGTCCTTGTGGCCTCCATTTTTTCCAGCCCCACAACCCCACAGGCTGAGATCTCTGTCTCCATCTTTTAGCTTTAACAAAGTCAATTAACTTCTTTGAACTTCCAATAGCTCTTCTGTAAAATTGGGATAAAATCTGCCTTTCAAGGTGGTTATTTCAATTATATTCAAAAGGATTTTACAAATTACAGAGAACCATGCCAATATAAGCCGGTGTTTACATAATTATCATTTCTTTGCAGTGCCAGAATAAGCAAAATCTCTTTTCCTTGTTTCTTTTTATATCAGCTGACATGGGCAGTCATTCTCCAAAAGAATTGTTGCAGCTTGGGTTTCTCCAAAAGCACAGCCTAAGATAAGCATTTGAATGCAAGGTGTTTTATGGGTGAAAGGACCCCAGGGTACCTTAGCAAGGGAGTGGAGGAGCAGACAAGTCAGGGAAGACACTAGATAAAGGATGTATTTTCAGACAGGGTACTGCGTTGGTGACGGGAGCAGTATATATGCAGGACACCACAGGAAGCCAAGCCTATTCATGCGCCAACTCCCTTCACTCACTGGCCAACACCTGAGAAGGGGGTGTTAATTCTGACCTTTACGGCAGGGTGGAGCTGGGTCTGGGCACCCCACATAACCGTCAGGCAAGCACTGGCACTTTGGAATCAGCCCTGTCTGTGCTACACTAATAGGGCTCAAATGAATGTGAGCCCTCACCTTAGGAATCATCCTTGGGGAATAGTTACTCAAGGTTTGATGTGAGTTTGAAACAGAGAATCGTTCCATTTCTTACAAGCCAAGTATCATAGACCAATCCAAATATTCATGTTCTATGCTATACATTGTTCTTTTTTTTATTGATGAAACTAATTTATAGCTTTCATAGGAAAGCTATAACCCAATTATACATTGTTCTGCTTTAAACTTTCCTATAAAGGCTTCCTCCTCCTCCTTTACATGTCTGCCCTAAGGTGCCCACTTCTCAGTGGTGGGTACCTTTGAGTCCTACTGGAAAATTGAGTGCTTCCTCTCATGGGTCCCCATCTTCATCTAATGTGGAATGTTCTTTGAGGACTCACTCTCACAGGTTCCACTCTGTCATACAGCCACGTGCACACACCCACACACATGCACCACTCCATATCGATGTGCTTTTTATCATAGTTTTCTGGATAGGATAAGCACACACAATCATAACAACCCCCAAATTCAGTGGTTTAACACAACAGAAGTCTACTTCTTGCTGGCTCTGATGTGGGGCTGGGTGGCTCTCTAGGACTTTGGCAAGCCACTGTGCCTTGCTCTTAAAGATCCACATGTCCGCGGAGTCTTCCAAGCCCACTGCAGCAGGGAAAGACAGAGGCTTGTCACTGCCTTGGACCAGTTTGCTGCACATCATGTCTACCCCTCACATCGCAGGTGCAATCGAACCACAGTGGGCAGGGAAGTGTGATATCCACATGCCCACAAAGGAAGGGAAAGGTGCTCACCAGTGATGTGTGCCAATGACTATGGATGTTCTTGTGAGACCACTGACTACTGAACCACATCACCACAACAGGGGTTCTGGGTGGGGCTGCATCAAGCCCTGGGAAATCTTGTTCAGAACTAAGAAGGTGGGGTCAGATTTGGGCCAGGACTAAACAAGTTACAGAAATTTGCTGGACAAATTCTTAACATTAAATAGAAACCTAATACCAAGTCCCTTTGTCTTACAATATTTGGCTTTCCACCCAGTTGATTTGTAATCTACATCAAGCAGATTATTTGTCTGATTGGTGTAGTCACATGCCAAGATGTCAGGGTGAATGCCCCAAGACACCACGAGCTCACTAGATGATGGGAGTGGGGTAAATATGTGACAAATGACAGCCACGGACAGGCTGACTTCACTTGGCACACTCCGTGCTGAGATGATGATAAAAGGGGCCTGAAACTGAGAGAGGACTGTGCTTAGAAGACATCTAGGATTCCACGTAGGAGCTAGACAGGGGCTACCCAGGCCCAGTAGCTAGGATGCTCAGATGGACATCGAGATGGCAATGAAATACCTGAAGACTCGTGAGCCAAGTGGGAATTTGTCTCCCAAAGGGTGGCTGAGAATGGGGTCTTGGTCTCAGGAAAATGTATTATGACTGTACATTGAGAACTAATGTAAGAAGCTCAATTTTAAAGAGCTCAAACTCACGGGCCTTGTAACAAACAAGCACCGAGAAACTGATGGAGAAACAGATCTGCTGAATCGCTGGTTTGGCTTCTGACCTAGTCCCTATTCTTTTTCCTGCCTCTGAAACGTTTTCTGTTATAAATATTAAGGTTCGAGGTTCTGCTTTTCATTCTACACATCAAAATACACTCTTTGCTGGCACAAGCCTTCCCTTCCAAGCTGCCTCAAATGCAGCTGAATATGGAAACTTCAACTGAGCAGACCCTGCCGCTCATTCCCAGTCCAGGAAACCACATGCATGAAATGCAGGCCTGGTCCAGGACTCCCGAGGGTAGAGACAGAACTCTTGCCCCAGTAGGGAGAGCGGAGACAGCCGCACAGCCTCTAAGAGATGCTTTGCCAGACCACAGCTGGCCCAGCCATTGCAACGTTTCTTATCGCTAATTCCCTTGGAAGTATGTAGCTATTTCGGCTAGGGAAAGGCATGCTCATAAACCTGCCCCTGCTGATCCATCCTGACACTGCCACAACTTTTCCTCAGGAGAAAACTTGTCAGTCAAATATGCGGATGTAACTCATCCAATCCTCTCAGAAAGCAATTTCAACCTATTGGTGGTCAAGATGCCTCTGGATGCTGAGAAGGGCAGTTTCCACCCTGGTGTGGAGACTTTTTTAAAAAGCTACCTTTCATTTATAAGAGGGCACTTAGAAACATTGATTTATATCAAGTAATGAAATTTTAATTAACACTCTAACTTCTAAACCCTAAATGTTGTGTGAATGAAAACATAAACCCAAAGTGACTATTCTTTCAGGACCAGAGAATTACCTACTTGGCTAAAACAATGAACTGCCCCATCTAATGGCTTTATTCAGCCAGGGAGGATGCTTACCTGCTGGGTTTTGTTGGGAAGGAACAGGTTTTCTCAGTGTGCAATTCAATGATTCCTTCTCTCCTCCATCTCCCAAGTGGTTACATTGAGTCTTAATGAGTCCCCAAGAACCCTGTGCTTCATGTCATTCCTAGGATAGCAGCAGGACCTCTCTAGCAGGCTGGGATCCAGGGAGGCAAAGTCTGGATGCAAGTGTTCTAGTGCCTTTGCTGCCATGTGCTGAAGAAGCTGAGGGGTGACCATGGCAACTGCATGGGTGAGTCAAGACAAAGCCAGGTCTAACCTCAGGGCTGCTGTTGCCAAATCTGTGCTTCCTCCATACCACTGTGCTGAGCCGAGTGTCTTACACGTGACGGGCATTTCCTGCTGCCATTTCCCCTTCTCTCTCTCTCCCTGTATTTTCTTTGGAAACTCACAAAACCAAAAGCACCATCTCGAGTGAAGGAAAACAAGAAAAATAATCACGGCATCAATAACCCCACTAGGAGCTGGCTTATTTCAAATTTACTGCAGGTGTCTGAAGGAGAACTAATCCATATGTGCTCCTTCCGTCTGGAGGTCCAGCAGCAATCCCAAGCCATTTATGAGTTTTATAAAACTCTGGTCATTTTCTAGCAGTTCAAGGAGCTCTAAATTTTGTTTTCACTGAAATACACTTCAACCCCAAAATGGAAAATTATTTTGTAAAACAGAACAGCAGTTCATTCTTTTAATATGAAATTAATATATGATTCCAGGTTGGGACATGAACATGAAAATCCTTCAATTAATCCATGTGTGTCACCTCAGCAAATTCATGGTGATTTGGAGTCTGTCTCTGCATGTCCTAGAAGAATTCCCTCTCCCCCGCACTGCTCTCCAGTTTATTAAGACATGCCCCTAAAACATCACCATTTTCACATTTTCTAAGTTAGCCTATTTCTAACAACATAAAAGGATTAGTAAAGGAATTCTCCTTTAGTCATTTTCCCATATAAAAGCTATATTTTGCTTATAAATCCTATTATATGTATATACAAACTTGGATATATTTTTCCTAGGAAAACACCTCTTTATGCATTTCCCCATACTGTATAATTAGAAAAGCACTAGGAATCCCCCACAACTCCCTAATATACCACGTCTCGTTTTATGGCACTGGCTTTACTGTGCTTCGCAGACACTGCAGTTTTACAGAGTGAAGGCTGTGGCAACCCTGCAACGGGTAGACCTCTCAGCACCATTTTCCCAACAGCATGAGCTCACTTCTCTCTGTCTTGCATTTTGGTAATTCTCACAATATTTAAGCTTTTTCATTATTATTACATCTGTCTGATGATCTGTCATCAGTGATCTTTGATGTGACTGTTGTAATTATTTGGGGGCACCATAAACTGCACTCACATTAAGATCATGAACTTACCTGTGTTCTGACGGCTCTACCGCCCAGCTGTACCCGACCTGCACCTGACCTTGCTCACTCTTCTCAGGCCACCCTATTCCCGAGACACAATAAAATTCAGATTGGGTGAGTGAATAACCCTACAACGGCCTCTAAGTGTGCAAGTGAAAGGATGAGTTGTGTGTATCTCACTTGAATCAAAAGCTAGAAATGGCTGAGCTTAGGGAGGGAGGCATGTTGAAAGCTGAGACAGACAGAAAGCCTGGCCTCTTCTACCAAACAGCCAAGTTGCAAATGCAAAGGAAAAGTTCCCAAGGGAAGTCAAAAGTGCTGTTCCCTGAACACATGAATGATAAGAAAGTGAGACATCTTCTTGCTGGTAGAAAAAGTTTTAATCATCTGAATAGAAGATCAAACAACATCCCCTAAAGCCAAAGCTTAATATAGAGCAAGGCTCTAACTCTCTTCAGATCTATGAAGGCTGAGAGAGGTGAGGAGGCTTCAGAAGAAAAGAGGTTGGTTCATGAGGTTTAAGAAGCCATCATCGTAGCACGACAAGTGCAAAGTGAAGCGGCAGGTGCTGATGCAGAAGCTGCAGCAAATTGTCCAGAACATCTGGCTAAGATCACTGATGAAGGTGGCTGCACTAAGCAACAGCTTTCCAATGTGAGTGTAACAGCCTTCTTTTGAAAGAAGGTGCCAGGTAGGACTTTCATAGCTAGAGAGGAACAAGTCAATGTCAGGCCTCAAAGCTTCAAAGGACAGGCTGACTCTCTTGTTAGGGGCTAAGGCAGCTGGTGACTATAAGTTGAAGCCAGTGCTCATTTACCATTCCAAAAATCCTAGGATCCTTAAGAATTATACTATATTCTGCCTGTGCTCTATAAATTGAACAGCAAAGCCTACATGATAGGATAATAATACATCAGCTTCCAGCATAGTTTACTGAATATTTTAAGGCCACTGCTCAGGGGGAAAAAAAGAGTCCTTTCAAAATATTATTGCTCCTTAACAATGCCCTCAGTCACCCAAGAACTCTAGTGGAGATGTGAAAGAGACAACTGTTGTTTTCATGCCTGCTAACACAAGATCCAGCTCCTAGATCAAGAAGTAATTTTGACTTTCAAGTCTTTTTTATTTTTATTTATTTATTTTTTTTTTTATTGTTGGGGATTCATTGAGGGTACAAAGAACACTGCTTCCATTTGTTAGGTAAAGTCCCTCTTATAATTGTGTCCCACCCCCAAGAGGTATGTCAGACACCAGGACCCTCACCCCCTCCCTTTTTCTCTCTCTCTGCTCCCTCATTCCCCCATCCCGCAATGTGTACTAGCATCAATCATCCTCATATCAGAATTGAGTACATTGGATTCTTGCTTCTCCATTCTTGTGATGCTTTGCTAAGAAGAATGTGTTTCAACTCCATCTAGGTTAATACAAAAGATGCAAAGTCTCCATCTTTTTTGTGGCTGAATAGTATTTCATGGTATACATATACCACAGCTTGTTAATCCATTCCTGGATTGGTGGGCATTTAGGTTGTTTCTACAGTTTGGCAATTATAAATTGAGCTGTGATAAACAGTCTAGAACAAATATCCTTATGATAAAATGATTTTTTTTCTTCCGGATAGATGCCCAGTAATTGGAATGCCAGAACAAATGGGAGGTCTAGTTTGAGTTCTTTGAGGATTCTCCATACTTCCTTCCCAAAAGGCAGTATTAGTTTGCAGTTCCATCAGCAGTGTAAAAGTGTTCCCTTCTCTCCACATTCACATCAGCATCTTCAGCTTTGAGATT
This sequence comes from Otolemur garnettii, assembly GCF_000181295.1. Lineage (NCBI taxonomy): Eukaryota > Metazoa > Chordata > Mammalia > Primates > Galagidae > Otolemur > Otolemur garnettii. The sequence continues at coordinate 7,658,274 of NW_003852454.1, read as the reverse complement.
TTATGATGTGAGCCATTCTTACTGGGGTTAGATCTTAAGGTGGTTTTGGGCTCAGGGCCTGTGGCTCAAGCGGCTAAGGCTCCAGCCACATACACCTAAGGTGGCGGGTTCGAATCCCCAACCCAGGCCCGCCAAACAACAATGATGGCTGCAACCAAAAAATGGCCAGGTGCTGTGGCGAGCACCTGTAGTCCCAGCTACTTGGGAGGCTGAGGCAGGAGACTCGCTTGAGCCCAAGAGTTGGAGGTTGCTGTGAGCGTGATGCCATGGCACTCTACCCAGGGGGATAGCTTGAGGCTCCATCTCAAAAAAAAAAAAAAAGTGGTTTTGATTTGCATGTCTCTGATAATTAGGAATGATGAGCATTTTTTTCATTTGTTTGTTAGCCATTCATCTGTCTTCTTCAGAGAAGGTTCTATCCATCTCTCTTGTCCATTGATACAAGGGATTGTTGGCTCTTTTTATGTTGCTTAATTTGAGTTCTCCGTAGATCCTTGTTATCACAAGCTCTTATCCAATTCATAATATGCAAATATCTTTCCCATTCTGATGGTTGTCTATTTGCTTTGGTTGTTGTCTCTTTAGCTATACAGAAGCTATTAAGTTTAATTAAGTCCCATTTGTTTATTTTTGTTGTTATTTCAGTTGCCACTGGAGTCTTCTTCATAAAATCTTTCCACAAGCTTATACATTCAAGTGTTTTCCCCACACTTTCTTCAAATATTTTTATTGTTTCATTCCTTAGATTTAGGTCTTTTATCCATCTTGAATCAATTTTAGTGAGTGAAGAAAGGTATGGATTCAATTTCAGATCCTACTGAAAAGGAGAACTTCGGACCATTTTCATTAATGAATATAGATGCAAAAATTCTCAATAAAATTTTAGCCAAGAGATTACAGCTTCTCATTAAAACAAGTCATACATCATGATCAAGTAAGTTTCATCCCAGGGATTCAAGGCTGGTTTAAAATATGCAAGTCCATAAACATAATTCACCATATCAGAAGCAAAACAGACGCAAAAACAAAGACCATATGATCCTCTCAATAGATACACAAAAAGCATTCAATAAAATTCAACATCCTTTTCTAATTAGAACTCTGAAGAATAGAGGCATAGATGGCACATTTCTTCAACTGATCAAAGCTACCTATGACAAACCCACAGCTAATATTATACTGAATGAAGTAAAACTGAAAGCTTTTCCACTTGGAACTAGAACCAGACAAGTTTGTCGTCTGTCACCACTACTATTCAACATAGTACTGGAAGTTCTAGCCAATACAATCAGGCAAGAGAAGATAATAAAGGGCATTCAAACTGGGGCAGAGGAAGTCAAACTCTCCCTTTTTGCTGATGATATGATATTCTACTTAAAGAACCCCAGAGAATCAACCACAAGACTCCTGAAGTGATCAAAATATACAGTAACATCTCAGCATATAAAATCAATGTCCACAAATCAGGAACCTTTGTATATGCCAATAACAGCCAAGATGAGAGGCTAATCAAGGACACAATTCCCTTCACAGTAGCTTCAAAGAAAATGAAATACCTAGGAATATACCTCACAAAAGAGATAAAAGACCTCTATACAGAAAATTACAAAATCCCAAGAAAAGAAATAGCATAAGATATTAACAAATGGAAGAACATACCATGCTCATGGCTAGGAAGAATCAACATTATTAAAAATGTCTATACTTCCCCACCCAATCTACAGATTCAATGTGATCTCCATTAAAATACCATCATCATACTTTCAAGATTTGGAAAAAATAATTCTTCATTTTGTGTGGAACCAGGAAAAAACCTGCATAGCTAAGGATATTCTTAGTAATAAAAACAAAGCCAGGGCATCAGCCTACCAGACTTTAGGCTGTACTACAAGGCCATAGTGATCAAAACAGCCTGGTATTAGCACAAAAATAGAGACATAGACATCTGGAATCAAATAGAAAACCTTGAGATGAAACTGACATCTTATGGCCACCTGATCTTTGATAAACCAAACAAGAATATACATTAGGGGGAAGAATCCCTCTTCAACAAATGGTGCTAGGAGAACTGGATACCACATGTAAAAGACTGAAAATCAAGTCTTATTATGTAAAAAATAAAGTTCATAAGGCTACAGATGCTATAAATAATGGTTCTTTTGACGATCTGGGCAAAGTAATTGGGAACCTTCTGCAAAGAATTCACTATTCTTGAAGCCATTATGAACATATATAATTCACGAGAGAAGGTCTAAATATCAACATTAACAGAAATTTGGAAGAAGTTGATTCCATCCTTTATGGATGACTTTAAGGAGTTCAAGACGTCAGGGAAGGAAGTAAATGCAGATGTGGCAGAAATAGCAAAAGAACTAGAGCTAGAAGTGAAGCCTGAAGTTGTGAACTGAGTAGCTGTAATCTCATGATAAAACTTGAGCAAATGGGAGGGGAGGAATGGGTGGAGGGAGGGGGATTGGAGGGATCACTTCTGAGGTTTATCTTACAAGGGTACAAGTGACTCTTTCTAAGAGTAGAATGTGAACATTTTAAAATAATAACTAAGAAAATGACATGAAGGCTATGTTAACCAGTTTGATGGAAGTGTTTCGGATTGTGTGTGAAAACCCCACACTGTACCCCAGAAGTGCATTAATGTACATAGTTACCATTCAATTAAAAAAAAAAAAAAAAAAAACTTGAGCAAATGAGGAGTTGCTTCTCATAGACAAGCAAACAAAGTGGCTTAAAATTCATTGGCCCTGAGTTTCCTGGCAGTCAAAGCAGGAAAGGATAGTATATGAATTATTTGATATACATTGTCCATGAGAAAAACCCTTAGCAGATATTTGAAGACAAAATAAAAAAAGAAAGGATTATTTTTCCAGAATCATGGGTCAAAAGCAATATCTTCCCAAATCTTCTTATGCTTGATGCTTCATGAGGAATGGAAACTATCACTATAATGAAAACAAAATTTATCTCAATGAGAAAAATTCTTGGAAAGACACATAAATGGGATCAGATGTTATGACTCAGTATCAAGGATATATTCATGATTTCAGACACGCATGTTGTCTTATTTGGTTTGAGCTTCTATTACACACTATTACAAACTAAGGTACTCATAGCAATACAGAAATGTATTTTTCAAAGTTCTAGAATCTAGGATATCCAAGATCAAAGCACAGGGAGAAGTGGTGTCTGGCAAGGACCTATTTCTTGACTTATAGATGGCTGTCTTCTCACTGTTTCCTTACATAAAGAAAGGGGCTAGGAAGCTCTCTTTTACAAGGTCAATGCTATGGCTTGAATGTGCTCCCCTTAGTTCATGTGTTAGAACAGCAGTTCTCAACCTGTGGGTCACAGCCCCTTTGGGGGTCCATTGACCCTTTCACAGGAGTCGCCTAAAACCATCATGTACACCCCATACAGATACAGGTGTATGAAAATAATTTTATGGTTGGGGGTCACCACAACATGAGAAATTGTATTAAAAGTTCATGGCATTAGAAAGGTTAAGAACCACTGTGTTAGAAGCTTAATTCCCAAAGCAGCAGTGTTGAGAGGTGGGACCCTTAAGATAGGATTAGGTTGTGAGGGTTCTGCCCTAATAAGTGGATTAACGCTATTATCTTCTGAGTGGGTTAGTTATCTTGGGAGTGGGTTAATTGTGTCTGGAGTGGGTTCCAGGCTCTTTCACTTTTCTGTCTTCCATCATGGCATGGTGCAGCATAAAGGCCATCACCAGATACCAGCGCCATGCTCTTGGACTTCCCAGTCTCTAGAACTGTGAGTCAAATATATTTTTTCACTATAAGTTATCCAGTCTCTGATATTATGTTATAGTAGCACAAATTAAACTAAGACTACTTTTATACACAAAGGCTCTGTTCCCATGACTTAAACACCTTCCAAAGCCACCACCTCCTGACACCATCGCCTAGGGGATGAGGTTTCATCATATGCACTTTGGGGGGACTAAAACATTCAGTCATTTGCACACACCAAAAAGACAGAGGTCCTGCTATTGAATACAAAACTTTGCTTGGCCCAAGCTTAGCCCACTTCATCCACTGTGATAGAACTCATTTCAGAATGTGTGTTCAAAAACCAGCCTGGCAGTGTTTGGAGAAGAAGAGAGTTCTCACTGATTAGTGAATAAAAATGGATTGCTGGATAATGCAAATCAGACACAGGTTTCCTCAGTTATGAAGCAAATAGCAAGTGACCTGCCAGTGTGAGCCCTGGAAGCCCCCACAAGAGGAAGGGTTTATAGATAACCTTTTCTCAATAAGCAAAGAATCCAAAAACAAATCCATCCAGAAAGCATCCCCAGGAGCCAGAAGCAGCAGCTGCCTGAGGAAGACCCAATGGGAGATGATAAGGCCTGTGGCCAACAGACCTCCTTGCCATCACATGGGAGGGGCTCAGCCCCAGGGGCTGTGCTGATGTTTGATGACAGGTGTCTGGACCTTATCCTTAGACCTCTGCTTCTCTGGCACACACCCCATGGAGCCCACCTGCTGGGGTGGCACTCTGCCTAGTGCAATGGGCAGAGAAGCTCTATGACTTAGTCCTGCCAGTTAAATCTGGACTTAATAAAAACAGGCAGGAAGCATAGCCCATGCCATACAAACTGATTGCTCCAGTGGCAAGAACCCAGCTGAGTCTCACAGTGAAAAACAAGCTGGCCATCCTGAGGAGAATCAGCCACCCTCCCTGTACTTTACCGAAGAAGCTGCAAAAGAAACCAGTGGCTAGAGGTGACAAGGTGGCCTGGGTGAGCTTGCCTCATTCTCTACTTTTCTCCTTTTGTGACTCCATCTGCCTTGTTAATTAAGTTTCTGACCACTCCAGTGTTAGGGCTCTGAGAAGGAAGGAGATAGGGCAGAGAAGTTCTTATTCCACTCATCCTCTCTTGGTGGCTTAATGTCAGAATTCTCTGGGTTTGCTCTTCAGGTGCTGCTCTTCCTTGGGGATCATGCATGAATTCTTTAGAGATCCCTGTCCCTAGGAGGAATCTTGCACCTAAATTTCCCTTGATATAGGGAAAAAGCACCTTCTGGGCCCCTAAACACCTGAAGGATGAAGGGTTTTCTCCAAGCCACTGGTGTTGGCTTGGACAACTTGAGACACAGACAACCCAGCCTAGTTGTCTTGGGGCATGGTCAACACCTTAGGCCACTGGGAACACCACATATTTCCAGTTGTCTCAACACACTCCAAGCACAGGATTGCTACCAATGAGACAACCCCACTTTGCTCCACTTTCACAATGTTGGGGGGATTTTTTCTTTCTGATTGTGTAAGCATCTCCCTATAAAATTCAACTGACAGTTTGAAGATGGACTGCACGATCTGTAGTGTATCGAATCCTTTTATGTACTATCAACTCAATGTCCACGCCATGTAAATTCCATTTAAGTTCTGCCATTCATTTCTCAGTGCAATCAGTGTCAATGCAAAAAATCCAGACTCACTTCTTGGACAACCACCATAAAAGGAAAAGAAAAACAGCTTGTTTTATTGACTTAAAATTGTACCCATTTTTGTGGCTATTTGATCGCTTACATTGCTGAATTTATTTTTTTACAAGTTAGCATGGGGACATGACTACTTCAAAGAGTAGCCAACAAAAGAGGTCAGCCAGGTGCCCCCAAAGAAGAAAAAAATTCTCAATGGAAAGATTCCCGGTGAGGACAGACCAACCTCTGGCTGAACTACAAGAAGATTCCTAGTGAGGACAGACCAGCCTCTGGCTGAACTACAAGAAGAAAAAAGATGTCTGCAGGCAGAATTCACTCTACAAAATAAAAATGCAGGACCCTTTGCTCCAATTGTTACGACAGCAATGCAGAGCATCACCCCAGCCTGGGGCTCTGAGCCCCTGTGAGGATCCCGGGCCCTGATGCTGCTCCCTCTCCAGGAGAGAGGGGAAGACTGGCAGCTGGTGAGCAACTGGCTTTGCAGTGCTCTTCAGGTGCTGCTGGAACATGGCTGCTGAAGACAGCAGGGAGGGAAGAATGATAGTCCTCAATTGTCAAGGAGGAAACTGAAGCTGTGAAGGCTGGTGCTTGTCCGAAGCACCCAGCTATGGAATGGCAGATCCAGAACTCAAATCTCACCCTTCCATGGTGACTCACTGTCCTTTTCTTCTATCCCCTCCCTCCTTTCCCTGCCCACCTCTGAGAGGGAGAAAAACCAAGTTTGTTTACAAGAGATGACACTAGACATTCTTGATACACACACTCATGCACCCTGAAGAATCTGCCCTCTAAGCTCTATCTCATGAAGAAATAAAATGTTTTGTTTCATGTAAAATAAACGTGAAGCTCTAGAAGCAAAATCTGAGAGGCTGGCTCGTCAGCCAGGCCCACTTGACTGGGCCTGTGGTGATAAACGCTGAGTCTGATGCTTTCATCCACCTGCCCCTGATGCCCGTGGTGGCTCCCACACAAACTAGCCATGTCTTCCTGCTCCTACTGGAAGCTCCAAAAACTCACAGAAATGAAAAAAGAAAATTCTAAACTCTTAAAAAGAAATAATTCCAGCTTTAAGTTGAGTAGAAACATGAACTCGCTTTTTTACAATTCTTCCTCAAATATAAACCTTCTAATTGGAAAACAATATACCACTCAGGATTGGATTAAGTGCCTCACTTTAGTATCTTCCTAGCCTAATCTTAGATTGTATTAATCTCTAATTAATACTTTTTTGCTTTTTATTCATGCAGAAAGAATCAATACTTTAATTACAGACTGCTTAATAATATTCCTTTATCTGTTCTTTAATGGCTCTGTCAGTTTATTTAGATGCAAACATCTAAGGATTTTTATATGCCCTGGAGCAATTTCTCTTTTAAATACTTTCAGTGATACAGTTGCTTTAAAGCAATAAGCAAGCCAAGGAGACGTAGCATGAAATTACATTCCATCTCCGGAGTTTTTGTAATTAAATAAAAATGTGTCACTTACAAGGTTATAATTCTCGATTGGTGGATTTTCTGGAGGAGATTGGTGACTTAATTAATTAATGGTATTGAGATCTTGTTTTTAGACATCACCAGGTTGGAGAAAGATTAGGAATTCTGCCTTACTAAAAGCCATGGCAACAACTCACAGCCTTTGGAGCCAGGTAAACCCCTGTTTGAATGCCAGCGGGCATCCCACCTGGGTGACCTTGAGCACTTCATTCAGTCTTTCTGAACCTCAATAATCTCTCTTGCAAAATAAGGATAATAACCTCCCATAAGTTTTTGTAGGAATTAAACAGGTTTGCACAATGCCTAGCATGTTCATAATTTTATATTATTATCATCAGTGACACCAGAAAAAGACAGAACACTTAAATCTCTCTTAAATACTGTTCCCAGTATGTTTCTCCTGAGAAAAATTATAGAGATTACTGTGGCCCTGGACCGCAGGAGTTCCAGTGAATAGCTAAACACAGGTTTTTGCAATACCAAATCATGCAATTTTCCAGCATATGGTGTGTATATATTTTTTTATCTGCTTTTCAGTATAAGCCATTTTTAGTGATAGAAAAGTATCCAAGAGCAAAACCATTTAAAAACGTGTCTTTATTGCCAAAAAGAGAGGCTGGATAGGAAACAGAGGCACTGGAGTCAATCCCTAACATTTTCTGCTGTCAGATTGTATGCCCTGCCAGACACACGGTCCTTTCCTGAGAGTGAGAGGATGCCTTTCCTTTTATCTCTTTCTTTCTGTGAGTTTTATGGCAGGTTCTCTAACCCACTGGAGCACAGCTGGATTTATTTTTAACCTTAAACAACTGAATGTGATCTCCATACAGTCCACTTTTGGCACAACCGCATATTGGCAGCAGGAGGCTGGAGACAGCCTTGCCACAATCCAGCGGCCTTGTTCTCTGGCTTTGTCTGGTTTGTCCTGGGGTAAGAATCACGTTGCACAGGTGACAGCATCCCCTGTCAGAGATAGGGTCTGGACTGGAGCAGATAAATGCAACATGAGCCTCACTCAAGGACCTCTGCAGAGTCCCCTCCAGCTGCTGGCCCAGCCCCTGTCATGGGGGGTGTGGCTTTCACTCTGGAAACCACTGACCAGGCACTTAGAGGCCTTGAGATTTCAGGAAGGGCACAGAGGCCAAGTGGAAGTAAGAGGCCAAGTGCCCTAGGTCCCTGGAGCAGGCCCAAGTGTGAGTGCACAGCCCTTTTGTGTCCTGCACTTGCCTGTTTACTAGCACTCTGGTGGTTAAGCTAAACTCCCAGAGGCTCCACCACTGCCAGCTAGTTACCCACATGACTAACCTTCAGTTTCCCAAACTCCCTTTTTAAATGCCTTTTCACTTCCAACCTCATTCCCCACCACAATGCATTCACTTCTGCCTCCACCTGGGCACGTGGTTTGCACAGCCAGGATACTCTCACTTTGCTCTCTGGACAGTCAAGCCTGCCCCCTTCACCCCTCTTTGAAAGCCGTGAAGTCCTTTTCCTCCAGGAAGCCTATGGCACTGGCTGCGACTCAGAGCTCCTGCCTCACCTCAGGTGCTGGGTCCTATTCAGTGGGTTCCTCTCTTTTTATGGCCACACTGTCTCCAGGGATCAAGTGGGATCAAGGGCCATGTTCTAGGATTTTCTGGGACTTGCTGGATCTCCTATGCTTCCTATCAGAGATAATTCGCAGATGAAGGGTGGCTGCTGTAGAAAACCCCCCTAGGCTGTGGATCTGGCCTGGGGCCAAGACAGAGTTGTCCCCTCTGGCTGTTCCCTCCCTCCTACAGGGGTAGGACTGATAGTGCACTGGTTACCTGCCAAGACTCAGAGCCTGACTGCCTGGCAGCAAACTCCAGCCCCACCACTTGCAGGGCATGTGAATTCCAGCTGGTTTCCATCCAGTCTCAGGTGTGTAAGCCAACACAATTGAGGGTCAGATGGTGGAGCTATACACACACATGAGGGGAGCCCCAGAGCCAGGCTCACTGATCTCAGGACATCCCACTCTCTGTAGAGTGCACAGGGACAGAGTAAGAAGAATGAGACGCTGGTCGTGCTGACCCCCAACCACTTGCAGCAATAAGCTATTCTCAACTTATAGATTGGGACAAAGGTCCTTCTTACAAAATGGGATTCTTCTTGAAAGGAAATTGATGGTCTCACCTAGACTCCTATTGAGGAGGCAAGATAAATCCCATTTGAAAATTGAGGAAGGATAAAAACTGTCAATTCTTCCTTAAGAATTATGCTTCCTAAATTTAAAAAAAAAATTAATTGTGGGCCCCAAAGCATCCCCTCAACTTTATCTTTATCTTCCATTTCACAAACCTGGCATTTCCAGTAAAATCCTCTTTCATAAAATTCAGTGATGGATGGTGCCATCCTCTGTAGCTGAAGCCATTTCTGTTGTTACCGCTACTATCGGCAACCACAAGTGGGCCCATAAAATCAGCCACATCCCCTGTGCCCCATTCATGCCAGACACCTGGGGACCTTCATAATCTCAACCCTGACCAGCTGTTGACAGGGACAAGCCCTGCATATATTTCACTCAACCAGCTAACAGACCAGAAAGTATGTGCTGAGCCCAAGGTTTGCTCAGGTCTGCACTTGGAGAGAGGAGCTACTGACCAGGCATGTTCATGGACTCCATGCCTGGGGCATTCCTGCCACCCACCATTCTAGATACTAGCTGCTGGGGCAGTAAAGGAAGACGAGAAGTTATAATCTAGAGGGAGAGACAGGCAAAAAAACAGAACAATAATGAGATATTTCTAGACAGTAGCTAAGTGCTCTGGGCAAAGAGGGGGAGTTGGACAAGGTGAGATAAAAGTCCATCTCTCAGTGGAAAGAAATCAGGGAGCAGGGAGGAAGAGGGGAGGGGAAGAAACTAGCAAAAGGGGCACACCAATAAACAGAACTCAAGCGTTACAAAAACAATTCATGTAGACTAAACATTTGCACCCCATTCATTGTCTGTAATTTAAACAAAGAGGGTGATACCCATGCAATGAAATATTATTTGTCAATAAAAAGAAATGAATGCTATAATATAGATGAACCTGGAAAACATCAGATGAAGTGAAAGAAGCCAGACACAAAAGGCCAGACATTGTACAATGCCATTTAAATGAAGGTTCACAAGACAGAACTCCATAGAGATAGGGAAGAGATTCACACGGTTGCAAAGGACTTGTTGGAGGGGACGGGGTGGACAGGGAAAGAGGAGTGACTATTCATAGGCACAGAGTTTGTTTGGGGGCGGGTGATGAAAATGTTCTGAAGTTGATTGTGGTGATGGGTGCATAACTCTTTGAATATACTAATTCACTGTAATGTATACTTAAATGGGTCAACTGTATGCTATGTCCACTATATCTCAATAAAGCTGTATGTTAAAGTGGGGGAGGCCATCGTGGCCCACACGGCATTTAAATTACAGCTGAGTAAAGCACTTGACTCTATAGCAGTGACAGAGCAGAGCAATGTTATAATCAAATGTGGCTGAGCCCATCAAGGTGGAAGGACTTCGGAGGAGGGGACAGGAGAGAGAAAATGGTGCCCTCAAAGATATACATAAGAGGAGCTCCTGGAGCCAGGCCTGAAATATGACCAAGCTGGGGAGTTATAGACACCAGCACCTGCTGTGGGCCAGGCATTACCATACTCTCACACAGGAGACTCAGATGCCTGTGATTTTACTGCTAGTAAACAGTGGTGCCAAGTCTTTGCTCCCACTTGGCTGCATGAAAATATGGTGTCCCTGGGCCTCAGATAAGCACTGAGCATCCCTGTGTTTGATAACAAGGTCTCAAGCATTTCCTCTCCACGCTTCAGACCGCAGGGGGTATAAGAGGATTTCTCCTGGAAAAGTGAAGTCTCTCCTTAAAACTGTAGCTCCAGCCCCCAAAGCCCCACTGCCTCCTGTGGGGCTCAGCCAGCTCCCTTTCTCCCCCCAGCTCCAGCGACAGCTCTGTGGCTCTTCAGTTGGCAGTGGCAGCAGCAGCATAGACAGCTTTAAGGAATAAAATAGATCAGGGCAGAGCTTGTCAAGAGCTCCCAGCTCCGCTGTCATCACCAAAAAGACAGCTAAGTCTGTCTCGGCTGTCACACACCAACCAACCATCCATTAGCAAGGAGGGTCATGGCCGAAGAGAGCACCCACTGGCAGAGGCGGGGAGGGCGCCTGCGTGCTGGTGGTGTGGGGCTCCACTTGCTTAGGGTTTGGAGCTTGTTTTCTCTTCATCTAAAATCAATTTCATTGAGTTGCAATTTATGTTCAATAAAATGCACCTGTTTTAAGCATGTTGTTCAATGAGTTTCGACAAATTTACACACCCCTGTGCTCAGGGGAATGAGTGCTTCTGTCAGGCCACCTGCAACATGCCCCACCCACCCAATGGGAATTTCACATCTTACATGGTGGCCCCAGGGGCTGTCTTCAATGGTCTTTGTGAATAGATCATTTCAACTCTGCCATAATTCATGGATGCTATAAAAACTGGGCCACTTAAGATGCCCCCAAACCATGCGGCCAGAAGTGTCCATTCTTCCACCAGCTGATAGCTGAGGCCCTCCCAAGCCCTGAGTTTGAGAGGAAGAACTATGCTCCGGAGCCAGACTATAAATCCCCGCCTCCGATGCCCTTCTCTGCCCATGCCTCAGTTTGTCTTCCCTGTAGAGGACATACTAACAACATCTATCACATAGGAACATGATGTGATCCCAGGAGGACACTTGCAGGTGTCACATACAGTGAGTAGTGAGAGTTACATAAGTGCTACAATCATCTGCACTCCCAGAGGTAGACAAGAGGGGAACCCAGTCATTACTCAGGCCAAAGGAGAGCCAAAAAATTTGGGGTGGGGGGGCAGGAGAGAATGATTGCCTTAGTGTGTTGCATCCTTATCCTTCAATCTAATCTTCAAGAAAGAAAATTTGAGCTGTTGGTATCCAAGGCTCACAAAGCATGTGGGTGCACAGGGTGGGGGTCAAAGTGGACAGCAGCAGAGGGGAGGACTCACCCTTCAGTGGCCACCATTGAACTGGGCCTCTCTGAGTCCACTGTAGAGACAATCTCCTTTGGGGACTTCCTTGTCTCAGAAGCCAGACAGAAGAACTAAATCTTATCCCTCCTGTAACTACATTAAGGAGGAGTGTTTAAGCCACGTCTGCCATGCAGGTTTGAAAGGGAAAGCCCAGGCTATTCGGGGCTGGATAGACACACCCCCTCTTGGCTCCCCGTGAATATGGCTTGAAGTGTAAACACAACACACATGCAGCCTCACAGCAGGCTCTAAATGAGGGAGCCAGTGTCTTCCAAACAGGGAGCCCTCCATGTGACCGACAGCCACCCATTCTGGTGACATGGCTTGCAGCTTCCAAACACACGTGTCTGACCCATCATGGACCGTTCCTCACTGCTATCATCTCAGTGCATGAGTCTATCCCCTGCTGTGAGCTCAGGAAGGTAGGAAATTGTCTTTCCATGTCCCATCATCCAGAGAACCAGCTGCCTCATTGCAGACACAGCACATGTTTATGGAATAAACGAATAAGGGGAAGAGAAAACAAGATGTCTCTAGTCCATCCTCAGCCATACAGAATATGCCCCTCAAATGTATGCACATTCTAAGAAAGAAAAAAAATATTAAAATTGTAATATTCAATGTATACCAAAAATATCTGTGATCTTGTGTCTCTTGTAATTGCAGAAGTCAAACATGGAATGAGTGTCACAGTTTTGGCACCCTCTGTGAATGCTGGGAAAGCAGTGACACAGGTGACAGTGTTACAGGCACGTGGTCTGGTACACAGCATGCATGGAGAAACACAGAGTGAATTAATCTAGATTAGGGCGGGGTCCTCTCCTAGAAGTTCATTGGTGGATGAAGACTCTATCTGGGAATTTAAAGTTTCAAAGTGTTGCTAAAAGTGTAGCATATATATCTTAGTTTTGAACAGTCTCCTTCACTGCCGAAGTTGGCTAAACTCAACAAATACTCTAGAGAATACAGAAAAGAGTTAAGGCCCCTCCCTGGTCCTTTGGGGATAACATGTATCTTAGTGACATTATAGACTGTTTTAGCTTCTTATTGTCTGTTCTTTCTCTTGGCTGGGGGAGCTTAGCACCAATCTGAAGTCTACAAAATCTGCAATTCTCTATTTCCCTTGTATTTCTGTGTGCTAATATTATGGATATTTATTTTCTTCCTCCCTGAGTTTCTCTCTTGCCTGATTTCTTCATCTAACCACTTTTTCCTACTTTTGTATGTGGTTCCTCAAGTCCCTTTGTGAGGAGAGCTATAGGTAGGGATAAATAATAAATATACCCCAAACACGTACATATGTATATTTTATAATGTCAATAGAAATACAACCATCGTCCAGAAACTACTTAAACATGGCTTGAATCTCTGATTCTATGGCTTATAGAACAAAGCCCTCCCTATTATTGCCACCAATTCCTTAGACAATCTGCCCCTTCACTGATTTTCAGAGGAAATACAACTCACACCCAGCTGTAGTGAGTTTAATCAGCTTGCTCTGGGGCTCTGGGGCGGAGTCTCTCCTGGAACGTGGACAACCCACAGCTCATAGGCTCCATAGTCTCCCCATCTTGTTCCTTCCTGGAATGTCCTGCCATGTTTTCTTTATTTTTCGCTTACTGGTTCCGCCATTGCCTTCTGGAAGCTGAGCATGGGTTCTTGCTGTCTATCCCAAGAGACTTCTTGGAGCAATTCTTCCATGTAAGTAGAGGGTTTACCCTGAAGAGAGTTTGGTGAGCATGCTTTTCTATGCCTCCCCATGTCTCATCAGATGAATCCTATCATTTCCTGTTGGACTTGAGTCTCAGAGACCACTCAGTTGAGTCCTCACCTGGGCTGCAAGGTCTGAGCGAATCGATAGCAGTGGGTGTAATGTGAGGGGCCAGAAACACAAGATTCTCTCCCAGAACAAAGGGACGGCCCAGAGTGAGCAGAGTAAACTGCCTGGATATCTGCTGTTTTGACCCCAGTATCCACAGGTCAGTCTGAGGATAGTGTAGACACCTTCTCTCATGGGAGGATGTGCAGGGGTCAGAACAGTTGAGCAATGTGGATCAGCCAAACCACAGAGCAGGCTGGACAGCAGGACATGCTTGGAACTGTGTGCAGGGACTGGTTCCTGTCTTCTCACAGATTAGTGAAGAGACGAATATAAACAGTCTTTTGCCCAACCCACAGCAGAGAAAACTGGTGGAAATGATCAGCTCAAAATAAAACTGGGAATGGCTGCTATTGCATGTGGAAAAATGTACACCTGTAAAATTTTATCCAAAAAATTGGATTTTGTGAAATTCAAGACCACAAAAGAAAACTCACGATGGCAGAAGCCATAATCAGTAAAATTTCTTATTAATGATAAAACTGGTAAACAAATTAAAGCTTCAGATCAAAAGTTACATAGAAAGAATTTATTTAGATAAAAACTTATTTCAGACTGGGTGTGGTGACTCACACCTGTAATCCTAGCACTTTGGGAGGCTGAGGCAGGAGGATCATTGAAGCCTAGGAGTTGAAGGCTATGGTGAGCTATGAGGACACCACTGCCTGGGCAGCAGAGCAAGTCCCTATCTCAAAAAAACTAATTAATTAAATAAAATAATTAAAAAATAATAATTTCAGGGAAATAAAAGTAAAAACAATTGCACTTCATAGAAAATGGACCCCAAAATTAAATTGGGCAATATAGTTTATTCTGAAAAATGCATTTTCAGTGACTATTCCTTAGAGCAGGTATAATTCTTATTCAAATATTTGTATTTAAAACACTGAGTGGAGGAAAGAGAAGATCTGGAAAGGTGTTCTTGACATTTTTGCATCCATAACAAGCCTGAAACAATATTCTATGCTCAGTTAATAGTTGTAGGGTAATTTATTTACTTATTTAAAAAGCAAGTATCTCTACTTCTCTAACCTGCCTAGTCAAGAGACCTCCCTTCAGAATA
>NW_003852454.1:7639698-7642979 GCF_000181295.1 Otolemur garnettii | reverse complement strand
GCATTCCAGAAATCTCACAGGACAACTAGCACTACCATTTGTGGATATGTCCATCTCCTCTCTCAAGGACTCTGCATCCTTGATGCATTGGATGAGTCTCCAGCTGTGCCTAACACATAAAAAATATTCACCTGTGTTTCTTGAGTAAACAGATAATGCCAACAACCCCAGACAAGTGGACAGAAAAATGAATAGACTCAAATTTCCTTCACAAAATTTATTTCCATCCAAAATAGAAAATCTGCAGTTCTGGACGGCTGGATTAGCAGCAGGCTGAGAGTCACAAGCCATTTTAGTTTCCCCATATAGAACAAGAAGAATGCGTTCAGGTGAATTACACTCATTGTGTAAACTAGCCAGAATCAGTCGGCCACTTGAAAGCTAAAAATACCAACAAAGAGGACAGTGTGTTAGACACTCACATTCATGTACGTGTGCTAAGTTCATATCATATTTGATCTGGCTAAATGGCTGTAGACTGCTCAAGGACAGTACAATCCGCTTCACAGAAGATGGACTGACCTTCAACAAAGGTAACCTGCCCAAGTAAGGTTAAAAAAAAAAAATCTAATTCACAACTGTGAATTGTAGCTGTACGTAAGAACAATGGTGGGGCTTCTTTTATAAACACAGGCACTCCAGCCCCATCCCATTGATGGCTGTAACTTGAAACTTCTTGGGCACCTGTGATGTCTAGAAAGTTCCCCAAGTGATCTGATGTTCACAGAGGTGGGCATTTAGCACCGCTCAAAAGCTTGAGAAAGTACCCAGACCTGGGTGCTGCCCTGCTGTATCTGGTCAGGGTCTCCAGGGAGGAGGGTGAGGATGGGTATCTTAGACAACGGTGGTTGAGACCCCCTGGAAACCAGAGCCTGCAGCCCTTTCTCTGTGTCTTCCATCTTGGATAGAGGGGCAATGTCACTTGCTCTCTAGGAAGAGGTTCATGGTGATTGAACCACAGCCATTTGGTAAATCCAGTGTCCAGCAGCAGATGCTGTTGTCCACATCCCTGAGAGAAATCCAGAGATTCCAACCCATGAGCTTCTGGAGGGCACCGACTGTGTCTTATGTATCTTTGTGCCCCCAACACCTAGCCCACAGCTGATACACTTTATTATTCTCAAACTTCACTATCCACAGCAGACCTGCCTTCACAAACCTAACAGGAGCAGCACCATAACCAGATCAGCTCCTCAGAAGGGTGAGAAGAACATCAGGCTCTGTGTCTTCTCCAAACAACTCTGTCAGGCTCCCTGTCCTAGGCCAGCTCCACTTCTGTAAGCACCAAGATGTCATGAGGCTAAATGAAGAGTCATGCCTGAAAGTCAGGCTGACCTGTTGTTCTCACAGCCAGCTTCTGCCCAGCACACTGCACGGGCACAGCTAGGTGCCAGATGCCCAGCTACCACCTGCCAGGAGGTAACAAGAAAGGCCTGGATCTACCAAATTTGCAGAGGAGGCTTACCGTGGTGCAGATGGCTAATGGCCCAGCTAGACCCCGGAGCCCCATGCTAGCACTGTGCTCAGATTTCCCAAACTCTTCAAAAAGGTGAAAGTTTGTGAATGAGTAAAGACATGATGAGCAGAGCCAGTTTCCACCCAGCGACTAAGGACAGCACTAGTGCAGATTTCTACCCAGTAAGGGGGTCAGGCATTCCAGAAAGGCTGGGGTCCTTGGACTGCCCTACAGGGAGCAGGGCTGAGTGGGCTTGGGAGGAATAGCATGGGACCAGGCTAGGGGGGAGCTGACTGGGAGTTTTGGACAGACCCCTCTGTCTGCTGTTTCAAGGAAAGACTACGGGGGCAAATGAGAAAAGCCAGTTAAACTATTACCAAGAACTGCTACCAGAATTTGAATGTATGTATTTAATCCTCACAAAAACACTACAAGGTGGCTACCATCATTCCCCTGTTACTCTTATAAGTAAAGAAACTTAGGCACAGAAAGGTTAAGTATCACTCTCAGAATCACACAGCCAGTAAGCAGTCGGGCTGGGATTTAAAGCAGGTGACCTGGCTCCAGAGTTCATGTGACTAAGCAATGTGCACTAGGACATTGCATCCTATCCAACCTAGGATAACCCCCTGGAGAACAGGAGGTAAAGAGCTGCCTTCCTGACGCAGGAGATGATTGCTCACTCTTCCAGAAATCTTGGAGAAAATATATAAACCAAAGGAAGTCATTTATTCATTTATTTATTTAGCTCTCAAAAAAGGTTTGCTAAGGCTCAACTAGTAAAGTAGTACGTTAACATTCGTTAAGCTTATGCTATCTCACTTATTCTTGCACCATCCCTATGATGCAGGTATCAGCACCCTGTTTTATAGATGAAGACGCTGAGGCTGAGCAAGACTAAGTAACACGCTCAGAGTCCCACATGAGAGGTTTCAATTCCATTCTCACAGGTAAGCCCACGTTCTCCCCCCTGCACCATCCATCTTCCCAACCACACTTGAAAGAAAATATACACTGGGAATTGGGGAAACCCTATTTTCCATGCTAGGCTTGAGCTGAAATAATAAATGGGAACATTTTTCTGGAATCTATTCTGGGAAACAAGAGTCTTCACCACTGCCAAATATCTCCAGAACTGAGAAAGCCCAATGAAACCAAGTCAGCAGGTGCCACCAGGCTCTTCCAGGTATTGGAATCCCACGGTCCCATGGCAGATGCCGTCAGCCTGTGGGAGAGAGCCAGAGGGTTCCAGGTGAGCTCCGGTAGCCAAGGGAAGCTGCGCTTGGGAACAGCAGCTCACACTGCGCTTCTGAAGCGACGGCTCTGAGCTATCAATTACCACTCAAATTGGGAATGGGTGAGTCTTTGTAGGCCGTTCCCAGAAAACATTACACCAATGTGCTATAGCTGCCAAATACACCAACAAACTGCCATTTGTCAGGAAGGGCAGCCTGGAAATGAGAGAGGGACCATTACCCTCCCTCCCATTAAGCCATAGCTCACTCGCACCTGGGGGAGCATATGCAGGCCTGGTCCCTGCTATGCTGTGATAGAGCAGAGCTGCCGAAGGGCAGAGCCCAGAGCAGAGCAATCCAAACCTGGTTCCACAACAGGCAGCAGGTACTGAGCCCCTAAAAAGGGCCCAGAACAATCCAAGAGCATTTCCTCTCATTCACTCTCACAACAACTAGATGACGCACATTTTCTCTCCACCTGATGAGTGCTGCCCCTGGGGCTTAAAGAAGCAGGTGACACCCACGGAGCCCTGTGCTGGTGAGTGGCCCCTTCTGGATCTGTAGTGCAGCTTTCTGGATTCCAAAACCAT
>NW_003852454.1:7635925-7639317 GCF_000181295.1 Otolemur garnettii | reverse complement strand
TGATTATGACACCTCTAAACCCTGATGCCGTGGCCTATGGCCCTTACAGTGAAGGGCAAAGCAGAGGCAGGGAGCAGGGCACAGATGTTGCAACAGCATATGAACACACAGGCCTGGGCCTCTGTGCTCCCAGGAATTGGGCATACCTGGAGGAGATAAAATATGTGGTCTAAGGTGTTGGTGCTTTATTGTCAAGGGTCTGACTGGATTGGGAACTCGCAAAGCACTGAGGGAGGGAACTATAGGGTATATACCGTAGGATGGCTGGTGGGTACAGGCCATGGCCTCAGGCCTTCAGACTCACGAACCCCATGCCAGGCCACATCAGACAGAAAGCTGAACAGATGTGCCTTTAAATATCTCATATTTGTGTTACTTCAATGACCCCATAGAGGACAAACTCATAAAGCGGCAACTCTGAGCCCAGGAATTCAGTGTAGGTAAGAAAGAAGCTAAGGCTGTGTGGCATGCTGCCCACCTCTGGCTCCTGACACGGATATACACTACCTGTGCCAGGGAGCACAACCTCTCTGTGCCTCACTAGAGGGTGGGTTTAAAAAGGCATCATGTGAGGTGACACTTGTGAAGCTTTTTAGGAAGTTTCCCTCATGTGGTTAGTTCTTTTATGCATTGCCGTTTCCTGTTCTAGTTTTCCTGTGCATACAAAGTAAGAAGACAGCTTCATTTCTTCATTATCAGAGTTGGTTTATCATATTTTGAAATTATGTGGTCACTTTCGAACTTTTGACTAGGGCAGTGTATTGTGAATTATTCCCAAAATGCACTGTACAAATAGACATCTACTCATGTTGTTGCTTCCACTCATGTGTGGGGAGAAGCCCGAGGTAATTCACTGGCAATTCCCACCTTAATAGCTAGTCAGTGGCTGTCATCTACTACGCGTGTGTACTTACAAAATCTCACGTGCAAATCTTTATCAGCATAATGGAGAGGAAGAAAAATAAAAGTACATTCATGCACATTACTTGATTCCATAAAAACACAAGAACATTCTATAAAACATTCCATGGAGCATCACATTGGCATTGGCCCCATGACTTGTTTCCATTATCAAAGTTGCTGTTCAAGAAGGGAACATTAATTTATTTCTGGTCACATGTTACAATAGTGATCTGAGAACAAGTTGTCAAAGAGTTGTATCAGTGAGAATTGTCACCCAAAGCACTAGTTTTAAAAAATAATAACACTAATAGAAAACTAAGGCTCAGAGAAAACTAGATTCAGAAAAATTATGTAATTTCCCTTAAAGTATGCAGAGATTTTCTATTTCTAGCAAGAGTGAACCAGGTAAGACCAACCATCCCATTAAGACCTTTTTTTTAAAAATTTTTTTCTTTTTGAAATTTTTTTTTACTTTAAATTGAGTCTTCTTTTAATTTCAGATTAATAATAAGAGTACAAACTATTAGATTACATTATTTGCATTTGTTAGGTAAAGTCTAAGTTGCAGTTGAGCCCTTCACCCAGGTAGTATACTATACACCCTTACATTGTGCCTGTTAGGGGAGAGCACATCAAACCCTCTCCCCCCACACACACTCCTCCCACCCTCCTTCATTTGCCCCCACTGGAATTTAGTTGAGTTTTTCTGTTGTGTAGACATGTAGTAGTTCACCTACTGGTTTCATATCAATACTGAGTACATTGGATACTTGCTTTTCCATTCTTGTGATACTTTACTAAGGAGAATATTCTTCAACTCATTCCAAGGAAAAATTAAAAAATGTAAAGTCCTCATCTTTTTATGGCTGCATGGTATTCCACAGTATACATATACCACAGTTTATTGATCCATTCATGTGTTGATGGGCACTTGGGTTGATTCCACATCTTGGTGATTATGAATTGAGCTTCAGTAAACATTCTAGTGAAAATGTCCTTAGGGTAAAATGATTTTTTTCCTCCAGGTAGATACCTAGTGAAGAGATTGCAGGATCATGAAAGGTTTACTTTTAGATCTTTAAGAACTCTCCATATTTCTTTCCAAAGAGGCTATACTAGTTTGCAACCCCACAACAGTGTAAGTGTTTTATTCTCTTCACAACCATACCGGCATCTGCAGGTTTGATACTGCGTTATGTGGGCTATTCTCATTGGGGTTAGGTGATATTGCAAAGTGGCTTTAATTTAATTTTTTTAAGACTGTTGTAAAAGCAGGACAAAAGACAAAGAAAGGAAAGAAATTTTTCTTACAAACATTAATCTACTAATAAGATGGTGAGGATTATTTAGTTGAAACCAGTAAATAAGTGGAACTTTGTGAGTTGAGCCTAGCACTCAAGGCTGATTTCCCATGGAGTATTTTGGTCAAGTTTATGTAGCCTTGTGGACACATAATTATAAACCAGTGCTATCCAAGGGAGGAAATACAGATAAACCTTTTTTGCTTTGGATTGAGGGGTGAAACAAAGAGCTGTACCTGAGGATTAAAGATGTTATAAACATGAACCAATGAACAACAGTCTGATTTCATGTCACTGATGGCTGAGAAAACCTTGGCTGAGATTAAAATGCATTCAGGTTAAAATGGCTCAAGACAACTAGAGCCCCTAGGTACATAGTAAGAATTATATAAATCTTCTCTAAATATACAGAATGTCATGCTAGACCTCAAGTTATTCCAAGAAATAAATTTTCAATGTAATATCTATAATATAACCAAAGATAATTGACTAGATATGAAGACAAAACAACATGAGCTAGCAGAAAAATCAGACAACAGAAACAGATTCATGAAGGCCCCAGATATTAAAATGAGAGGATATAGATATAAAACAACTGCTTACTATTTCAATGAGGCAAAAGCCAAATTCTAAAGTTTCAAAGAGTCAGAAAGTTTAAAAGGTAACATCACAGATTTTTCCCAAAGAATCAAGTAGAAATTCTACACCCAAAATATCCAATAATTTAAATTAAGAATTCAATGCAGGATAGGGCAGACCAAGATGGTGGACCAAAAAGATCATTCACCTGAGATCTCCAGTACAACTGGGAAAAAGAAAGAACCCATACCCGGCGCAGGGACCTTACCCGGAGTCGTAGCTCAGGGAGCACAATGAGGAAGCAGTGAGCTGGATACCATATGTGATTAGGAGCAGTGGAAATCTGACCATTAGGCAAGCAACCTCCCAGATCAGCTGGACCCCCATGGAGGTCTGGGATGGAAGGAAGCCTTTCCATAGTTTTCAGTTTGGGTGGGGAGCTGCGCTTGAGTGGAAAGTGTGGAAGAGTGCATGGACTCGAATAGTATATAGCAACCAGATTTCAATACTGGGACAGCGCCTGTGGCTCAAAGGAGTAGGATGCTGGCCCCATATGCCAGAGGTAATGGGAACCCAGCCCTGGCCAAAAACTGCCAAAAAAAAAAAAAA
>NW_003852454.1:7632383-7635808 GCF_000181295.1 Otolemur garnettii | reverse complement strand
TGGCAAGGCAGCCATACTTGGAAAATCTCAGTGGCCAGAGGGCTGCCATTGTGGGAAGGTTGTAAGAAGGTCTTACCAGGGGCCTAAAGCACAGTTGTCTTAATTCCACCTGCCAGGATCAGAACTCCATTCCTGGGACAGGCTGAGAGACTCCTGCACCCCAGGAACCGGTGTCAGGATGTGCTGTGAGACCCGATCCTAAAGGATTCTAGCGAGCTTTAAGATCCCTACCCAGCAGGGTCTGAATGTTGAGGAAACAATCAGGTGATCACCAAAGGCAACTAAATTAGGAATAAGAACCACAGAGTTTGCCAGCTATGTTCTCTGTCTCCTAGAAAAAACACAGCATTCCTATTGTTGGTACCTTCTGCTATATATAGTGTTTTTTTTACTATTTTTGGTTTTGTTTTTGTTTTTACTTTTTTTATTCCTTTTTTTAATTTCTTTTCCATATGGCTGAGGTTGCTGCAGTTTTTGGCTATTTGAGCTATTTTGTTTTGCTGTGTTTTGTTTTTGCTAATTTATTTGGTTTGTTCTATTCTTCCATTTTTACGTTCATCAAGAGCAAGGACTCCTGTAATTTTGGTCACAAGAAAGAGTTTGGCTATACTCAGGATGGTAAGGAGGTCCTGATTTTGAGGAACCCACCCAACTCAGCTCATCAAACTCCCTGAATTATAGGCATAGCCTTAACACCATGCCAATCAATACAATTTCTTCTGTCACTCTCA
Organism: Otolemur garnettii; assembly: GCF_000181295.1. Classification (NCBI taxonomy): domain Eukaryota; kingdom Metazoa; phylum Chordata; class Mammalia; order Primates; family Galagidae; genus Otolemur; species Otolemur garnettii. The sequence continues at coordinate 7,635,077 of NW_003852454.1, read as the reverse complement.
TTCTCTCTTCCTGTCCTCATTCTCTCCTGTTCTTCAATTCTTTTCTTTCATCTCCCTTTCTTTTTTATTTTTATTTTTCTCTTTCCTTCTTCTCTCTTCATTCTTTCATTTCCTCTTCTTCCTCTCTGCTTGCAATTTACTCTTCTCTTCCTTTCAAACTAAACTCTGAGACAAAGTAATTTAATGCAAAGGAGAAAGTGAGAAGGAAAAAAAGCACAAGGAGAGGAACAAGCAGAAAGAACACATGAGGAGAAACCAACAGAAAAATTGGAGCAATATGAAAAATCAAAACAGAGCAACTCACCCAACAGACCATGAGACACCTACTGCAGAAGACTCCGCCTATAAAGAATTAATGTATTTGACAAAAAATGAATTTAAAATAAGGATGATAAAGACAATAAAAGTAATAGATAAGAAAATAGAAAGAACCAAAAATCAGACAAGAGATACATAGACTATAGAAAGGATATGGCGGAGCTTAAGGAAATGAAGGAGACAATCTGGGAATATATAGATGCAAAACTATCAAAAATAGGTTAGACCATGGAGAAGAAAGAACCTTGGAGCTAGAGGACAATGTTTTCAAGTTAACTCAAGTAGTCAAAGAGGCAGAAAAGAAGAGAGAGAATGCCAAACAGTCTCTGAGGGAACTATGAGATTCCTTGAAGTGTCCAAACATATGAATAATAGGGATCACTGAAGGGGAAAAATATTGTCCCAAATGGAAGCCCTACTGAGACTATCATAGATGAAAACTTCCTGAGTTTTGCTGAAAATCCCAACACACTCCTTTCAGATGGATATCAAACCTTGAATCAACTCAACTCAAAAAGAGAGATTCTCCAAGACACATTGTAATGAATCTGTCTAAAGTCAACATGAAAGAAAAAATTCTCCAAGAAGCCAGGAGTAAATACCAACTGACCTACAGAGGCAGAGCCATTAGAATGACAGAAGACTTTTCAACTGAAACTTTCCTAGCCAGAATACTATAGTCATCCACCTTCAGCATTCTTAAACAAAATAATATTTAGCCCAGAACTCTGTATCCTGCTAAACTACGTTTCTAAATTGATAGAGAAATCAAATCTTTTGTGGATATACAAGCACTGAGGAAATTTGCCACAATAAGACCAGCTCTACAGTAAATATTTAGACTTATTCTCAACACTGACCAGCACAATGGACCACAAGCAAAGTACACCCAGAAGCCAAAGGTTAAAACTTAGCTTCCACAGTGGTGCAAAGGATAAAACTACACAATGGACTTTTACAAAATAAGATGAATAGAACTCCACCATACTTACCAATTTTCTCAATAAATGTAAATGGATTTAATTCACCACTGAAGAGGCACAGGCTGGCTGTTGGATAAAAGACTGCAAGCCATTCACATGCTGTCTCCAGGAGACAAGCCTAGCCCCAAAAGAAAAATCAAGATTCAGGGTTAAGGGATGGAAAACAGTATTTCAAGCAAATGGAAATCAGAAGAAAGGAAGGGTTGCAATCTTATTTCCAGATACAAGCAGATTTAAAGCAACTAAAATTAAGAAATACAAAGATAGACACTTTATACTGGTCAAAGGAACAATTGAACAAGAAGACATTTCAATGTTAAATATTTACATACGCAACTTAAATGTTCCAAGATTTATGAAACGGATTTTGATTGGTTTGAGCAATATGATATCCCATGACACCATAATAACTGAGGACTTTAACACCCCACTGACAGAACTGGACAGATTCTCTAAAAAGAAACTGAACAAAGATACAAAGGACTTAAATGTGACCCTAGACCAAATGGGATTAATAGACATATATAGAACACACCATCCCAAAGCTAAAGAATACATATTTTTCTCATCAGCCCATGGTACATACTCCAAAATAGACTCCATCCTAGAATACAAATCAAACCTCAGCAAAATTAAAAGAATAGAAATTACGCCTTGTATCTTCTCAGAACACAAGACAATAAAAGTGGAACTTGACTCCAAAAAAATGTTCATCCCCACACAAAAACATGGAAATTAAACAACGTTATACTGAATGATAGTTGGGTTCAGGAAGAGATAAAAGGAGAAATTGTTAAATTCCTCAGATATAAAACAATGAAAACACAAGTTACCAAAACCTCTGGGATACAGCAAAAGCAGTCATAAATGGGAAATTTATTGCATTAGATGCCTACATTTGAAAAACAGAAAGGGAGCACATTAACAAACTCATGAACCATCTTATGGAATTGAAAAAAATAGAACAACCTAATCCCAAACCCAACAGAAGAAATGAAATAACCAAAATTAAATCAGAGATTAATAAAATTGAAAGCAGAAGAATCATTCAGAAAATTGACAAAACAAAAAGTTGACTTTTTGAAAAATAAATAAAATCAATAAACCTTTGCCCAGATTAACTACAAACATAAAAGTAAAATTTCTAATAACCTCAATCAGAAATGATAAAGGGGAAATAACAACAGATGTCACAGAAATCCAAGAGATTATCTCTGAATACTACCAGAAACTCCATGCCCCAACATGGAGGAACATACCATGCCATAACTGGGGAGAATCAGTGTTGTTAAAATGTCTATACTTCTCAAAGAAATCTACAGATTCAGTGCAATCTCCATTAAAATACCATACTTTCCATACCATACCATACCATATTATACTTTCAAGATTT
>NW_003852454.1:7626886-7631365 GCF_000181295.1 Otolemur garnettii | reverse complement strand
GTGGAAACAACCTAAATGCTCACCAACCCAGGAATGGATTCATAAGCTGTGGTATATGTATACCATGGAATTACAGCCATTTAAAAAAATGGAGACTTTACTTTTTTGCATTAACCTGGATGGAGGTGGAACACATCCTTTTTAGTAAAGAACGGAAAAGTAAGAATCCAATGTACTCAATTCTAATATGAAGGCAGTAGATGAGCTACTACGAGAGGTTGGGTAGGGGAATGAGGTAGTGGGGAGAGGAAGGAAAGGGATGGGGGTCATGGTGTATGCCACACCTCTTGGGAGAAGGACACAATTATAGGAGGGGCTTTATCTAACAAATGCAGTCAGTATAACCTAATTGTTTGTACCCTCAACGAATCCCACACAATAAAAAAATTAAATATGGATGGGAGTATGGGTTAATCTAATAAACTTAAAAAAAAATTCAATGCAGAAATCTACAACAGATTATACATAGCTAAGAAAAAGACTATCAGGACTGAAGCACAATGCTACTAAAAAAAAAGAACAAAGGGGGGAAAATGGAATAATTTTTTTTTTTAATTCAAAAGACTTTGAGAAAAAGCAAAGAAAGAAGAACAGAACAGAGTAGGTAAGTAAATAACACAAAATTAGAAGGTATATTTGAAGGTAAATATATTAATAATTTCATCAAATGTCAATCTAAAAATTCCTCAATTAAATGACAAAGATTGTCATACTAGATTTAAAATATACATATATTACATATGTATATCACATACTATTTAAAAGAGCTGAACCTAAAATGTACGATTACAGAAAAGTTGAAAGTAAAAGAATAGAAAAAGATGCATATACATATATGTGTAAACACTGACTGTTATTAATAGTAAAATACAATTAATGGCAAAAAGCATTACTAGAAATAAAGAGGCTCACTTCTTAATGGGAAAGGATAAATTCAGAATTACAACAATTCCAAATTTGGATATACCAAATAACATGGCCTCAAAATATATAAAGCAAATATTTATAGAACTAAAAGGAAAATCAGACACACTTAGAGTTATAATGGCTGATGTCAACATAGTCTCTCAATAGTTGATAAAATCAGTAGGAAATTTGTTTTAAAAGGTAAGGTCACAGAAGAATAGAATAATACAACAAACTTGACTTTATAGAAACAAGCAGGCAAAGTCAGCACCAACAACCGAGGATACTTAACACTGTTAAACACTGGCCATAAAGCAAGTCCCAACAAATCCCCAAAAACTGAAATGACACAGGGCTGCAATGTGCAATATGGTAGTCAGTAGACACATGTGTTGTTTTAAATTTAATTTAGTTAATTAAAATAAAGTAAAATTAAAAGTTCAGTTTCTCAGTCACTAGCCACATTTCAGGTGCTGAGTAACGGCATAAAGCTGCTGGCTACTGTATTTGTAATTCTCGGGTCTTTTTTAGTTTTCCTTATAACATTTATATCATATGAAAACATTTATTTAATTGCCTCTTTACTGACAAATTTACTCTTTCCTAACATGCTTTTTGTCTGTGTTTCTACCCAGAAGTACATCCTGTGAGGTCAGGAACCAGAATTGTCATTCACCCTATGGATTATTTAATAAAAGGAGGCAAGAGAGAGCAAGAGCAAAAGAGGGGTGGAATGGGAGGCTATTTTATTTTATTTATTGGTGACAAATACCATAGAAGTGGTTAATGTTAATATTGGCTGCTTCAATTCAGAATTTGGGAAGGTACAGAAATAAATTTAGGAGACTGGGGATCTGAAATATACTGCCTCATAATCTAAAATTCTCATCTTTTGGTATATCTTTTGTGCTTAATAGTCTTGTATTACTCTTGTGCCCCAGAATAAAGTGTGGACCCTGCCTACCAAGATCTTTAACAATGAAAGGGTTGTTGACAAGGGCACACATTCCCATCAGTCTGAGAAAGTCACCCTTGGGGTGACTAGAAGTGAGACAGAAACAAATAAGAAATGCCGTGTGTACCATGCTAAGCTGTTTTAACTTTATCTTAAAGAGACAGGGGACCACCAGAAAGCTCTACGTAGAGAGGAGCAAAATAGAGAGCCACAATAAACAAGGAGCCTGAGGCACAGAGAGGTTAATGCCTCACCCACGTCACACAGTGTGTAAGTGGCAAAAGTAAGATTTGGATCCAGGCAGTCTGATTCCAGGGCCTGTGCACACAGCCACACTTCCAACTGCTCGTGAAATGAGAAAACGACCCTAAGACACCCGTGGAATATCTAACCAGACGATCCACATTGACTGACACTATTTCTTATTCAAAGCAATTGAACTCATTTAAATTAATAAGTCTATGTTAACCCAGGAATACCACCTGGTGAAAATGCGGTCTTTTTCCTCCTTTTCAGGGAGACTGGGATCATTAAACTCTAGAGACAATGATAGTTTAATGAAAAGGCAATGTGGTAAGGGAATGTTTCAGGAGGGACAGCTTAAGTACTGTTTATTAGAACGTTTCAAGAGGGATGGACCTGATGACCACTGATGGATGCTGGAATGATGCTGCTGTCAGAGGCTATAATTCTTGGACTTGAATTCTTGAACACATGTTAGACCTCTGTGCACCATGAGCTCAGGTACCTGGGGACTGTTTAAAGCAGCAGTGGTCGGCAATGCAGAATCACTGTTTTGCCGGCAAGTTGATAAAATAGTCGTTCTGTAGTGGACAGAAAGTGAGGACTGGGAAACAGTAGAACCTAGCATGGGACTCTGGAGTCAGGTGCTCCCTGAGATTGGAATAGGCTCTCTGCTAGTGAGCTGGGAGTACAGGGCTGAACAGGAAATGCCACCTGCCTTGGAGCGGCCCACGCCCAGTGGAGAAGGCCGGTGTGAAGCTGTATTTCCACGCCCTTTGGTGAGGACTGTGGAAGGTCACACAGCACAGGGAAGAGGCAAAAACCATGCCTAGAAGAGGAAGAATGTGAGGCACAGCCCTGGAGGTCAGCATGGCCCTGCCTTCCTCAGACAGAACTTGGAAGATCAACATGGCGTTGCAGTGAACACAGAAACAAACGTTCTCATCATCATTTTGCTCCCTTTGCTGGCTGGAGTGCAGAGACCTGAAATCAGGGGCCAACCCCCCAGATGTGAAAATTAAGGTTTGAGGAGGTGGGCTTCTCACTGATGCATCAGACACTAAACTAGAACCAGCTGTCTGACACTGAGCCCGTTAGCTGTTTCCTAACACCCCTGTGCAGTGACTTGGGAGCCAAACCCAAACTCATCAGATCCACCCTGCCACCCCGCACACACTTCCCTAAAGGGTGGGCTATACAAGATTTTACAATAATTTGGGCCAAGTGTAAAAGTTACCAAACTATAGATGCAGAGAGAGTGTGTGAGAGTGTGTGTGTGTGACCATCATATGACTTTGAAGGAAGGTGAACAATTGGATAAACAGAGGGAGCACTGCAGGTTGGTAGGGACACGTGAGCCGAAGTATCAGTGCAGGAGGGATCCTGGCACATGGGGCAATGTCAAAAATGACTGTATAGTGCAGAGGCCTGTGGAGCAGAACAGGAGCCCTGAGGAGGGTAGGGCCAGTCAGCTAGACCTCCTAGGACAAGTTCCTAACTTCTAAGCCTCATTTATTTCATTCATTTCTTTTGTAAATATTTATTAAGCAACTGCTATAACCAAAAGTAACCACTCGAGTACTAGAGAGATGGAATATGCCTCAGTTTCCCCACTAATCAAAATTAAGACAATAACACCTACCTTCCATGATTGCCGTGAGAATGTAGGTAAAATGCCCAGCTAGCCTGTGGCCCACTGTGCCTGCTTGGTAAATGGCACCAGTCCCTACGAGCTGGACCTGTGAATTGGGTGTAATACAAGAATTTTAAGAGTCAGGAGTTAGAGTGAATTCTGACGACTCAAAAAATGTTCAGTAAAGGGCAGAAATGAAGTGAATCTCTCACCCCATCATTTACACAGGTCACAGTGCTGTGGCTGAGGATCTTCAAATGATCGTGTGATCTCCACGTAATGGGAGTGAGGGGAACGGGAGCCAGAGACACAAAGCTATCTAAGCCACTTACTATACTAAACCACCGTGCTGTCAGTGACAATAAAGTCTCCACGTCATGCAGCCATCAGCCTTTGCTAGATGGGCAGCCTTTAATTAGTCAAAACCAATAGAAGAAGAGGAAAAATTTTTTTTTAAAAAAAAGAAGAAAAATCGTCACTAGGAAGAACTGTCTGGGAGCCCTACAGTGAGCATCATTGTCTTGGTGCTAAAGCCAGATTAAAAAGGATGCCCGCCTTTTGTTTCAAAAATGGGATGCAATGAGTATCCTACATAGAGGAAAAAAAGGTCACCCAGGAAGAGATGATGTTTCTCAGTATTCCAGAGCACCCAGGAGTATAAAGAGTGACTCATCTGAAATTTAAGTACCAGCCAATTGGAATGTCAAAAAGTTGGCCTATGAATAAATGAGGAAAAGAAAAA
>NW_003852454.1:7625803-7626823 GCF_000181295.1 Otolemur garnettii | reverse complement strand
ACCCAGGAGTATAAAGAGTGACTCATCTGAAATTTAAGTACCAGCCAATTGGAATGTCAAAAAGTTGGCCTATGAATAAATGAGGAAAAGAAAAACGTCCCCAGGAAGAAAGAAACATTCAAATACACGTATAGACTTTCAAAGCTGGAAGAGATTTCAGCAGCTGATAGACCTCAGACACTGAGGCAACTGAGCCAGACCAGAAAAGTGAAGCCCTTGTCTGAAGGAACCCAGCCAATGAGGGCAGTGTCTTAGCCTGGGTTCCCAGAGAACAGAGCCTGAGACAAAGGCTCGGGTGCAGGTGGTTAATGCAGGAGGTGATCTCAGGAAGCAAGGACTAGAGGGAGTGAGACAGGGAAGAAGAAAAAGCCAATGTGGGGGCATCACCAAGTTACTGCTGTGGGCAACAGGAGCTCATATTCCATTTGGCCCCTGAAGCGGGGCATAGAATGCTCCCTGGGGTTATCATCCTCCCAAAGGATGAGAGGCAGGATCATCTGTCCACCAGGCACTGTCCCTCAGTGGTAAAGCACTGTCCTGGGAGGGTTTAATTCCCTTGCACTCCTGCTGAACAAGCTGCTGGCAGGGAGCCCCAAGGCACAAAGCAGATCTGGAGGGAAGCGTGCTTGAGGCCACTTTCAACACAAAGTAAACTAACCCCACATTGGTCTGTCCACCTGGCCGTGGCTAAACTCAGAGGGGAATTCAAAAGGATGCAGGTTGGCCCCCAGCGGTGTCTGCTACAAACTGCAGGTTTGGGGCTGGATCTTCTAATGACAATGCATATTCTGTGGGTCTCAGAGAGCTGACAGTAACCCAGTTCCTCAAAGACTTAGGGAGCCCATGCTCCTGTCACCACCATTTAACCAGAGACTCATTTCTACTGCTTTGAAGGTCAAAAATGTAAAATTCCACCAAGTAAAATTCCAACTCTACCTTGACGTCCCAAGGTGGTCTTGAATGCTAATATTAGCAGGAAACTGAGCTCCTGGACGGCATAGACAATATCATGTCTTAAAG
>NW_003852454.1:7616219-7625550 GCF_000181295.1 Otolemur garnettii | reverse complement strand
AAAAAAAAAACCCTTAAGCCACCTTTAATATCAACATATAATAAAGTCTAAAAGAAAATGGGTCAATTTTAAAAGAATATTTAAGTGGGAGACCTCAAAAGCCTAGATCAGTGCTGTCCTCGCCTGGCTAGGCTGTTCTCGAAGCTCTTAAAGGAAACTCAGTGAAGTGTCTGGGAATGTCAGAAAAGTGACAAGCAATGCCAAAAATCTGTCACAGTCATTTGCGATGGAGCATACTAACAACCAAACAAACCCTGCCATTCGTTTTCATTTTTCCACGCGGGCTGCCTGGTGCAATGCCATGCTTCTCAAACTGAGTGGGGAGAGCTCCTAGGGGACACAGCTGAGTGCCAGAGGTGCCGGGAATCACTCCATAAACATGCATATATTCCAGAAGCATCTATCCTGCTCAAAAATATCAGTGATTTCGTTATGGAGTAGAATGCCAAATTGATATTCATTTTTAAGGTAAAGCTGATAATTTTGAAGAATTTTCATACTGTGATGGGCAATTTGGGCAGTAGCCCCTAGGCCCTCTGGGGGTGTGAATTCACTCTCCTCTGCCATAGAGTAATTTTGATGGAAAGATTTAAAAAGCACTAGTGAGGGAAAAAGCCCCTTGCAGTCAGACCTGGATTCAAAAAAACTCTTCCTGGCAGAGTCACTTTAGATATGCGCATTAGTTTCTTCATCTGTTACAGGTGGATCAGAATGTCTGATTCTTACAGTTGCTGGAAGAATTAAATGGGATAGTGTAATAAAATATATAATGTAGAGTTCATACTTGATAATCACCAGCTTTCTTCTCCCATTTTTATAAGATGGAAGCAAATGGAAATCCAAATAGCTTTGAGAAAGGCTTAGATAAAAGAGCTGTGAGCTAAGGGTCTTGGTAGCTGAGGGCACTAATGGCCCAGTTCTGCCCCTCCCCACCTCCCACAGCCCCACTCTTTGCTGTATGTCTTTGCAGCACCCTCCTCCTCTGACTCTGGGCCTGGCCACGTGACCCATTTGGGACATCATGGTATAAGTGAGCCATGCAGAGGCTTTAAATGTGTGTGTGCCACTCTAGAATTGATCTGCTGTGCCCTGGGCCAGCACCTTGAGAAGGACATGGTCTGTAGCCTGCTGGAAGAGAAGACACAGGGGAGGACAGGCCAGTTGTCTCAATCATCCCAGCCAAGACCATTCTAGAAGAGTCAACAGCCAGCCAACCCCTAGAAATGTGGACAGCCACAGCCAGGATCTCCTGACTGGCCTTTAGCTGACCTCAGACACCAGAACAAACCCAACCAGCAAGTACAATATCGTTTAGTGTTGAATACCACTGAGGCATTCTGGTTGTTTCACACACATATTATAGTAATAGTAGCTGACCTGGTATGATAAGCTGAATTCATTGGTCGAAGCCCTAATACTCAGCACCTCAGAATGCGACTATATTTGGAGACAGGAATTTTAGAGAGGTAATTAGGTAACGTGAGGCTGTTAGGGTGGGCTCTCACTCAATGTGACCCATGTCTTCATAAGAAGAGGACATTTGGACACCCAAAGAGACACCAGGGGCAGGTACACATGGAGAAGAGTTTGCGTGCAGATACAGTGAGAAGGTGGCCATCGGAAAGCCCAGGAGAGAGGTCTGGGACAGATCCTTCCATTGTGGTCCTCAGAAAAAGCCATCCCTGCTGTCACCTTGATCTTGGGCTTCCAGTTTTCTGAACTGTGAGAAAATAAATTTTTGTTGTTTAAGCCACCCAGCCATGATACTTTGTTGCGGCAGCCTCAGCAGATTATACCCCCAAGTTTTCTGAATGTTAGACAAGATGCAGAATTCTACCGGGCACTTTATTTATACAGCTCTTTGAGTCCTTATAACAAATCTCTGATTGGTCCCATAAATCCCTGGGGCCCTGGAAAAACAGCCCGGGCTTGGAGGTTAGACGATGGAGTGCATGTGGGCTGGGTGGCAGGGTCTGGGCTCTCACCAAGTGGAGTCTCTGAGACTGGTATTCTTTCTGACACAGTAACGAGATTATGAGGCAAGAGAGACAACATTTATATCAGTGTTTTCACCCTTGTCCTTGTCCAAATATAATTCTTATGTTTTTTAAAAGAAAAAAAAACTGTAATTTTCACACCAATAGTAAGCATCTGTCAAAGTTTTATTTAACAGATTAAAGAAAGAGCCAGTGGAAAGATAAATCTGGTTCCAAAAAGACTATGTGAAAGTGGCCTTTCAAACTCAAAAAATATATATAAAGAATGTTGAGATAAGATTGCTAAATTAGACACTAAAATTGGTTAATTCCTTGCAGGGTAATGAAACCATAACTTTCAAACTGACAGAAAAAAAAAAAAACACAATCTTCACATCTTACAAGTTTTACAGAGAATGGGAAGATGTCTGAGCCCTAATTGTGCAAGCTCAATTCTACCCCCAGAGAAGATAACCCTTCAGCTGACGTGTTAAAAAATGCTCCAGCAGACTGGTTTGCAGGCTTTTTGATCTCAGGCTCTCTTTACCCTTTTAAATTACTTTACAAATGATTTAATGTCAATATTTGCTGTAATGAAAATTAAAACTGAGAAACGCGTTAAATAGCATTTTATTTACTTTAAAATAAAAATAATAAACCCACTGTATGTGTATGTTAACAGAAACCACATCCTTTTATGAAAACTATTTTCTAATGTAAAAAAAATTTTTAGTGAGAAAAGTAGGAATGTTCTACATCTTTATAAATCTCTTTAATGTCTGGCTCAATAGAACACAGCTGGAATCTCCTAGCTGCTGCTGCACTCAATCTGTTATAATATGTTGTTTTGGTTGAAGTGTATGAGGAAAATCCAGCCCCTCACAGATATGCTATTTGAACAGACAGGAATGGTATTTTAATAGCCTTTTGGGGATAATTGTGGATTGTTCTCTTTGATTCTTCTCTAAAGGTGGACAAGTGGTTGCAATATGCAATGTTAACAGGGAAAAACCAAACTCTGTAGAATAATATAAAATACTATAATTTAAATAATACTTAAATATTCCAAGCCAAATATGTGTGACCATGGCCCAGGGAGCCACCCCCAAGAGGTCTTGAGAAAGTGGTCACAAGGCTGTTTGCTGTTACACATTTTAGAGGGACAGGAATTGCAGGTAAAATTATGACTTAACACATGGCAGGTGTACATTGCTTTGGCCTAAAAAGGTGAGACACTGCCAAGCAGAGGCTTAAAGTGAATTCAAAGAGTCTTTGATGGTGGGGAGTAGGGGGAGGGGAGAGCAGAGAGAGGGGTGAAGGGAGGTGGGTGGGGTATCACGGTGTGTGACACATCTTTTGGGGGCAAGACACAATTATAAGGTGGACTTTACCCAACAAATGCAATCAATGTAACCTCATTCTCTGTTCCCTCAATGAATCCTCAACAATAAAAAAGAGTCTTTGATTACCATTTAAAGAAATAAACTTCATCTAAAGGTTTACAATGTTTTAAATTAAAATAATCATATCTGTTAATTGGAGACAGGACACAATACGCCTGACTCCTGTGATCTATTAAGCATATTGATGGCCTGCAGGTGATTTAACCTTTGCACTGCATGGCCTTAGGTCCTGTTAATAATTTAGTATCTTACTATCCAAAGCATGAGCAACTTCCCTTCCCTTCATGGCCAAGAATCCAGTTGTAAGGTTTTTCTGAGGTCTCCGTGGCCAAAAAGGGGTCCAGTCAGTCACAGGGGTGAGGTGGAGGGAAAGTTGTGGTGCTAAGATTTTATTTCATTTCACAGCAACTTGAAACCATATCAGTGAACTTTTCTGTACTTCATTACAACAAAATCTACTGGTCTACCTTATACTTTAAACAGATCTTTTACCCCTGTCTGATTTTCTTACAATTGAGATTTGGTAAATATTGTTTTGCTAAATTGTGCAGACCTTCCAAATATTGATCCACTTCATTATCCTATAGCCAAAAACAAGAAAACTGAAACATTAATATCACCAGGGGTTTGGTCAGTGAAACTGGTTTTGTTTGCTTAGTTCTTTGTTGTTGTTGTTGTTTGTTTGTTTGTTTTGCAGTTTGGGGCCGGGGCTGAGTTTGAATCCACCGCCTTCTCTGGCATATGGGGCCAGCACCCTACTCCTTTGAGCCACAGACACTGCCCTGTTTGTTTTTTACTGTGAATCTGTGGCAGACAAGTATGGGAAGACCAGTAGCATGCTTTGGCGCTCTCCCTTGATTTGTGCTAAGGCACAAGCAGATTCACCTGCTATTGGTTTTGCACCAGTGAGCAAATGTCAACATAGTGATAAATGCAAGGAACGTCTTCAGGGTATTATGATAATAGTTTTGGAATCAATCCAAGTGCCCATCAGCCCAAGAATGGATTAATAAACTGTGGTATATGTATACCATGGAATACGACTTAGCCATAAAAAAATAGAGACTTTACATTGTTTGTATTTACTTGAATGGAGCTGGAGAACATTCTCCTTAGTAAAGTGTCACGAGAATGCAAAAGGAAGTATCCAATGTACTTAATACTAATATGAAACCGGTAGATGAACAACTACACTTCCACAGGAGAGAAAAATACAATTAAATTCCAGTGGGGGAAAGGTGAGGAAGGAGGGGAGGGGCCGAGGGAGGGGACTGGTGTGCTCCCACCTAATAGGCACAATGTAAGGGTACACAGCACAACCTCTGGATGAAGGGCTCAATTACAACTTGGACTTTACCTAACAAATGCAAACAATGTAACCTAATCATTGTTACCTTCATATTAATCTGAAGTAAAAATTTAATTACTTAATTTTTTAGAAAAGAAAGAAAATAGCTTTGACCTCACAGATCCCCCTGAAAGGGTTTTGGGATTCCTTAGCATCAGGACCCACGCTCTGAGAAGCACTGCATTAGCATGACCTTCAAATGCATGCAAGTCATCTTGTTGCCTTATTTGAAGTTTTAGATAATTTTTCTTACCAACTCTGACTTTCTCACATATAAACAGATATCATTCACCCAAGTTGGGGGGAGCAGACAGGGTAGGAGGGCAGGTGCATGGGTGAGAGGGGGAGGGATTCATGGCCATGGTCACTCCCTGACACAGGAGATGTGTTGAGCGAGACCACTCTGAGAAGGGAGGTCTTCTCTGAATTTGGTTCTGCAGAAGAGAGCGTATGATCAAAGCAGGCAATAAGTCAGGGAAATCTTCCTCCTGCGAGCAGATCTGAGGACCCAAATGCAAGCAAGTCAAACGCCAGTTAACCATTAATCAACAAAGTTAATTAGTAGATAATCACTATCCCTTAGGGTGTAGGCTACTCCACAACTCCCACAGATAAATTAATTTCCAGAAAGAACAAACAACCCAAGTCTTTAGGAATTGGTGTAGATATAGGCTTTTCTCTCAAGCCTATGAATAACACTGATAACTTCTCCTTCAGGATGGCCAGGCCCCTCCAGCTCTGCTCAGTGTTTCCCAGACAGAGGTGCAGAGTGGGGCGGGGCAAGGGAAGGGGCTGGTGTGGACCAGCCATTCACCTGGTCTCCTGTGCCCGCAGCTCTGCTTGAGGAGACAGTGTCAGCACTCCGGGTAGCAACCAGGCACAATCTGCTCACCATCCAGGAGGAAGAAGGCTTTAAAGAAGGAACTGAACAGTTGAATGAGTAATTACAAACAGATTGAGTGCCCAAAGAGGGGAGGATGTGGCATCATGAGAATGGATTTTGAAAATGAAACTGTCCTAGGCTGAGGTTTCAAATGTTCCTGGGAAGCAACATCTTCTGCTCTGTTAGCAGAAGTCTAGGTAGTAACTCTCAGTCCCAGGCTGGTAGGGGACCAACAGACACCTGGGAAGAGACCCTATGTCAGGCCAGAGCATGGTACAGTAACAGTATCAATAAGTAGGGCACAAGGTCAGAGGTGAAGATTGGGGGTGGCCAGACCAGGCCTTGCAGACCCAGTGGAGGATGCAAGTCATTATGCTGGGAGTGGGTAGCCCAGAGGCCGGGAAGCATGGTCTAGTGCCACAATGCAATTTGCATTGACATTGGTATTGATGGTGCAGAGTGGAGGACAGTGAGACTGAGAGAGTAAGGGAAATCCTAAAAGTGAAATAAATGTACAGCTGCCTCGGGCTGGGTGTATAGCAATGCACATAGTAGGGGACAAAATAAAAATGGGTGTGACTCTCCTTAAATGAGAAAAATGACCAAAACTCCAATAGAAAGGGAATGGAAATGAACAAGAATTTCCAAAAGAAGAAACATAAATGCACACATGCCTATGAAATATAGCCAGCATTACTAGTTACCAAAGAAAAGCCAACTGAAGCAAGGAGATAGAATGTTTCAACTCAAGGTAAAAAGGACATTTAATTTAAAATAATAGGCCAGGCATGGTAGCTCACGCCTGTAATCCTTGCACTCTGGGAGGCTGAGGCCAGTGAATCGCTAGAGCTCATGAGTTCAAGACCACCCTGAGCAAGACTAAGACCCTGTCTGCACTAAAAATAGAAAAATTAGCCAGGTGTGTTGGCAGGTGCCAGTAGTCCCAGGTACAGAGGAGGTTGAGGCAAAAGAATTGCTTGAGCCCATAAATTTGGGGTGTGATGATGCCACGGCACTCTACCCAGGGTGACAGAGTAAGACTCTGTCTCAAAAAATAAATAAATAAATAAAATATCAATAACTGTCTTGCCAAGAGTATAAGGAAATGGACACTAATATTCACTCAGGTTTACTCCCTGAAAGGCAGCTGAGCACCATGCCACAAAAGAGTTAAAGAGGGACAGTAATTTCCTCTCTGGAAATTAAGGGGCATTCAAAGATTTAGTCATAAGGATGCTCCCTCTATTTGCTATGACAAAAATTTAGAACTAGCCTACATCTCCAGAGGGACATTAGTTAAATAAATTATGTATACCACAGACTTTTATGAAAAGCACTAAAAACGTTATCTTACAGAAATACTTTTCATTGTGAGAAAACAATCATAATACATTAAGTACAAAAAAACAGATTACAAAGCCGTATGTATGTGACGGTCTGATTTTAAGTTAAGTGTATGTACGTGTGTGTGCATAGAGACCGGAAGGCCAGGCAACTCTGTGTGAACCGAGGTGTCTTGAGGTGGGCGGGATCGCAAATGTTTTAAAGTTCTTTGTGTTTGTATTTTCTGACTTTTCTTTAAATAGGCTTTAGAAATGAGATTTTTAAAAAATAATTTTTCTGATGAACTAGGAAGAGCATCCCAGGTGGAAAATAGATGAGGAAAGTCACAGAAGGGGAATCAGAAGGTGAGATGTCTGTACAGCGAGGACAGACTGGGAGCTGGGCAGGGAGATCAGGGGTCCTCCTACCCTCCCTGAGTGTGGAAGGGGCACAAAGGAGGGGGTCGGCCCTATAATAGAATTGTCTGCTCTTAACCATCTTGTTCCAGAATGGACCTAAGTTCCCTTAGAAATACACATGGAAATTGCAGCCATCCTAAGTCCCAGGCACCATGATCAGCTCCCGCATGGCTGTCTGGGGGCTTGGCCTCCATTGGTGTGCATGGTTTGGCCAGTTTAGTGCCTTCCTTTGTCATTTCTGTGGAGTTGAAGCATGTTCTTCTTAGTAAAGTGTCACAATATGGAAAAGCAAGTGTCCGATGTACTAGTACTAATTTGAAACCAATAGAAGCACAACATGCCCACAGGAGAGAAAAACAGTATATCCAAGTAGGAGGATGGGGGAGTGGGGAGGATGGGGGGATCGGTGAGTTATCACCTAATGTGCACATATGGAGCTGTAGTCGGGGTATACAGCACACCTCCTGGGTGAGGGGCTCAACTACAACTTGAACTTACCTTTGAAATGCAAACAATGTAACCTAATCATGTATTAGGTTAATAATATTAATATTAATTTGAAAATTTTAAAAAATGCCCTCATAGTAATCTGAAATTAAAAAAAAAAAAATGTGAACGCCTTGAGGCAGGACTTGAGCCCTCCTGCTAGGGACCACTGCCTCCTTTCTTTCCTCCCTTACCCACAGTGGCTTCACACCTTCTTCCTGCTCCTGAGGGCACTGGGTTTGCCACCCTATTATACAGGAAAGAGCATGAGATCTGAAGCTACCTGAGTCCCAACCCTGCCGTGAACTGTGCAACCAGGGCTCTCCTCCTTTTGGAGACTGTGAGTCTTGCTGCCTGGCCAATGCCTGTTATGGGAAGCTAGGAAAAGATCTTCCTGACCAGGGCACAGAATCAGGGTAAGTTTGGGTATTAAGTGCCTCTCAATGGATTCAGTGGAAGAATGGACTAGAAATCTTAAGAATTAAAAGCAACAAAAGGTCAGTGGAGGTATAAAGGAATCTAAACTGGGTGCCCAGTCCCATGAGAAGCAGGGAGAAGACATGCCCAGGCAGTGTGCTGAGAGAATAGCAAGCCCAGACAGACCCCAAACAGAGAGAGCCCGGCTCTCTACGAGGCCTGGATTTGCCCGGACACACCCAGTATATGGCCGGGGCTGGAACAGAATGAGGCACCATGCTCAGGCCTTCTACACCTGCTTCCACTTTGACTGAAGGAATTACTCCCACCCTGTACTGGTAGTGGTCACCTTTTCTTCCTCATCTACCCTAGTTATTTCCAGTTTTCTTCCACGGCATGAAGCAGTCGCTTCCAGCCCCCAGTGGAGGCCTTCCCTGCCCACTCAATGCATGGGCTATTTTTCCTGCAGAAACATCACAAGGCCTTCACACAGGACTTGAATGCTCACTGAAGCTCCTAATTACCCGACGTGAACACCAATGTGTTCCAAGGGCTATGTTGTCTCCCTGGCTCTGCTGGGATCCCATAAAGGCAGAAATGTGTGCCACATTGAGTTAAATGACCCCATAGTTGAAAAACACTTTGGCACAACCTGGTAAGGATGGACACACAATTCCTGTGGGCCAAAACCCATGGCCCAGAAATTCATCATTTCACCTTAGAGAAATGTTTGCTGATATGCACAGGAAACTGTGCAAGGGTGGTTGAAAACACTTTTTCCTAGCAAAAACACCAGGGACAACCAAGTAAGCCTCCTCCAATAAAATAAGTAAATAAACATTGGCATACCTCTTCAATGGGCTATAATAGAGTAATGAAAATCAATGCAACACACATCAACACAAGTGGATTGAAGCATAGTATTGAATGACAGAAGCCAACATGAAACTGGAAGGTTCAGTCAATATAAAGTCAAAAGCAGGTAAAACTAAGCACAGTAGAACCTGCACAGTTGACCACCTCCCCACACTGACCACCTCCCCACACTGACCACCTCCCCACACTGACCACCTCCC
>NW_003852454.1:7605221-7614159 GCF_000181295.1 Otolemur garnettii | reverse complement strand
TTGGAGGTTGCTGTGAGCTGTGATGCCACAGCAATCTACCCAGGGCGACAGCTTGAGGCTCTGTCTCAAGAAAAAAAAAAATAGAAATATTATCTGGGCATTGCAGTGAGCTCCTATAGTCTAAGCTACTCAGGAGGCTGAGGCAGGAGTATCACTTGTGCCTAGGTATCTGAGGTTGCTGTGAGCTAGATTGATGCCACTGCACCCCAGTCTGGGTGACAGAGTGAGATTCCGTCTCAGAAAAAAAAAGTAAAATACATACATATATATATGTGTGTGCATATGTGCATATATATATAGGTTTGTGTGTATATATGGGCATGTGTGTGTGTGTGTGTGTGTGTATATATATATATACACTAAATAACTTGACGGTACTCAGCATCATGTTAGAATTTTTCCTTTCCTTTCTGACAAAAGGAAAGTCTTTGAGAATAAAGTATAAAAATGATGATGAAAAAACAAAAATTTGGAAAGGATAAATCTCTATGTGACAAACTATAAAACTATCCCAATATCAACTAATTTTTTTTTAAAAAGTACCCTACTGCCATTATTTTCTATAACTCAGCTTATCTTTTGGATTGAGGGATTCGTGTGAATCCTCAACTTTGCCAATGGAAGGCATTTCAGTAATGAGTCTTCCTGAGTGTCTTCTCCTTGAGAATAGGCCCCGCTCCTTCCTCTGTGCCTGATGGCATATGGGTGCCAGGAAGGTTTACAGTCCTGGTGCTCTGGAATAGTGGCAGGCTCCCAGATGGACCCACTGCACAAGTGGGGTCTCTGTGGCAGATGGGACTCCTGGCCTGCAAGCCTGTGGCTCTTCCCTGCTGACCTGCCCTCTCACTGGGCTGACATCCTTTGGAGACCCTGAGGCTGCCATCATCTGCATTGGGGATCCCAGCTGCAAGTGATAGTTACTCTAAGACCCTGGGAAGCTGCGAATTACATCTCACACCTACCCTGAGCACTTTTTCTTTGCTTTCAGGTGCTATGTGAGAAGCAATCTCTCCCAAGCTTTTTCTGAGAGGTACAGTCTTTCTAAGCCATGTCTGAAGAAACTTGGCCAAACCTTCCACTCTAGGACTCACTCAAACCCTCCTGGGAGCCTCCCATCTGCCTCCTGGCCATCAAAGGATGGGGGCAAATCAATTCTACATTCTCGCCCTTCACTCTCTTTCACCCTAACCCTTCTGAGGGGATATTCTCCCCTGGTCCTCTGCTCCTCTCCACTGAACAGCTCGCATTGCGTTGCTTCTTCGTATGTGCATCAGTTGTGATTAGGTTTGGCTGCAATTGGTAAAAGACCCAAAGCAGATGTTCTTCACTCATAGAAAGCTTAGCATATCGTCATCTATTGCTGCACAACAAATTACCACAAATATAATGGCTTTAAACGACACAAAGTTATTATCTCACAGCATCCATGGATCAGAAGTCCAGGCACAGGCGCAGCTCAGCTGCATCTCCTGCTAAGGACCTCTCAAAGTTAAAATCCACTTTGGCTTTCACATTGTTGACTGGGCTGCGCTATCTGGAGGCTCTGGGGGAGAATCCATTTCCAAGTGTATCAAAGCCATTGGTAGAATTCAGCCCTCTACAATTGTAAGACTGAGCCCCCATCTCCTCGACACACAGACCCCTTCATCTTCAAGGCAGTAATCACACAATGTATCATCTTTCTTGGGCTTCGACTCTCTGCCTCCCTCTTCTGCTACCAGCTGGAGGAAGATCTTTCTTTTCTAAGACTCAGATAGTTTATACTAGATCCACCTCGTTAATGCAGGATAATCTTCCTATGTTAAGGTCAACTGATTAGTACCTTACTTACCTTTTGCAACATGCAATGCAATGTGATCATGGGATAACCCCAGTGACAAAAGTCACAAAGCCAAAGCTCTGCCTCTCACAACTGGGAAAGCAGCTGTGCCCCACCGAGTCCCCAGGATCCAGGGTCCTATCTGCCCCCCACCCCTAAGGAGTGACCGCCTCTCCATGGGTCAGGCTTCAGCATCCACGCGCCGAGGCAGCTGGGTCCAGGCTTCATTCTGACTGTGTTTTAATGTGGAAGGTTCTCAGCAGCTGCCACCCAGCACTTCCGCTTTCTTCCAACTGGTCAGACTTTGTCACTTTGGGGCATCCTCGCCTGGCCTCAAGGGAGGCTATGCAAAGTAGCTTTATTCTGGGTGGCTAAGTGGCTCAATAAAAACTCTATCACTATGAGAAAGCAGGAGAGTAGTTACCTGGAGACAACACATAAAAACACAACCCAGGGAAAGCTAATAATAACCCCTTTTTCTCTCTCTTGTGAGCTCAATTTTTTGAGCTCAATTTTTCAGACTTTAAAACCTTTAGTTTGAAATTCAAGCTAAAAACAGGCCTTTTTGTTCCAGGCAATGGTCCTTGTCCATGCCTCCGGCAATCAGTCTCAGCCCCCAAGCTGAGATTTACTGGCACAAAAGCTGAATTGAGGAAGAAGATAATTGTCACACCACATTTGGGTGCAGAAGATATGGGAAGAACCTGTCTCCTAATGTGCACCTCACACTGCTCTCTGGGAGTGTTTGACTTGAAGTTTCCCACATGTTTGTTTGCGGGGAAAGGAAGAAACACAGCAAGGCCACCTTCCATACAAGAATTTGGTCTCAAACTCGGCAGAGATAATTCCAGTTGCAAAGCCTAAAACAAGCATTTTTTTTTCTGTAAAAGAAAAAAAAAAATGACAACCCATGATGCCATGCAATTATAACCCCTCCAACAGGCAGAAAAATCACAGAAATGGAACCTACAATCTGCAGGAGCAATTTACCAGTTTCAGCAAAGCTTAAGAAATACAGCAGCAGGAGCCCATCACAAGTGGTCAGTGCCCTCAGTTGCAACTCTGCGTATCTGAAAGGGTCACAGAGGCAGCTCATTACCAGTCAGGACGGAGAGGAAATATCTGGGCTGGGCACTCATGGCTCATGGAACCCTAATTGGAATACTCCCAGGCAAAGTGGAGATTTCATAATGCAGACTGCTACTTCAGGCAGTTTATTTTGTCCTGATTCCTGCTTCTTAGAAAAAGTAATAAATTAGTAATTTCTGAACCTAGAGTGGCCTAGAAAAGGGGTGGGGGGGACAGAAATGTTTGATTCTAATGAATCTGAATGTGCCCAGTGGCTCAGCACTTTCTAACTGTGAGAGTTTCTTGGCAAAACAATTCAGACAATAGGCTTCAAAGTCTTTGTTTCTG
This sequence comes from Otolemur garnettii, assembly GCF_000181295.1. NCBI lineage: Eukaryota > Metazoa > Chordata > Mammalia > Primates > Galagidae > Otolemur > Otolemur garnettii. The sequence continues at coordinate 7,610,924 of NW_003852454.1, read as the reverse complement.
GGATTAGGATATTAACCTATAAATATATCGTCCATTCCCAGAGTCCTACTTTAAGGCTGTGAGTTCATGTATGTGAAGTTCTAGGAATACTAGCAGATGCCCCCTATAATGGATAGTTACCGACATTGTCACATAACATGCTGGATTAGGATTGCACCAACATTGTGCAGTGGGGCTCAGGGGAAACAGAGTTGGATTATACAATCCAAGCTACTCCCCCCTGTTCCTTCTCTGGGTCTTGACAGAGGGCCAGGTTGTGGATGCCGACTTGCAGAATGACATGTCTGTCACATGCCATCCTGTCCAGAGCGCAGGGAACAATGCAGATAACTGTGTGAAAGGCCCTTCACTCTTATGTCTTGCACGGAGGAAATGCTGCAATGTAAAGACCCTACCTGCTCTGCCTCTGATGAAAATGGACGAATCACAGATAGTGACTAATACCTGTATGTCATTCCTTACCACAATGCCCACGGCAAGAGATTGCCACCCACCATCCCACCCTATGTGGCCCAGATGACCCAGGGCATAGGACAGGACTTTCTTGTAAGTATCAGAAGAACACCAGAGGTGTCTGGAGAAATTCTTACTCCAACTACAGACTTTGGCGTTTGGGACACCCCCCGCACTCTCAAATTGAGACTGACCCTCAGCAAGCTCTCACAACCTCCCCGTGTTGCTGATGCTGCTATCCAGGGACCACAGCTGAGAGCTGCCGCTCCAGGGCAGTGGTCAGCAACTGCAACCTGCCAGTGGGCCAAATCCTACCTGCCACCTGTGTGCAGACAGCCATCAAACTACAAATGGTGTTTACAACTTTTAGTGGTTGGAGGGAAGGGCCAGGGAATGGGGAGAGCATTTTATGACACTTGAAAATTATATGAAATTAATTAATTATCAGTGTCCATAGATAAAGGTTTACTGAAACGCAGCCACGCTTACTCATGTAACTGTTGTCTGTGGCTGTCTGTGCTACAGTGGTGGAGCTGAGTACTTGCAATAGAGACCAAATAGCCCCCAAATATTTGCTGTGTGGTCCTTTACAGAAATCCCCTTCTCTCTGGTAAGCATGGAACATCTGCGGGAGAAGGCTGATGCCCACAGCCTGGTTTCTTCCATGCTCTGGGTTCATCTTAGGATAGGTGTTTTACAAAGAATAACTTCTTTAATGCTTAGATATTAATAAAAAGAAAAGATATATTTTTTAAGATGTCTTTAATCTTTCCTTTTCTGCTTATATTCAAATGAAGGTAATTACAGCAGAGAAGAAGTGTAACAATTTGTACAAAATTAATATAACGAGAGCTTAAAGCAAATTATTTATTAAAGTAACCCACAAAATCAGATAGTGCAAATGAAGGAAAAATAAATCTACAAACCTGTGATTCCTAGTCAGGATTTCATTTTAGTTTACATTTAAACAATAACGCATCTTGTGGCAAATTATTGCAGACTTTTTCTACCAGAAAAAAAGGGGGAGAAAATGCACTCATTGAAGGAAACCTCTGCAAGAGGCAAAAGTGATAAACTTCCCCAAGCCTATTTACAAATGCAGTCAATGAAACAGAATTTTAATGAATTGTGCCACATAATCTGGTAGTTAATGAGCTGCAAAAGCCTTTGTCAATTGCGGTGACTGGGAACTAACTCTTTCAGTTTCAAGATCAATAAGAATTCTCAGCTCTGCACTACCTAAGAGGGAACTCTGGGGAGAAAGGAAGTTGTCAGAGGAATGTTATCTCTACAGGTCGAAGCAGCAAGGCCACCATCTGTTTTGCACACTCCCTCCTCCTTTATATTTAAATCCTGACTTCAGACTGAGAGGGAGAGAAAGACAGTCTGGAGATCAAATAGCACAACTCCTATGAAATGCCAATACAAAATGACAACAAAAAGGTTTGAACAACTCTAAAAATATCTCCCAATATTTTAGAAGCTGCACTGAGTCCAATTGCTGGCGTGGACCTTTGGGAGGGCGTAAAGCCGTTGACATTCAATGTTCTTGATATACAAAAGTATAGGCAGCGAGTTGTTGAGGATTAAACACTGACCTAAGGTATCCTGCTAATTCTGCCTTCCACAACACTTCTTTTATCTGCTGTTTTCATTGCTTTGGCTCCAAATAGTCACATTCTTTTGCAGAGTTCTGGGATTTGTAATTACTGTATTATCATCTCTGTTACCCAGAGTTGTTGCTAGGGAGATGTGGCTATTGCAATGATCCTCATGCCATGTGATAAAAGAAATACCAGGTGAAAGACACCCATCAATCCTTCATCAATAGCAGGTCGGAAACATTTACTGAGGACCAACTTCGTGGAAACAATAAGGAACCTCAAGAAGATGGAAATGAATAAGATTTCACCCCACCCTTAGCTTGCTCTTTACTAGAGGATGATCACTCATGTCTGTTGAGTGAATTAATAGACAACGGGGCTACAGATTTTTTGTTTGACCGAGGTCTTTGGAAGATTTTAGTTCATGTTAGGCAACAGGTGAATATGTTTTAATTGAGTGGCAAAAAACCCATGTGCAATTCTAACATCCATACAAACTAAGTGAAGCTGTTACTACCACCCCATCTCCCAACCCATACTCAGAGTCTACTCAGAGGCAATCTCCACTGCACCTGTATTTTCATCCATTAAGTTTCTCTCTCTGGCATCAGCTATGAGACCATTAGCAAAAGCCACAAGAAAGCAATTTCAGGAAAGGAAAGACCCATAAAATGTAAAAAATTAAAGTGGTCCTGAATGCTGCATTCGGGAAATGGCCATGGGCAAACCCTCTCTGTCAATAGAATGTTCCACTTGGCACCAACCAAGACAGAGGTGAAATGTTTTGACAAGTGGCACAGCAGAGAAAGGGAGACTAGGGTGCAGAGGGAACCGGGCTGCTCTGAATCACCCAGCATTTGTTCTTAATTTAGTCTATGAAGATTTCAGACTTTAGACTATGACAAGATCAAAAAATACAGTTCTTGTCCTCAAGGATTTTACAGTCTAGCCAAAGAGGCAGGCTCATGTACAGATATTCATAACAGAAGAGAGAATGAAGAAATTCCTGCAGGCTGTGCATGGCTAAAGAAAAAGAGGCAAGACCTGCTTCTACTTCAAGTCAATCTAAAGTGCAATTTTCCTTCTAAGATAAGGTAAACACGGTCATTGAAAGACGTCCATGGAAGGAGGCAGCCCAGATTTGTCCTCCTGTGGTTACCTTCTCCTTGGACTTACCAAATGTGACATGAATCTTTCCCTCAGATGCTATTGCACAGCTGAGGCAAGGCTAAAAGAGTCATACAAGATTCAATTCAAGTGTCAAACTTTTTTTTAAAAAAGCTTTGAAATGAATATCCCAATTATGAAACATGATGACCCCATCTTTCATCTGTAGCCCTGTCCCCATGGGAGCTCCTCTTTCCTGGCCCTGTCACATGTCTTATAGTGGGGACCATGTTGGGTCATCAGGAAAGGGTCCACCAGGGCACTCTTCTTCAAGTCTGGATCCAAGAGGAGATGCTTTTAGAGTGAAGAGTTTCCTGCCTGTCAATTCACTGCTGGTTTCTTCTCCCAGAAGCCACCTTAAAGGGCCCTAAAATGTGCCCCCTTGGGAAGAATTTCCCCCTGCCCCCAGGGTTGCACACTGCAGCTGCACACTGCAGCCACACCTGCACAAAACGCAGTCACCGTGCCTGGGGTGTGGAGACACAGAGGTACAGAGCTGGAGGTGAGCACGGCAGACAGAGATGTTCGTTTTTCTACAATGCTTATGCTGGAACCAGGAGATTGTCTTTCAATGTCACTAATTCAAACTGCAGCAAAAAACATGCTAACCATTTTGCCATCTTCAAATGTGGAAAAGTAGAATCTCTTGACCCCTTTTCTTCCAATCCAGTTAGAGTCCTTTCTCTATCCATCTACCACACCCACTGTGGACCCAGCCACTCCCAAAGCCTCTTCCATCTTCAACCAGGCAGATCTCAGAAGCAATTGCTCATCAGCACCTGTGAGGGCTCAGGTGCCGTGCTCAACACCGAAGAAGCAAGGTCCAGTGAGACTTGGGCACTGCCTTCACAGGGTTTGCCATCAGCGAGGGAGCCACACAGGTAAGCGAGGGAGAGAGACACACACCAGAAGGAGAGGCTCACAACCCTGTGTGCAAGTGACTCAGGAAAGAGGAGGGCAGCACCCAAGCCAAGGGTTGGCCTGGGCACCAAGACACAGCAAGCATCGCAAGAGCCACAGCCTGTGCAGCATGGCTGGAGCGGCCATTCTGAGGGTGGGCTAGAAAGGACAGTGTGACACTATCAAGCCAGCACCAGCTTGCAAAGGACCTGGCAAGCCTCACCAAGGGAGTCCATCTCCATCCTGAAGCCAGTGAAACCCCAGTTTAAGAAAGGGAGAAGTGCATGTGCGGAGAGCACCCTGGTGGCCCTGGGGAGGCTGTCTGGGCAAAAGAAGGCAGACTGTAAGGCCGCTCTGGGAATGTCCCCTGGTCGTGGTGAAGCTGCTGAGGCCGACAGGATGGCGGCGCGCCCAGCACCAGGAACGGGGGCACCTGTAAGGATGAGGAATTAATATGCAGCAGTGGTGACTAACGGAAGCTCCGTTGTGAAGGAAAACAAGTGCATGTTTGTCCTTCCTTCCTCTGCCCCTCTGTCCCCAGCCCGACGTGCCCTCCCCTCTCCACGTCCCCACCCGGGCCTAGCACCACTCCCACCTGCCCCAGGAAGTCTCCCCTCACAGCCTCCACCCACTGCTCTGTCCCTTCTCCACCACACTACCCGCCAGCGCTGTGCTACAGAACGAGGCTGTGCGGCCCTTGTCCCCATGGCTCCATGTGCCCATCCAGCGGGGCTCCTAGTAGGCCGTCGGGTGGGTCCCTCACCCCACACTGCTCCTCCGGCATCTTCCCCTCTCTCAGGGTCATCTCGTCCTCACTTGTGTGCACATGCCACACGGCAGTTGCAGTGGATGTGATAATGACCATTCAATCATCATTATTTTTGACAGCCAGATGTTACCAGGTATCACTCTACCTATGTGTCTGTCTGCAGCTATTCCTATACCTATCATATATACATTCTTGTCCTCCCATCCCTAACAGCCACCCTGCAGGATACAGGGAAGTGCCTGCTTTCAGAACTGGAACCAAGTACTAGTAGTGTGTTAAATCAAAAACTACGACAGGCCTGAGACAGTACCCTGCTTGGGAGCTAGTAAGTTAGCCTGCTGCCACTTCCTACACGCATAGAGACACAGACATGAGACGCCTGAGTCAGAGACAAATGCAGCAGAACAATAGCTTGCATTTTTTTCCTTAAATTCCAACCTCTACAAGGGAACGTGGTGAAGGCCGAGGGTGCCTGCACATCACGGGAGAGAAACTCCAAAAGGATAAAACTCTGATCTTAGATAGGGCTGCTGGAAATTGCCATTCTGAGAGAGAGAGAGAGAGAGAGAGAGAGAGAGAGAGACCTGCCTTTTTTTTTCAACTTGGAACGTGAACAACTCTCTTAACAGACAGGAGTGAGACTTGCCTATCCTGAAATGCCTCTGGAAAAGAAGGCATCGGGCATCACTAGGCTGTATTATCTCCAGTTTTTATCACTGTTTCTTATACAAAAATTCATGAACAGATAGTCTGAGAAATGTAGGAACACCAGTACTGAGTTGTTACCTGCTGTTCCCGCCTTGTCCTGAC
>NW_003852454.1:7599105-7603946 GCF_000181295.1 Otolemur garnettii | reverse complement strand
AGGGCGTGCTCATCACCCCAGACCCTTCCCAAGAAGGCAAGCCTTCCTCTCCCTCGGGCACTTTGGCTGGCTTCTTCCTCAAGGAAGACAAACTTACTTTTCCAGTTTCTTCCATCCTCCCATTTTATCCTTCACTCTGATTGAAGAGCAACATCTATAACCAGAACAATGCATGGCAAATTCCAAATATGGCCAAATTCTTCTTCCTAAGCCTTGCCTCCCTTGCACCTCTCTCTGACTTAGCCACCTCATTCATCCCTGAGACCCCTAATGCTCAGTGAAAAGCCATCAGGAGGAAAAATATTTGCACTCGTTTAATGAGAAATGTTTTCGCCCAACTGCTACAGATAGAAAAATTATCCATCAAACCCTGGAAAGTAGTTTAAGTAATAAACAGCAATTTGAAAGTAAGTTTGTACATAAATATAGTTTGTACTAAAACGCAAGTCAGTGTCAGAAGCAGGGAAGACTCACCAGTGAGGGGTGGAGGAGCTGGGAGGGGTCACTGCTGGAAGGCTGCTGTCCACCAGGTGGTCAACTTTCAGGTAGGTTTTCATATCAAAATCAGGTGAGCTTGACAATAACTTTCTTTTCCTTAAAACTCTGACACTACAAAGAGCTCCTCGCATGGAAGTCACATCTGTAGGAGAATTTGGAAAAAATGATTCAGGGGATTGGGGGGGCTTCAAAAGAGGGAGAAATAGCACAGGGATTCTGCAGATAAAGGAGAAGAAAATTTTACCTCTTACCCTCTCGCTTGGCAGAAGCATACACACAAAACAATTGGGGTTCATCTAGTACAGCACACATTTCAAGTTTTCCACATGATTGTCTCTAACTAGAAATTATTGTATCAATTCAATTGCCGAGTATTTCTGCCCTAAACTGTAAAGCCAAAATACCACTTTGTATGTATATATGTTTTAGGGTGAAAAATCAGTGTATTGGGGAAAGAGAGAGTCATTGTATGAAAAGCAGCACAATTTCCCAGGAGTCATGTGGCAGAAGTCATAGACAGCTGAGTGAGGCTGCACCGTGAGCTGTCCCAGCCCAGCTGCCAGGCCCTGCCCTCCAAGCATCAGCCTGCAGGGCAGCCCCTGCAGAGATCTCTGTGGAACCAGACCCGGGGCTCAAGTGCCAAGATGACCATGTCACTTTCTGCTTTGTGTCTTCGCCTCTCCCTTTACCGTTAAAGTGCCCAGAGGGGTGCTAGCACCTGACAGGAGCTTAGTAACCAGGAGTTGTTATTTACTGAACTGGCATTTTCATCCCTATCAGTAAAGAACACACATCCATCCTCACCAAATCTTCCTAGGCAGCCAGTTCTCAAAGTGGTGCCTGAAGCAGCAGCAGCAACCCCTGGGGCCTTGTTAGCAATGCAAATATGCAAATTCACAGGCCTGGTCTCAGATCAGAAGGTCTGGGGGAGGGGCCCAGCAATTCACATTGTAACAAACCCTCCAGGAAAAGCTGATCCACTCTAAAGTTGGAGAATCACTGCTCTAAGGAATCAGAGGCATTTAACCCAAAATTCCCTAAGAATCTTAGATATCCACCTCCAAAAGCTCAAACCAAATGCCCCTGGGGACAGGGGCCACTTTTACTTGCTGGCTGATTTGTGCAGTAATCTCTCAAGGGTGTTGATTGTCCAATGACTGGCTACAAGCTTGAAGTTTCACACCAGGGGATAATTAATAATTCCCTGCGGGTTTCATGCAGACAGAGCAATGTAAGAATCTTAGAAGTGTCATTCTGTGAAACCTAGCCCATCCAAATGACCCCACAGTAAACAGTGAGCTCACTGGGGACATAAAATCACGTTTTCATTTCCATATCCTAATGACAAAGCATAAAACCCTAGCCTGGGATTAAAGTTTGTTGAAGGAAGCACTGTGTAGATTAAACAGAAGTATGTGGGGAAAAGTGGAATATCAGTTTGAAGTAATCTATCAATGAAGCATCAGTGAACTTGCCTAGTACTGGTATATACCACTGACCAATGATTCTGGCCCATTCTAGAATAACATTTTGATGGCACTGAAAGAAAACATATGTTTCTCTTGTAATAATGTGGCATTGTGTAGACATAACCTAAATTTGAAAACCTCTTAAAATGTAAACCTTGAATCCATCTGTCCCTTAAAAGAAGAAAAACTCATAATTGCTTATAACCATGTTCATTTACCATTTTCTCAAACGTTTAACAGCTGGTGAGGGGCGGAGGACAGAAGGGTGGAAGGAGACACGGATAATTAATAAAAGTCATTATCCTGCCTTGATTCCAAATGTTATCAGTGCTTAAAATGTCAAAACCACGTTCCCACATTCCTGAAATGACGCGCCCGTAATATGTCATAACTGAATCCAGCCCACATTTTCACCCCTGGAGAATTCTAAAGAAGGAGCCTGCTAAGCCTGACAACAGAGCTTCTTTTAAAGGACTTCGACTAAAAGAGAAAAATTTGGGGGGAGAATTCAACTGATGGAAAACAATGTATGGCAAATATTTATATCTTAACATTCAAATTGAGCTTCATTTCAAGATTAAGCATCAAACCAGCAGGAAGTTGGAAGCCAGTGATGCATCTGTTTCTGCAGTGAAATGTAATTAGTTGCGCCTAACGATGTGTGTGTCTTTATACAGCTGGTATGTATCTCAGGAAGAAAGATTCCAATAGGCATATTCGCAGGTATGCTTAGCTGGAGAGAGTCTTGTAGCACATGGAGGGCAATTCGCCTCACTGAGGCAGCAGCCTGCCCACCACTCTTTCTCAGAGATGGGTATGAGGACAACAAGCCCAGACCACCTGTGATGTTTGTAGACCATGCCACTCACTCTGGCCTGCAGACCTGCAGAATGGACATCTCTGGGTAGCACCAGGACTGCATAACGTCCAGTCCTCAAAAGAGTCTGACACCAAAGGAATCAGGGCTGCCGCCCCGCCTGCCACTCACATCTGCCACAGTGAGGAGGAGGCCGGTCCCTCCCATCCTCATTGCTCTCTGCAGCCATGCCAGAGGTGGTATTTAGGACAATAAAAGGATCTGTTGAGTAAGACTGAACATACACTGGAATGAGAAAGATCCTGAAGAGTTAACGTCACCATAATGTAAATGACCGTCATTGGAGTCCCTCTGTAGCTGCTTGTTCTCTTCAGAGAATGGTGAAGAGTTCTCTGCTAAGTCGTGGTCTCTGTCCTCATCCAGACTGGAGACTTCTGGTGACCTTCAGGCTCAGCTAGAATTCTTCCAACCTGATCCCCATCCAGCCAATCTGCTCAGTCAAGCCCCATGTGAAAAATCCTCAGCCTCTTCATCTATCCTTCTCAGACTTCACCTAAATAGATGATGTAGGAGAAGCAACAATAAAAGCTGACTTTGAAATTCAGGCCCTGTGGAAGAGATTTGTACGTACATCTCATGTAATCTGCACAAACTCCCTTACGAGGGACTATTACCACACCTATTTTGTAACCAACAAATGGAAGCACAAAGGTGTTAAGAAACTTTCCCAAGCAGAAAAAAAAAAAAAAGGAGAAAAGAAAAATAGACTTGGGCTCATCTGACCAAAAACTAAAAATAAAAAGGAAACTTAAAAGACACACAGCCAGTCAATGCTAGGCTAGCAAAGTGGTTTACTTTAGAACATGGATTGTGAGTCAGGTGTCTAGAGTCCAAACCCTGGCTACCTCTCACTAGTGGATGTTGAACACTGTATTTAACTGCTCTTAAGTCTTATTTTCCTCATCTAAGAAGAAAGAACAATAATAATAAAGTTATTGAGGGCTGGCTGAGTGTTGATTAATTTTACATGTCAACTCGACTAGGGAAGGGATGCCCAGATGGCTGGTAAGCATCATCTCTGGGTGCATCTGGGGGAGTGGGGTGTTCTGGAGACACTAGCATTTGAATCAGTAGCCTGAGTATAGAAGATCTGCCCTCACTGATGTAACCAGGCCTCATACCTGCGAGGCCCCAGAATCAAGAAGGCAGAGAAAGAACAAATTGCTGTCTGTCTTCTAGAGCTGGGCTGCCTATCTTCTCCTGCTTTTGGACATTGGATCTCCTGGTTCTCAGGCCCTTACACTCGGACTGAATTATGTCACCAACTTTCCTTGATCTGCATCTCCAGTTCCCATAATAAATTTCCTTTATGATTTCAGTTGGTCTGGAATCCCTGATTAATACATTGAATTAACTGGAAAAAAGCACAGAACATGGCTTTGGTGCCTGTAGCACAGTGGGTATGGGGCCAGCCACATTCACTGAGGCTGGTGGGTTTGAGCCCAGCTCAGGCCTGCTAAACAACAATGACAAGTGCAACAAGAAAATAGCTGGGTGTTCTGGGGGGCACCTGTGACCCCAGCTACCTGGGAGGCTGAGGCAAGAGAATCGCTTACGCCCAAGAGTGTTAGGTTGCTCTGAGCTGTGACACCAAGGCACTTTACTGAGGGTGACATAGTGAGACTCTGTCTCAAAAAAAAAAAAGCTTGGAACATTGCCAGTGCCTAGCAAAACTCAATAAATATTGTTGTCCCCACTATTGCACAGTTTTCTAAGGACGTTCCTTCCCTCCAGAGCTTTCTCTATCTGAGCAAATAACTTACCCTGCCAGGAGCAGTGCCCCCCACCCAGGTGTGCTCAGGGCCCCTGCACCATCCTCCAGCCTGAGAGTTCTGAGCTCCCTATTCAGTGAATACTGACAAAGACTCTTTGCTTGACCAAACTTTAGCTGGTCTCCAGAACCTTCTCCTAGGTGCACTTCCTTATTAAAAGTCAGCTTTAGCAAGAACCCTCCGATAGTTGGTACCTGCTCACCCAGATATCTGACCAGCTTCCTC
>NW_003852454.1:7598308-7598713 GCF_000181295.1 Otolemur garnettii | reverse complement strand
CTTCTGGCTGACAGCCAAGAGTGGACTTTCCCTCATCACACAGAAACATGGCTGCTGTGCTGCTTCCTCTCTACACCACTGAGCATTTACCACCTCCTGCCCCGCCCCACCCCACCCCACCCCAGCAGCAGTTTAGTCCTCACATCCGGCAGCATGTCCTACGTCCTCACCAGTCAGCTCTGGAGGGCCAAAAGAAAGCATTTGGCATCTGAACTACTTATGAGAACTGAACTTGCCTTCCCCATATCCCAGGCAAGTGGGCAACAGCTGGGCTGCAGAGAAGACAGAATCCAGGTCCTGTGTCACATGCATAGGATGGCCTCTCTTCCATCATCTGACCAATTCTTCTGCCCAGACCAAGTCCTTCCTCTTCACAAAGCCTTTCTGGGCACTCCATCCTACACC
>NW_003852454.1:7596783-7598190 GCF_000181295.1 Otolemur garnettii | reverse complement strand
AAGGATTTCCAAAATCCAGAACATTGAGATAAATGTTTTTAACTCAGGCAAATTGGTACTTTCATCTATAGTTGGCAAATGTGTAAATAGGTACGGCTCTTTGGAGGGCAATTTATCTGCTAAATCTAAAGTAGGTGTATCCTTCTACCCAACGACTCCTCTTCCAGGTGTCTACCTCGGGCAATCCTTGCATGTGTACATAAAGAGTCTTACTTAGAACCATTTACTGCAGCATTGTTTATTGAACAAAAAGTTGGAATCCATCCACAGAAGAATGACCCAAATTATTCTGATACACCATGCTGAAATTTTAAAGAAAATAATGTTGATCTGAACATACTGACAGACAGATCTTAAAGTACATTAAGTTAAAAGAGGGGTCAGCAAACTTTCTCCATAAAGGACCAGACTTTAAATATTTTAGTCTTTGCAGGTTATATGGTCTCTGTTAATAGTTATCCAACTCTGCCAGTGTGTTGCCAAAGCAGACATAGATAATGTATAAACTGAAAAAACATAGATAATTTGTAAAGTTTTGTTAATAAAACTTTATTTACAAAAATAAGTTTTGATAACATGTACAAGTTGAAGGACAAAGGTACCCCATCTATTTAAAAACAAAATAACATAGATCCACATATGTTCATTATTGTGTATATGCAACCCATTTTTAGGTTTTGGGTTTTTTTTGTTTGTTTGTTTGTTGGTTGGTTGGTTGAGGTTTTTGGCCAGGGTTGGGTTTGAACCTGCCATCTCTGGCACACGGGACATCGCCCTACTCCTTGACCACAGGTGCCACCCTGCAATCCTTTTAAAAGTCTTAAAGAATTAACAAAAACAATAATATAATCATTAGGCCTCCTTTAAATAGCTTAAGGAATTCTTTCTGATTACTATGAGGGCACAGATGATTAGGTTACATTGTTTGTGTTTGTTAGGCAGAGTCCAAGTTGTAGTTGGGTCCTCACCGGTGTGTACCATATACTCTTACTTTGTACCTGAGCTTGAGAAAATTTGACAACTGTTTCTTTTATGCATGATCTCTATTTCCCTTCAAATGTTATTTAGGTAGCAACTCTAATGCACACATGCATTATTCCTCTAAGAAAGGGATTAAGTACGGATTTTCAGCCCCCTCACAAAAGAATAATTGGCAGTCGACCAAATCTCCGGCTTCTGCCCCAGCATCAGAATAGCCAAACTAGTCAAAACAGGGGCCAGCAGCAACCACAGCCTGCTGGAGCAAGGACTTTGATACCTGGTCTTTGCTCTTAAAGTTCCAAAAGCCAAAAATAGGAATTTGTTCAAAAAGGCAATTTATTTGAAGTATTAATTAAAATGCAAATTACTGCAAGATGACTTGGCTCTAAAACGTTTGCTCTGGCGTTTTCATGAATATAAAGCATA
>NW_003852454.1:7593059-7596422 GCF_000181295.1 Otolemur garnettii | reverse complement strand
TTTTGAGTGTTTGAGGACCACTTACTTTGCTGCCAGTTTGACAACAGATATTTTCTGTTCCCCAAGTCTCCCTGAGGCCACCCCTTCCTGCAGGGGTTTGCCTGTCTGTTCCCCTCTGAACCCCAGCCAGCTTCCCTGGCTCCACCTTCACAGATCTCTCTCTACCCTTGATTTCAAACTCCTCTTACCTGTTCAAAGAAATTCTACCCCTGCCAGTGCCTGTCTCTGTACTTAGACTCACAGTGTTGATCCAAACAAGATCCACCCCATGGAAGACAGTTTACCAAACACCTCCTGTCACTGACCCTGCCTCACCCCCAATTCCCACCCCAAACAGCCTATCAAGGTGTCTCTTTCAAACACGAATGGTCCTGTCCCAGGGAGAATTCAGGTAAAAGAATTCTGTCATCTCACCTTATTCCATCTTCCTTTCAGAAAGCTCAGGGAAATGGGCAGAGGAGGGGTTACACTGACACAGCCTTCTCTTCTTTAGACCTTGCTTTCTGTGCACATGTCAGCTTTGCAGATTGAAGCCAGGCTCAGATGGCACCTAAGAGCCGCCTGCAGGCCTCCAGGGGGCTGACTTGTGCCAGTGAGAACAGACTTGCTGCGTGTGGCACATGGGGCCGAGGACACTTCAGGAGATGGCACATCTCATGACGAGATCTGTCCCGCTGTGGACCTGGCACCTGTAAAGAATGTACCCCACACCATTGCAAGGTGTTATGGAGAGGGTGTGCCTGACCCCACTGCATGGCCCTGTCTAAGACAGGAAAGGTTGGAATAGATGAACTTCCAGCTTTTCCCACAAGAGGTCTAAGATTCTACATCGTTCGGAAAGGAAAGAGAGCGCCTGCATGCTGATTGTGTGAATGTGTATTTAATTGCTCCCATGAGCCCAGGTTACCTCCTGCCCTCACTGCTCACTCTGTCTTATCAAGCAGACCCCTGCTGGTCCAGCTTTAATGAGTAAAAACACATCTCGCATTAGCAGCATCCGTTTGATTGAAAGCAAAGGCAATTTGTTCTTTTAAATAGGTTAAGCACACCTCCATAATGCTGTTTATATTCTTATTTGGTATTGGCAAACGTTTTGTTCAAAAGAATGCAAAGGTAAGCTGTAGTCCTGCTTTTCTGGGGATCGTGACTGGTTCTGAATTGGGAAAATGTTAAATAAATAAGCTTTCCCTAACCCAGAAAAATAACACAGTGCAATTGCACTTATTCCGTCCATTTGGCATGAGGAGGGAATTAGAGAACGTGACCTAAGCCTGGCTCTCTGGGCCACACTGCCCTCCTCTCATGCCACGTGCATGCCAACACCTCTAAAGCATTCTCCCCACTAATGCTGTCTACCTCCAGTGCCTGAGTTTAGCTTGGTTTGGTTTAGTTCCATTCACTTCGTTTTATTTGGTATTGCTTTGTTTCTTTGGTTTTGAGGGTGTGGCCAAAGCAAGTGGTCCAAAAGCACTCAGAGAGGTCAACATGTTAAGAATACATATTGGATATTCCATGTGTTCCAGAAAAGGCAAGTAAGGCAGGCATCTTCTGAGCTCCGCTCTGTGCCCAGCTCACACCTCAATGGTGTTGGGACACAGAAGTGTACTCAGAAAGCCCTCCCCCCCCAACCTGGTCTAGCAGATGCAATTATCCTAATACCTATGACATAATTAGGAGACTGATTTATGCCTTAAATATAACTTTGAGCAGGCACCGTGTACAAGGCATTGAGTGTGGTCCCATGTGGAGCTGGGTCCCCAGTTTCTGAGTGATGGAGGGACGACAAATACAGTAATCCAGGGCACAACTGGGTGATTCAGACAATTCTGTAAGAGGCAAAAGAAAAAATGCCAGTGTAGTCTAGCAAGGGAGAGGAGGGAGAGAGGAGAGGTGGGAAGTCACCTGATTAATGTACACAATGTGGGCTCAACTACAGCTTGAACTTTACCTTAGAAATGAAAACACTGGCTCAGTGGAGCTGGTGGGTTCAAATCCAGCCTGGGCCTGCCAAACGACAATGACAACTACAACCAAAAGATAGCCAGGCATTGTGGCAGGCACCTGGAGTCCCAGCTACTTGGGAGGCTGAGGCAAGAGAATCACTTAAGCCCAGGAGTTTGAGGTTGCTATGACGCCACAGCACTCTACTGAGGGCAACGTAATAAAACTTTATCTCAAAAAAAGCAAAGAAAAGAAAACATTGTAACCTAAACATTCATACCCTTATGTTAATCCAAAATATTTTTTTAAAAGGTAAAAAATAAAATAAAACAAATGCTCTAAAATAGCCCACAGTGGGGTTGCTAGATTTAGAAAATAAAAATATAGCATGCACCATTAAATTTAAATTTCAGATAAACACTTAACAATTATTTTTAGTATTACCTGGGATACATTATGATATTTGGGTGCATTTATACTAAAAATATCACGGTTCATCTGAAATTAAGATATACCTGGATGCTCTGTATGTTATCTGGCAACATCAGCGTGGTGGTCTGGGAAGAGGAAGCCAGGCTCCTCGGAGGAGATGGGATGTCAACCCAAGTATTACAGAGGGGAAGGATATGACAGGGATTGATTCATGGGGAAAGATAGTGTGGGAAAAGTTGAGGGTGGGCTGATGGGTGGGCTCAGCTAATGCTAGGAAGGTGAAAGGAAACAGATGCCTGAGACTGTGGGATGTGGACTGAGTTGTTTGAGTCCCCCTCAGACAGGGACTTCCTTTCTCGAATCTTTCTGGATGAGAGGGGCATCCGACTAAAGGAAAAGGCTACTGAAGCTTTTGCAAGGCAGGCTGCCCCACTCCCACTTTGTGAATGGTGGTTACACTTCACACATCAAGGCTTAAAGAAGGACTCATCTGTGCTGCCGTTAAGGCAGATCACTTCATGCTCAGGTATTTCTTTAAAAAGACATTTCAATCCCATTTGAACCAAGTTTGACCAAATGAGAGAGCACTAGGGTCCATGCAAGTGTAAGTTCTGAGGATGACATTCATCCCAGCAGCTTATCACCGTGGGGTCTTGGCAGAGTCCCCTCGCCAATCTGAGCCCCGATGCTCTCACATGTGCAGTCTGCCTTGCCAATTAGGGTAAGGACCAGAGGTGGTGCCTACAAAGCACCTAGCATAATGCAGGACAGATTGGACACTCAGTAAATGGTGACATTGGCAGGAATCTGATTTCCAGCACTATTCTGACAGATACACGCAGATTTGGGGGCTACAGTATAGTCACCTGAGCAGCCTTCAATCTCCCTTAAACCAAAGTTTATGAGCTGAGTCCTCCTCTTTCTCCCAGTTACTCTTTAACTATAACCTCCCGCGCTGCAGCTGCACCGCCTGGTTAGCAGTGAGAGATC
>NW_003852454.1:7589593-7592874 GCF_000181295.1 Otolemur garnettii | reverse complement strand
CTTGAGCCCATGTTCCCCCACCTATGTCAGGTCTGCCTTTGGCTCCAGTCCCAGGCTGTTCCCAGCAGCCCCTTAGCTCCCCTCACTATCAGCAGCAGGTGGCCCACCTGAAGACACTAAAAGGTCACCACTGGTTGGCATCTGCTCCATTAAGCGGCACCAAAGACACTTTCTGAGCCTAATATTAGATCCTGAAAATATGATTCTTAAGAATTCCAGATAACACCAGCCAAATTTCCTGCACACACAGCAAATATACTGCCTAACTCCAGATGTTACATAAAATGGGGATAATATCACCCTCAGGGCTAATGTGAGGCTTAAATAATTCTATACAGGTATCTCCTAGCACTGCTGCTGGCACACAGACAGCCCTCAGTGCTGTTAAACATTAATAATTATAAGAGAGAACATTTACTGAGCGTTTACCAGGTACCAGCTATTGTTCTAAGTGTTTTGCAAATATTAACTCCTTTAATGCCTGCAACAGCCCTACAAAGAAGGTGCAGTTATTAAGTACCCTCTGTGTTTCCATGGAGGAAATAGAGCTCCATGAGGTTCTTGGTCTTGCCTGAGTTCTTGACAATCAGCTGAGCTCTGTGCCTCACATCCTGGCTCCAGACTCAAGGCTCCAACCACTACCTAGAGGGTTGTTGTACCACTACAGGACAGTGACAGGCTTATGCAGGTCATGGGCCAGTTCGGCCTCAGGCCCCTATGGCTATGGGACAGGATGAAGTCTCCACCCAGACCTCACTGCCACCAGTGAGCTCAACACGGCCTCATGGCCACAAAGAACACAGCAATCAGACCACCATAGATGGTCATTAACCTCAAACACATCAGTGCTACTAGCAGGTCCTGAAGGAGCCTTTCGGGTCTGAAAGCCCACCTTCACCCTGCGAGCACTTCTTAAAAACTGCCCTCCTTTCTTCTTTGTTGTCCTGCCCCCGGTTTCCTCTCAGACCCCACCCTCCCTCTGCCCCTCACAAGGCCATGAGAAGGCCAGCTGCCTCCTCCCTTTGGCTCGCCCAGGTTCCCTGGCCTGCCCAGACACCATCCATCTTGTCCTGCACCATCCTGGCCACAGCCAACAGTGTCCTTCTGTCCTCCATGTTGTCATTCCTCAGATGGGATTTCTCAGCTTTGTTGGTGCAGTGAAGACCTTGGCCCTTCCACCTAATGATCTGGGCCCCAGTTCCAGCCTGGGAAGGTTCTGGAGGACAGACCTCCCTCTGGGGAGGCCCTGAAACCCACTCTCCACCATGCATACCACCCACCCTGCCTAGCTGCCCAGACATTGATCTGTATACTTATTATTTAATACCTCTTTATATATCATACAACGTTACTCTTTAATAAAAATTTTATTTAAATAACAAAAAACTTTCATGAAACTGACTTTAGATTACTATTTCTTTGGCATTTACCTGTTTGGTTTCTATTTCCACAAAGACACAGGACATATAATACAGTGAAATCACAAACTTTCGTTTGTTAAAAAAAAAAAAAAAAGCAGCGGGAGGTGCCTGTGGCTCAAGGAGTAGGGCACAGGCCCTATATACTGGAGTTGGTGGGTTCAAACCCAGCCCTGGCCAAAAAAAACTGCAACAACAACAAAAAAGCAGATAATCACTATCCTCCTCCCTCACCCCTACCCCAAAATAAATACAATAGAATCTCCATAGTTGACCACCTCCCTACACGGACCACTTCCTAAAGTTGACCTGATTTTCATAGACTGGACATGAACCATATGAATCTCCTATGTTGACCACCTCTGTATGTTGACCAGTTTGTTGCAGTCCTTTAGGTGGTCAACTCACAGAGGTTCTACTGTATTCTTAAAAAGGGGATCATCGTGTACATGGATATAGCTGGCTGCCACATTTTCACATCCTCACCTCTGAGGCCCCCAATGTTTGCCTAAGTTTCCATCGTAATTCCATGCATAGTTTACCATCATAAATGATGCTCTGGACAAATCCCTTTTCAGTCACTTGTAATGTGAGTGTGACATGACTTGTGCATCTGTCTCCTCAGTAACAAACTCTAACTGCAATGAAACAGGACACCTCTTCCAGGAAAGGCATGAGGGAGAAAAGGAGGAAGAAACAGATCCTCACATTCTTTCATAAAGTAGCACCAGGGAATGCTTGGGGGTGCAAACAAAACCCCCCGAGGCTCCTGCCCTAGGACACATCTGGTGCATCAACCAGTCCCTCCTTAAGTCCCACTCTGTCCCATCCCTCTCTCTCCCCTGGTGGAGCCTAGCCCCCTCCTGCCTAGGGTTGCTGCTGCCTCCAACTTGTCTCCACCCGGGCACTCCATTGCCTGTATTCTCAGAGCAGGAAGGACGATCTATTCAAATGTAAACCAGATCAATTCACTTTCCTGGCCTTAAACTTTAAGAGCTTCCCACAGTACCTGCGGTACAATCAAAGTTCTATTTTGATCATCGAATCAAAGCCCTAGTCCCTGCCTTCCTCTCCAATCTCATTTCTGTCCTCCCCTTGCTCACTGTGCTTTCTCAGTCCAAGCCCAATCCTGCCTCAGGGCCTTGCTACTTACTCCAGCCTCTGCTAGAAATGCTCATGGCTGACTCTTCTCACCTTACTTGACAGGTCAAAGGTCACTCTCAGGGATGACCTTCCAAATGCCCAGAGCAATATGGCCCATCCCTGCTCCTGTCCCCCGCATTCTCATCTCTGTCACTGTTTTCTGCAGGGCCCTGATGCAGAGGAACCGTGTTGTTCATCTGTTCACATGTCCATTGTCTGTCTCCCCACAAGACATCAGACACTGTGTCATCCCCTGTTCTGTCCCAGTGCCCACAGCAGCACCTGAGCCATAGTGTGTGCTCACGGATTTGCTCAATTATAATGGATGAGTGTGGAAGGCATCTGAGGAGGATACATTTGGCCTGGACCACTGGGCTCAGGCTCCAGTGCCAGGTTGCTGTCAGCAGAGGGGCAGCCTCAGCCCCTCCAGGGCTGGCCTCAGCCACTGAGAGCCCTCATCCAAGGCTGCAGCCTTCTCGGGGTGGCTCACATCCCATGACCGACCAACTGACGTGGGGGCATAAAGGCCTCATCTCCTCTGCCCAGGCCAGCACTACCCTGAAGCTTCACACCAGCTCCTGTGTATCCACAGAGCTGTGCCAGCTCTGTCAGGCCTGCATCGCAAAGCGCCCTCTCCTCTGCCCTTCCTGCTCTGCCTCCTGTCTACAGGTGTGGCTCCCAAGGGACCCCTCCCAAACCTCCTGCTTCCTGTGCCCAGCT
>NW_003852454.1:7587806-7589414 GCF_000181295.1 Otolemur garnettii | reverse complement strand
TTCCCAGCCAAGGAAAAGCACCAAGAGAAACTTCTTACAGAAGATGGTTTAGTCCAGTTCTAAGTAAGGAAAAGCCATCGTTAGCCAGGGGCAGCAGGCAATGTGGCCACACAGGGAGAGAAGCTGGCAGGGTAAGCAGGTGAGGGAGACCCAGGAGCCCTGGGCTTCGTGCCCATCAGTGCTGGCTCCAGCCCCAGCTATGGGAGCTGCTACAATGTGAGCGAGAGCATCAGGTCAGAGGGCACTGGCTGCAGGTCCCTAGGCCTGGTGAGCCCCGGATGCCTCTGTGCCCTCCTTGCTGTGGGGGCGAGGGGAGGGTCTGGCCAGCAGGTCTCCACTAGAGCTCAGAACACAACCGCCCTCCGTGTCCTCGCTCTGGGCCCTTGGGACACACTGCTCCACTAACCCCCTGTACTTCCCCAGTTCATCCATCACTAATCCTTGTCACTTGGTATTTATCACCTACAGAAGGGCCATAGCCTTTCAAATCCAGGCATGATGGTTCACTGAAGCCCACTCTCCGAATTTCCATATTCCTGTCAAAATTACATTATCTACTCTTGCCCAGAAAGCTTTGTGACCCTCTCTGTCAATGAAATATACCATGGTGAGGAGAGCCTCCTTTAGGCTTGATATTTGAAAGTATTAGTGGCTTTTTAGAGAACACACTTCACAAACTGCCTAAAAAACTCTTAACACTTGAAAGAATTTGCTTTTGGCCCAGTTGTGATATATTTTTTTCTTTTGTCCCTTTTTTTTCTGCTTTTAGGAGAAGGCGGCGGGAAGGTAGGTTTGGGGCTTTGGGTTTTATTTTGTTAGTTCACTTCATTTCCTGATTTTTCTTAAAAGCTTTCAGAGTAATTGATATTTTTATTCTCAAAGCATTTCCATCTACGCCAGACCACTGGCTCAGTTTTAGCTAATTAAACCTGTGAAAATGAGGAAGTGGATAAAAGTTCATTTCACAAATACAGGCTGATGTAATTCTGCATGCTAATCTTCCCCCACCAAAGGATACAGAGCCGGCTGGCCTGGGTGTAGGGTGTGAAACCCATGGATACCTCGCAGCTTGCTTCCTGCTTTAGGAAAGAATGTCCCCCTCATCCTTTTATTCACTACTGCAATGACCAGAGGGGTCCTGAAAACTACAGTCTGGGGGCTGCATTTAAATCGACATTCAGAAAATACGGAAGGGACTAGATACTATAAGAACAATAGATTTTTCATGAAACAAAAGAGTGATATGCTTGATAACAATGGTTACTACTTAGCAGCAACATTGTGCCAGGTGTTACACAGATACGATTTCTTTTTCTCAGAACCACTCTTGGAAGCAGGCATCTTTATCTCCATCACCTGGAGAAGGAACTGTAGCTCTGAGAGGTCACAGAGCAAACTTGAACCTGGGTATCGCTGACTATCAAGGGAGACTTGAAAATGGGTACTCCACACCTAGCTGAGCCAAACTGGCACCTGAGTAAGAGGTGGGGAGAACAGTCTGTAGTCCAGCCTACCCGGTGACATTCCCCCCACCCTTTGTTCCACTGCTGAAGCTCCGTTACTGCCTGCGACATTTGCTTGTCCTAGTTTTGGATAAGAGGAATCTGA
>NW_003852454.1:7582582-7587224 GCF_000181295.1 Otolemur garnettii | reverse complement strand
GTTGTGTTGGTGCTGAGCACAAAGGAGGAGACGTAGTAACCCCAGGGGCACCTCGATGCCAAGAATTGGGGAGCACCTGATCAAACCACAAACAGGCTACCCTTCTGGAATGGGTGCTGAGAGCACACACGGGACAAGACCCCAGTGACCAGCACCTCAAGCAGTAATGGAGGTCACGCTGGCTGCCTCACACCCCGGTGAGCCTCACAAAGAAAGAAACGTGCAGGCATTGCCCAGACAATTGTGGGTAAAAATGAGAGAGAATCTTACCAGATATTAAAACATATTCCCCAACTACTGCAATTGGTTTTAATTTAGTACTTGTTCAGGAATAGACAAAAATAAATATGATGAAACAGAACAAAGAATAAAGTAACATCTAAATATATATATTCTACAAATGGAAATTTAGTAGGTGATAAAGATAGCATTTCAAATTGGCATGAAAATGAATGCATTTATAAACTGGTGATGGTATAGCTAGCCAGCAATTAGCAAACACAGATAACTACACCTGGTTATCTACCTCAGTTCCTACCAAAAATAAATCCAGGTAAATCAATTACAATGTAAGAAATAAAAACTTGATGACCAGAAAAATGAGGAAACACATTTACAATCCCAGGAGAGAGAGAGTGCTTATAAGCATGACACAAACTCAAGAAGCCTTAAGGGAAATATTGATAAATATAATCATATAAATATTAAAAAGTAGATAAATACAGCCACAAAACAAAATAGGAAACATATTTATAACTCTCAACCAATGATAGACTAATTCCTTTAACATGTAAAGAGCTTTTATAAATCAATAAGCTGATGAACAAATAGGAAATAATGTTTTAAGGCCATTAACAGACAATTCAAAGAAAGTGAAATCCATGACCATCACATGAGAACAAATGGTCATATACCCTTGCAAAATGCACCACATGTCAAATCTATTAAGTGTAAAGTATAAATATCTTAACACAATAATTAAGAAAGTGAGGTGAAGGCTATGTTAACCAGTTTGATGTAAGCATTTCAAATCGTATATAAAACCAGCACATTGTACCCCATAAATGCATTAATGTTTACAGCTATGATTTAATAAAAAAAAAAAACACCTCACCCTCACTCAAAATTAAATAAATGCAAATGACAGCCACATGAATCATCTGCGACTGTTGTGTCCTTCCCAAAGGAAACACAGTAATATTTTCAAAAGACTAATTTGATTATGTCTCTGCCCTATTTAAACTGTTTCAAAGGTTCCCCACTCCTCCCAGTAGAGCTTCCCAGTAAAGGTTCCCACTCCTCCCAGTAAACCCTTAGTGTGTCCTGCATGGGCCCTGGACCCACCTCTCCTTCCTAACTTCTTCCCACCTGTTTTCTCTGAGGACCTTAGTACATGGTATATGGCCCCTCCTGGGATGTCCTTTCTCTCCGTCTCCTTCCCCTCATTCCTCAGATCACAGCTCAGTCTTTTCTTTCTGAGAGAAACTTGCCCCAGTGCCCTTGCCCATCCCTCATTAGGTCAGCTCTCCATTTGATATGTTCTCCTAACTACCAGGTCATTTACAGCACTTATAAAAGTTGTAATTTATATTTATTTTTGTGATTGTTTAATGTTTATCTCCCGGTCAGTATGATAAGCTCCACTAGGAAAACTCTTTCCCAGTGGAAAACTTACTTTCATCTTTTTGTTGCATTCTCAGAACCTATTGCAGTCCTTGGCCTGTAGTAGGGGCTCAAATATTAACACTGAGTGACTGAATAAATGAAAAAATATTGTCTTCAGTGATGTTGATGAGTATTAGAAAGGTGCAGAGAGGCTCGGCACCCGTAGCACAGTGATTACAGCACCAGCCACATGCACCAAGCGTGGCGGGTTCAAACCCAGCCCAAGCCAGCTAAAAACAACAATGACAATTGCAACAACAACAACAAAAATAGCCGGTAAGAATGTCTTCAAAAAACAGGACTATCAAGAAAGATAGGTATTCTTTTCTGAAATATCTATGAGCTAGCCAACACATATATAAAACAGTGTTCAGAGAAGTTAATAACATGATAGGCAGAGGAAAATCTGCCGATACACACGCTGAAAGGATGGTATCTACAAGGACAGTAAAGCGCTTTTATGGCGTTTGATGAAAATATTTCAAATTGTATATAAAACCAGCACATTGTACCCCATGAGTGCATTAATGTACACAGCTATGATTTCATAATAAAAAAAAAAGTGCTTTTCTGGAAAAAAATAAATAAATAATAAAAACAAAAAAAATAGCCAGGCGTTGTGGTGGGCACCTGTAGTCCCAGCTAACTGGGGGGCTGAGGCAAGAGAATCTCTTAAGCCCAGGAGTTTGAGCTTGCTGTGAGCTGTGATACCATGGCACTCTACCAAGGGTAACATAGTAAGAGTCTGTCTCAAATAAATAAATAAAAATAAAGAAAGATGAAGAGAAAGTCAGACGTTCTCATTTCTGACCTGCAAAGAGGATGAATTTATCCATTAGCTATACTTAGGGATGAGCACAAGGACAGGTGAATGAAGATGTTGCTTGCAGCAAAAGCCAGAACACAGCATGCATATTCTTTATCAGAGAATAAGGTAGAAAAATTATGATACAGCCATGCAGTGAAATAGTGTGTGGCCATTTCAGAGAAAGATGCTGATCTTACACCGATGTGGGAAGATCTCTAAGACAGCATATGAAGTAGAGAAGCAAGTTGCAGAATGATCCAGACAGTGTGAGCCCACTTGTGATTGGTTACATGATATGTGATTGGTTACATATCCTTTCATTTGCATAAGAAATTCTGGACAGATAAACAATAGGCAATTAATTATGGTATTAATTGAGGAGGAGGGGGCTAGAGAGGGAGATTTTATACTTTCCACCCATGCCCTTCTGGACAATTTTAATTTAGCCATGAATATGTATTACACTTTTAATATTACAAACTAGTTATTTTCAAAAATTAAATGTTGAATCAAATGCAATCAGTGTAACCTGGTTTCTTGTACCCTCAATGAATCTGCAACAATAAAAAAAAATTTATTAATTTTTAATTGTTTAATAAGGAATCCCAAAACAAGTTCATTAGCACCATGGGATAACTCACCCATTATTTCAAATTATCTTCCTTTTTCAGTTTTCTTAAATTTCAGAAGTTCTTCACCCTGGACCTTTATTTTTTCTGCTGTCTTTTCCCATTTTTTCCCAGCAAAAGTTTTAACGGATGCTTCTGTGCAGCAAAATCCCTCCAAAAAATCAAGTAAACACCCCAACTTTATCTCTACAATAAATGCTGGTTTGTCTGGGGTCTCCTAGACCGATTCCCACCTGGATCAAGGTGGTCCAGGGACACCCTCTAGTGATCTCACATCTTTTGAAGGTGTCTGCACAGAAGAGTCCGTGAAAGCAGAACAGGTCTATTCTACGTCTAAATAGAGCTGCTTCTTCCCAATACCTCTCTTTAGTGCTTTAAATTAATTTTCAGGACGAGCTGCCAAAAGCTAGTTACTCCAGAAATATATACATACCTGAAGTAAAACAAATCTACCTGTAATAACCATATGGAGTGTATCCACACTGCATTCAGGAGGAGAAAGGAATTAAGTAACAACACACTGCGGTGTAGTAGAGCTTGTTTCCATGACTCTATAAATAATAAAACCGCCCCAGACGCTGCCTTAAGTGAGCTATGCAGGATGCTTGATTTCCTCCCGTTCTGTTGGCCGTCTACCATCTGTTGTGCTGATAACACCACTGAAGGGAGCATTAACACAGCTAAGAGTCTCCTTCGTGTTCCGTCTTTCCCTGTGTGCTCTTCAAATTGTGTACACTGTTGAGGCAGTGGCTTGGCTATTCCTGACGATAATGATGCCAGAAGTGTCTCCATCCATTCCTTCTCTTCTCCACTCTGCCTCATTGCCTTGCCTGCCCTTCCACACAGCTTTGCAGCAGATGGTGGTGAGTGTAGTTCCCTGGGCCCAGTGAGGCCTGATTGAAAGGCTTGATGATGACACCTTGATGCGAAAGTGGAGGACATGGAGACAGCAAAGGACAGGTCAGTGGCAGCCCACGTTTTCATGACAGCTCAGCGCTGGCCCATGTTTTCTTGCCACCACTGGCAGGTTACAGAGTTGGGCCCAGAATCCCATGGCCTGGATGGAAGGGACCCTTCCCATGCAGCCACTGCAGAGCATGTGTCTGCTGTCACTGGGCCACTCTCTCCTCTGACCTAGTTTGTCCCCACATACCCTCTTGTCTCCAAAAGCCACAGGGTTCACTCCAGGATAACCTGTCTCAGAATCTCACCCTTGCTAGAGTAAGCCTTTCTCCTGCTGAAAGAAAAGAAAAGCTCTTCATACTGCACAGCAAAAGAATGGTGGGAGATTGGCCTAGAAGTTTTTTTTTTGGGGGGGGGGTTACTTTTACTTGTTAATTCACTGAGCAATCCAGTTTTCATCAAAATACATTTGTCCTGGCTCAGCGCCTGTGGCTCAAACAGCTAAGGTGCCAGCCACATACACCTAAGGTGGCGGGTTCGAATCCAGCCCGGACCCACCAAACAACAATAATGGCTGCAACCAAAAAAATAGCCGGGCGTTGTGGCGGGCACCTGTGGTCTCAGCTACTTGGGAGGC
>NW_003852454.1:7570985-7582411 GCF_000181295.1 Otolemur garnettii | reverse complement strand
ATATATATTTGTCCTTGCCCAAAGAGCTGGCCATAATGACATACCTATCCCTCCCCAAAATATCGAAATCCCCTCTGGAAAATTGGGATTATGAAAAGCAGGGGCATGCACCTTTAGAAGGGCCCTGTGAAGTTGTAGAACAGAAGCTAGGGATCCCAAAAAGAGGTGGGGGTGAGGGTCTCCACCAGCCTTTCTCTGAGGACAAAGCACCACTGATTTATCCATATGATGGATGGGGTCACTGAGACCTGTCACATGCCGGCACTGTGCTGAGGCCTGACTTTGTTCTGTCAGCACCCTCTGAAAATCCAAGCCAGAGGAGCATTCCTTCAGAAATTCCTTCAGGCTGGAGGGTTAGGCCAAATCCTTTAGGAGAATAAGATAATACCATAGTGCTGTCTGCTTGCTCCTTAACTGCAGAAACTTGAAGCTTAGTAGTCAAGAGCATCGCACACAGACCAGACAGAACTGGGTTCATAACTTCTCCCTGCTACTTAATAGCTATGTAGCCCTGATCAGGTCTCATACACTCTCTGAGATGCCATTTGTCTACAACTAGATGTACTTTGTTAGATTAAGAAGATTAAACAAGATCATGGGCTTAAGGAAGAGAGCACAACACCTAGATTTCCTTTCTGAATAGAAAGGTGCACAACTGATCTTGTCTCCTTCTTCACATTGGCCACCAGGGAGTTCAAAGTCAAACCAAGCTAGGCTGAAAGCAATAAGGCAGCCCCTACTATTGTGCTCTTCCTTTTTTCTGTCCAGGCTTTCTCTCCAATGCATGTTGTTTCTTCTTTTCCTTAAACCTAAATCTTTGCTCTTCTATTTATATTATTTTATGTGTTCTTATTTTAAATTGCCTCCAGTGTCAGGGTCCTGCCCCAGGGGCAGGGTCCACTAGGACCTGTGGAACTGGTGGTGACCAACTAAAGAAATATAAAGTGAGAAATGACAATAAAGAAAGAGACAAGAGACACAGAATAGAATTTTCAAAGGTGGGAACTCAGGGGACCACCACCCATTTGTGGGCTCTGGCAAGTGGCCCTGAGCATCTATTCCACTCAGCTTTAATTGAAATCTATTTGCCTGAGGCTAAGCTGAGGGAGGGAACAAAGACACCAGTAGTTTCTCTGAATGAGCATATCAGCTCCTATTGTTTCTATTATTATTAACTTTAAGGGTCTGAGCAGTCTTGAGAAATCCAAAACTTGAGCCTTGTAGGGGGCAGCCTCCTGTCTGAAGTCACACACACAGATTTCTAGGAAGGAGTTAAACTCTGCTAGTTCCCTGTGGAGTAAAATGCCACTGGTGTCAATCTCCTCTGAGGAATCGGTGGGAGAGAGGAATTTTCCTCTCATCACCACCACAGAGGATCTTCCTCTGCCATAGGGAATATAAGCCCTCCTGCCCATATCTCAGGGCTCGAGCTATTCCCTTGATCTCTGCCCCAGCCAAATGCAAATCTTCACATGGGTATCTGCTTTGCCATTTACTGGGCAGGAAATGACCTATTTAATGTATCTTTCTAGGTCTTGCCATAGCCTCTTCTATGGCCATTGTTTTTTCCTCAACGTGTTCACAGACCCAGCATGGGCAGTTTTATAACCTGTATCCCCGTAGGCCACAGTTCCAGGAAAGGCAGGAAACTTGTTCAGATAAGAACTTTAGCAATGCTGGCTTAATGCTGACTTTTCTTTGTTCTGACTCCCTCAGCTTACTTTTTAATTTTCCCTTTTTCTGGGGGTGCCTTCCCCTGCCAAGAATGGAGTCTTTGGTCCCCATTTTGCCTGCCTCTAGGCCTTTGTAAAAGGAGTCAGCTTTTTAACAAAAAGCCCACTTTCCTGCCAGGCCACAACTTGCTTCTAAGGGCTCAGCTAGGAAATGACCAGTTTCAACTCAAAGATGACTAATGTTCCTTTAAACTTAGAATTCTGTGTTTAAAATGACCTTTATTATTCTAACCTACAGAAGGTATGTCACTTGAAAAGTCATTTGGAATTCTTTAAGAGTAGGAAAAATAAAACTCTGTGGCCATGTGACTGGAGGCCCAAGGTTGGGGCTGACAAGTTATCTTGTGTCCTTTGCTCTCTGAGCACCAGGTATTGGCCACATGGCCAGGAAGTGACATTGGGTTTATTCTCTCTGCATGCCCTCAGAGGAACTGAGCTCAGTAGAAGTTAGCCAGGGTCAATGTGGCACATCAGAAAGACAGGAGCCTATAAATGCCCCCTGCCAGTATTGCCGATATGTCCCTAGCAGACATCCCACCAGGGGCTGGGAGGCCAGAGAAGTGCAAGTATGTCTAATGAGCAGGGAAAGCCAGTAAGGGGTTTCTGCTTTGTTTTCCTGTCAGGGAAACCCAGACCAGGGAAAAATAAAAACAAGTAGCCATGCAGAAAGGGTGTGCCCCAGTGATGGTTCGGGAACACAACGGCCCCTGTTTCATTGCTAAAACAGGGGAGCAAATCACACCCCATGTGAGCAAGAAGGCTGCAGTAGTCACGCCGGGGTCAAGGCACAAAGTTCACTAAGGGAGTCCACATTCCTGGGACACGTACCAACTGGCGAACTATGTGTGTGGGGCATCACCTGTGATACCCATGTCATGCCTGTGGGAAAGCTGCGGGGTCCACATGGCTGCTGCTACAGTTCACCCTCCCTGAGCCAGCCTCACTGTTGTCCTCAGATAGTCTCTGCACCTTCTCTGTTCAAAGCATGGAACTCAAAGTTCCACCCATGTTTTACTATTTAACTCCAAGGACATTAAACCCTACAGGCCCTAAAAGCATTGCTTTTCGTTGCATTTCTTCTATCTTGTGCCCTACTGGTAAGACAGTCACTTCCTTCTTTACTTTGAGGGCCGACATAGGGATGGCAGGAGAGGCAGTGCCCTGCAAACCCTGCCCAGGCTCTCAGTCCCGTGGGCTGGGCTGGGCTGCAGCCACCTCCTCCCGGACCCACCTGGCCTCCACCTGGGCCACCCAGCTCATGGCCTGCTCCCCTCCTTTCACCCTCTCATGCTTCAGCACATCACTATTGAGCACGCCTGGGTTTACAGCCACTCCACAGACTTTCAAGATTTGTTCTCACATACTTCCTGGGGCTCCATCTCCATCCACCACTTGAGTCTATCCAGTTCCTTTCACTTTCCTCTCAGTGTTCCCACCTACGCTCCATCTGCTCAACAGATACTCAGTAAGCACCCTGTAAGGGCATTGCATTGGGCTGGGTCTTGGAGAAACGGAGAAAAAGAAATGGTGGCCTGGGCCCCAGTGACCTGACAGGGTAATGGTGGAGAGGGAAAAGTGCCCCACAAATGTCACCCTTTAGTTATACGACCTGGGCAAGCCCAGCCCTGTTCTCACTGCTCTGTGGTCAATATGTCTTTTGCAAGCCTGCATCCAAACTCCCGTCTTTGAGGAAAATGAGCAAAGCCCCTCATTTTCCTACCCTTTCTTAGCCTTGTGATTCAAAGAGGCTAAACCCATCCCCACCTCCACGACAGAGTCCCTGGGTCAGAGAACCCCACATCTCTGGCCCATAGATGGACACATAAGCCGATCAGAGGCAAGGCACTGCACAGAGACTGTGCTGGGAGTATGGGAATGGAGAATGTGGCTCCCTGTTCTGTAAAGGACACTTGAAAAAACCCTCTCTCTTCCACAGGCTGACATAAGACGGTATAAGGATTACTGCCAGGTTTCCTGAGTTGCCAGGAGCCTTGGGTATGAGGTTCCTGCCAGGAAAGGAGAGCAAGGACAGAAGATACAGGGCCCTTCTGGACATCTAGTGAGTCCCAGAACAAGCTTCCCCGGAATTAGAAACCACCTCTGGACACGTCAGCCACATGAATGGGCCAGCGAATCCCCTTACAGATCAAGTCAGCTGGAGTATTTTACCGTCACTTGCAAACAGACCTGCTGTAACTGATCTACTCCCTCCTAGAGGCACAGTAGAAAATAAGTAAGAAAAAGCACTCTGAAGTCTACCAAAGCTCTCTGCACCCCAGGCAGCGCTAGGCAGTAGGAAGGACTCAGCAGCCGCCCAATAAACTCATTTCCTATTTTAAGGCCTGATCGCTCCTGCTGCAGAGAAACTGTCTTTGCGTCTGAGATATTTCTTTGAACAAGAAGTTTCTTAACAACCTTGATCCATCCAGAACAGAAAGATACCAGAGACAACGGTAATCACAGAAGTCATAGCCCACCAGAAGTTTCTGTAACAGCTGCTGATGAAGCCACAAGAGGCCACAGTAATCACAAAAGTCACAGCCCCTGCCATCATGCAATTCACACCGCTGGGAAGGTTCCCAAGCCCCACGCTGGAAGAAGGTGCTTATCTATGTTGCCAGGAACTGAGCTGAAATATGAAGACATTATTTCTGGAAACTGAAAATAATCCGAAGAAAATGATCAGAGCAAGAGAGAAATAGTTGGTAGAGGATGTCTGTTAGAGAGATAATGAGGCATGTTAGCCTTTGGGGGGGCAAAACTTCACATGCACACTCAGACCAAAGTTCTCTCAAGTCTGTTCTTCTCATGAGTGACTGCCTGAAGACCCAGGCTTAGTCTCCCCAGCTGAAAAGATGGCCAACCACATCATTTCATGTGCTACGGATACAACTCTGAACAAATGGTACCAACATGTCGACAATTCTGAGAACATGCATTAGATCACACCTAGGGGAGGCCAGCAGGGGTTGGTGACTTCTCTGCTCTTTTTCTGTGTCAGACACAGCACGGCAGTGAGGGACAGGCTCTGACCACCCATCTGTGCATTCTAGGCACTCCAGTTGCTGGGGAAACTGCAACTGCTTCAGGCTACACAGGGCAGGAGCCAAAGGCCAGGGCATCTGGGGGAGCTGAGACTAGTCTCAGTCCAGCACAGCAAGTGGGCTTCCTGGGGTCACTCTGCTCAAGGAGGGCTCTTCTAAGTGGGCTCAGGTATCCTAACTGGCCTGAACAGAAAGGTGGTC
This sequence comes from Otolemur garnettii, assembly GCF_000181295.1. NCBI lineage: Eukaryota > Metazoa > Chordata > Mammalia > Primates > Galagidae > Otolemur > Otolemur garnettii. The sequence continues at coordinate 7,577,433 of NW_003852454.1, read as the reverse complement.
TCCAGGTCCGCTTTCTGTCTGGGCTACACAAGACCACCATCAAGCAGAGCCTGGGGGCCTATCCTCTTCCTGGGACTCCTCAGCTCCCTGGAGCCTACCCGACCCCAGCCCACCCCAACACAGCAGCACACACTGGCCACACTCCAGATCACAGCCCACACCTAGTTTAATTGTAGCTGGGTCAACAATGGTGTAACACCTTGCTGTTAGAGCAAATTCACAGGCCTTGGTAATAGGAAACTCCAGGCTTCTGCTAAGTAATTGGGCTTTATTTTTCTAGTGAAACAATGAGTTTCGTGATTAGTGTTTCTTTGCTTTGGCTGCTAGGAAGTTAAGACCCAAATCTGTAACAATCTCTAATATGTGCCTGAAACCCTAGGAGCAGCATTTGTCTACCAGCTGTGCCTGCCCTGGATTTCTCTTATTCATACACCCTAAACTGCTGTGACCTCAATTTCTCCATCTTTTTCTTATCAGGTTGAGAATATCTGTGTGGTGTGGTGTGTGTGTGTGTGTGTGTGTGTGTGTGTAGAGAGAGAGAGAGAGATGAACTTTTTAGAAGGAGGCTAGAGAGAGTGGGAAAAGAAAAAGAGAACAGATCAAAAAAGAGAAAACCACTGAAAACACGTTTTAATGACACAATCTTAGTATAAACAAAATGGGAATGTGATCGTTAGGAGGGACCTCCAGTTTTGGAATAATTTCAACAGGCTCTGAGTTCAGAAGTCCCAAAGAGTCAACATGACCTTTCTCATCCCCAAAGTAACTTTACCTATATTAGTCAGAGTCACTTTTGGAGACTATTTCTAAACATGGGTGATTTCTGATGGAAATTAAACCATACATTTTAGAGATGCCAGAAAACTTCAGAGACTAATTCAGAAATTACTTGGAAGCAAGCAGACAACCAAGAAGTGGAAACTCCGTGAATCTGGAAAGGACACACCCACTAACAGTGTAATAAGTGTCCCATCTTCAGACCAGAATTTGTACCATGGAGCAAAATGCTATGCAGCATAATTTACTGACACCTGAACCCAAGGTCATCCTTGGGTGCACAGGTCATGGAATTTAGACCAGTTCACAAATGGTAGTTCATGGCCCATCCCTGCTTCCCCCATCATCAGATGATACAAGTAGCATCAGTTCAACCTCCTTCCAGAGGTGTCTTGAACATTATGGGATGTCCTAGTATAGAAGAAACACTGGTAATGGATGGTAAAATTATGTCTTCTCAAAAGGCAAGCATTCTACAGGTTCCAAGTCTCCTAAAGGTCTTGATTTAAGCAATTTCCTGAAGAGGCAGCAAGATGAGGTATTCCATCCACTAAAATCATCCTATGCCCTGGGAAGAGGCGTCCAAAGCATAGTGCCTGGTTGTAAGGAGTTTATATTCTACTTGGAGAGACTAAATTATTAATCCCCCCCACCACCGCTTCTGAGGAAACTGTGGCATAGGGATGCCTGTCTTAACCAAAGTCAAATAGGTTGTTAGTGACAGAATCAGGACCAGAACCCAGGACCTGTGAATATTTGGGGTGTGGCAGATGCTGCCAATACTCTATTCACTTCATTCAAACCCCACCATTTTGTGTGCTCCAATTAACTACCAAATGCCAGCATCTGCATTGCTGGGCTTGAAGGCTCCTCTGGAACGAGGGACAGCTATTCTGTTTACCTGCCTGGTAAATCAGACATGCCAGGGAATTGACATTCCCCAGGAGCAACCCTCCACCTATGATTGACAGGAAATGGTACAGAAATACCCCCACCTATCCACCCACTGGGAAGAATCCTTCTGCAGTTTCTCTTTTACATCATTTCCCTGCCAGTCTTCTTTGACCTCCTGTATGAACTACTTGTACTTGAATCCTTACCTCTAAGAACACCAAACGCACAGGCAACAAAAGCAAAAAGAGACAAATGGGACTCAAACTTTAAAACTTCAGCACAGCAAAGGAAACACTCAACAGTGAAAAGACAACTTAAGAAATGAGAGACTGTGTTTTGCAAACCATATATCTGATAAACAGCTAATTCCCAAAATATATGAAGAATTTCTGCAACTAAACAGCCAAAAAATTCAAAAAACAACCAGACTAAGATGTGGGCAAAGGACTTCAACAGACATTTACCCCCCAAAAATATACCAATGGCCAAATAAGTACATGAAAAGATGCTCAACATCACTGATCATCAGAGAAATGCAAATCAAAAGTACAGTGAGATATCACTTCACATTTTGGGGGAGAGCTACTACCAAAAAACAGAAAATACAAATGTTGGTGAAGATGTAGAGAAACTGGAACCCTTTTGCACAATTGGAGGGAATGGTACAGCCTATATTGACAATATTATGAAAGTTCCCCCCCCCCAAAATTAAACTAGAAAGACCATATGATACAGCAATCCCATTTCTGGTCATATAGCAAAAAGAATTAAAAACAAGATCTTAGGGAGATATTTGCACACCATGTTCACTGTAGCACTGTTCATAATAGCCAAAAGGTAGAAGCAACCCAGGGTCCATTGATGAATGAATGGATAAAGAAAATGTGGAATATTACTCAACCTTTAAAACAGGAGGAATCTGCCAGGAGTGCGGTAAGTACCTGCAATCCCAGCTAATAGGGAGGCTGAGGGAGGAGGATTGCTTAAGGCCAGGAGTTTGAGGCCAACCTGGGCAACATAGCAAGACCTTGTCTACAAAAACTAAAAAAGAGGAAAGAAATTCTATCATATGCAACAACTTGGATGAACCTTGGATTCCAGGTAGAGCAAGCCCATTTCAAAAAGGACAAATAGTGGACAATTTCACTTACATGAGTTATCTAAAGGAGTTAAATTCTTAGAAACAGAAAATGGAGATTTCTAGGGGCTGAAGGGAGGTGAAAAGGGGGGAGTTTTTCCATGGGTATTTCAGGATAAAAAAGTCCTACAGGTTTACAACAACATGCATGTAATTTACTATACACTTACAGATAAGATGGTCGATTATATGCAGTTTTTTACCACCAAAAAATAAATGTTGTTAACATATGGGTGAGAAATATCTCACCTGTTACTATCGATAACCTGCAAGCAATGTGACAAGGTGGACAGAACATGGGCCATGCAGTCAGCAGTGCCAGGTCTGGGTCTGACTCACTGCTGACTAGCTGTCAATGCCTAATTCCTGTTGCTGTGCCCCACAGAGTTCAGACACTTGATGCGCTATAGTCAGCTACTGGCTTACATGGAGTAAGTCAGAGAAAGAGTCACTCTCCACCCAGAAGAGGTAAATTGAATTCAGTCTTGGCTCTTTCCACTGGGATGAAATTACAGAAGAAAATTTCTTTGTTCCTGAGACAAATCACAGATCTCTGCTTGGTTTAGTGCCCAAAAGCCCAACCCGGTGACACAATGGGTGGGCTTTCCCTGCCACTTCCCTCTGAAGAGTGACTCACAGCACACCTGCTTGTTAGGCTCTGGGCTTCTGGCAATCCAGGAGCCCACTCAGGAAGCTCCAAAGAGCCTTCCAAGTGGCCTTCAGCCCCAGGGAGCCGGAAGCCATTTCCCAGCAGTGCCATTGCAATGACATGGACCCTCCCTCCTCCAGCACCTCCACACCAGGGATGGAGAATCTAAGAGCAAGACACCCATGTCTCCTAAAGCTGGGTCAAGCTGGGAGAGAGGCAAATACATGACCCGAAATTGAATTAGCATCTTGAGCTGGACAGTCTAATTACTGAACTGGTACTTAAACTCCGTACAACATTCTGGTACCAAAGGGTGAATGGAGGTGCTGTGGGCAAGACAGTTTCACCCAGAGAGAGATGCCTTCACTGAGTAACCTTGAAGGGAGGTTGGGGGACAAAATTAAAGCTACATCTGATCAGTGCCCCCAGCCGTGCCTTCCACACCTGAGTTATAAATATCAGTGGGCAAAATTCCCCTTGCAGAGACTGAGAGCAGTCCTTTCCTTCTTTGGGCCTCAGTTTCCCCACCTATTTCTGTAGGTTAAATGTTCTGGGGACGTGAAGAGCATCATGAAAGTAAATAGACTTAACTACACAACAACCATTTGAGTCATTTTATTTTCCTCTGAGGTGTGTTACCAGAAAATCTAGAGAGCATTCTTTGAGTAACAAAGGCATTAAGTATTTGAATATATGCCCTGTAGATTACCAGGAAGGTATGTTTGAATCTGAATTGGAATTATTTGATAATCAAAATACATTCCTGGTCCGTTAACATGTACAATTCTCCTAAGACGCAGGCTTGCTCAACAGCATCACCATAGAATGCCATAACTATGACTGGTAGGGATTAAGTAATTATGTACTTCCTATCGTTTAGGTTTTCCTGGTTAACAGGAAGATTATTTGTACAATGCAATTGTTTAAAAGTGTAGGTACTGGATCTAGACTATGTGGATTCTTCTTTTTTGTTTTGTTTTGTTTTCTTTTTAGAGACAGGCTCTTACTCCATCACCCAGACTGGAGTGCAGTAGTACAATCTTAGCTCACTGCAACCTCAAACTCCTGAGCCATCCTTTGCCTGAGCCCCATGAGAAGGTGGGTTTACAGGTGCATACCGTCACACCTACCTTACTTTATTTATTTTATTTTATGATAACATTTCAGTTCTTTGAGGAATCCAAACAGAAAAGTGACAGTATTTTTTCAGAAATGGATTGAGAGAAAATGACCACACGTTAGCCTCCTTCCCCAGGGCTCGCCCGGAAACATGCCACTCTATAAATCATTTGATGAGTATTTATTGTGCTCCACCCACGTTTGTTGCCCTGGATACCCTGGAGATCATGAAGAAATGTATTTGACATTGAAAAGCTTACAACCCAGTTAGGGGTAGAAGATAAATAATACACAGGACACCGCAGCAAACAAAACAAGAACCGGACTGAAATAGTAAACTGCATGACACTGCCCTTGAGCGCTTCGGGTCTTCAGAGAAAGAAGTGGTCAGGGAGGGCTTCGGAGCCTAGACAGGCTCCATGGAAAAGCGAAGGAAAGCCAGGGCCCTTTCTTGTCGTTTCTCAAATAGGACAAACATCATCTGGGAAACATCAAAACTAAAAAAGTGAAAATTTCCTCAAAACCTTGCCCCTGGAAAGATAAACACACCCATGGAAGGCTCTGCTGGCTGCCTGCTCAAAGCATTTACCTCTGTTTTCTCTATCTCTGTTTTTATTGGAGTAAAAAATACCCAACATGAGCGCTACCCTCTTGACAAACTTTTAAGTGTACATTATGGTTTGGGTAACTATAAGCACAATGTTATATAGCATATCTATAGAATTTATTCATCTTGATTTTATACCTATTGAACAGAACCTCTCTTCTCCCCCAGCCCCTGGCAACCACTATTCTACTTTCTGCTTTGATGAACTTTGACCACTGTGGATACTTCATGTAAGTCAATTCATGTAGTATCTATCTTTCTGTTACTGGCTTATTTAACTTAGCACAATGTTGTCAAGATTCATCTGTAACATCCATATGTTCATCCATATGACAAGATTTCTCTTTTTCGTAGCTGAATAATATCTATTCTATACCACATTTTTTTTCTCTGTTCACCCATCAACAGACATGTAAGTTGTTTCCATATCTTGGCTATTATAAACAATGCTTCAATGGACATGGCAGTGTAGATACCGTCTCAAGATCCAGATATCAATTCTTTGGGTAAATAACCAGAAATAAGATTACTTAATCATAAGGTAGCTCTATTTTATTTTTTTTATATTTTGAGACAGAGTTATACTTTGTCACCCTTGGTAGAGTGCTATGGTGTCATAGCTCACAGCAACTTCAAACTCTTGTGCTCAAGGGATCTTCTTGCCTCAGCCTCCAAAGTAGCTGTGACAACAGGTACCTGTCACATCTGGCTATTTTTTAGAGACGTGGTCTCACTCTTGCTTAGACTGATCTCAAACTCCTGAGCTCAAGCAATCCACCCACTTCAGCCTTCTAGACAGCTAGGATTATAGGCATGAATCACCATGCCCAGCCTATTTTTAATTTTTTGAAGAATCTCCATACCAGATTCCATAGCAGCTGCACCATTTTACATTCCCTCCAATAGGGCATCTCCCCAATACTTGTTATCTTTTGTTTTTTTGATACTAGTCATCTTAATGGGTATGAGGTGATACCTCACTGTGGTTTTGATTTGTATTTCCCTAATGATTACTGGTGTTCAGCATCTTTTCATTTGCTTGTTGGTCATTTGTATGTCTTCCTTGGGAAACTGTCTTTTGACCATTTTGTAATCAATATCAAGAAGTTGTTGGAGTTCCTTTTGTATCTGGAATATGAATACCTCATGAGATATATAGTTCAAAAATATTTCCTTCCATTCCATAGATTAATTTTTACTCTGATTGTTTTCTTAGTTGGTGTCATCCCATTTGTCTATTTTTCCTTTGTTTTTTTTTTTTTTT
>NW_003852454.1:7546823-7570800 GCF_000181295.1 Otolemur garnettii | reverse complement strand
GGATTCGAACCCGCCACCTTAGGTGTACGTGGCTGGCGCCTTAGCCGCTTGAGCTATAGGCGCCGAGCCAGCTATAGGCGCTGAGCCTATTTTTCCTTTGTTAATTTTGCTGTTATAGCCAATAAATCATTGCCAAGACCAATGCCAGGAAGCTTTTCCTCCAGGTTTCCTTCAAGTAGTTCTACAGATTCAGGTCTTGCATTTAAGTCTTTGATCCATTTTGAGTTGATTTTTGTGAATGGTATAAGGACTCAATTTCATTCGGTTTCATTTGGCCTATGAATATCCAGTTTCCCAACACCACTTGAAATCCTCATCAATGATAAAATGACTATGCAGGTGTGAGTTTATTTATGGGCTATCTACTCTGTTCCACTGGTTTATATTATATATCTAGTTTTATGTCAGTACCATATTGTTTGATCACTGTCACTTTGCAGTATGTTTTGAAATCAGGAAGTGTGAGAAACTGTCCTTCTTCCTCAAGATTGCTTTGGCTATTCAGTGTTCTTTGTATTTTATATGAATTTCATGTTTTTATCAATTTTTGTAAAAAAAAAAAAAAAAAAAGTACCATTAGGATTTTGATAAGGATTGTACTGAATTGGTTTGGGTTATACGGACATTTCAACAATGTTAAGTCTTCTAATTCATGAACATAACCTATATCCCTTCTTTCTTGTGAAGATAAATTTGATTTTATTTGAGCAATAAGAGTGCAGATGATTTCAGCGTCCCCTTCCCAGCCCCAGGGAAAAAATGTGAACTAGTTTTATTCACTCTAACAATTCCCAGTGCTAAAGACTGGTTAGGCTTGGGCATGGCACTCAACTCTTGTTAATTAACACAGAGGAAGACTGCTAGGGGCTTTAAGAAAAATGTTCCCATCTTAATAAAAAAAAAAAAGAAAGAAAGAAAGAAACACAAGAAAATATAGGTCTTTGTATGTTGTCATGTGAAGAAAGGAACTCTGGAGGGCTTCAACTCTCTTCTACCCTTTAAAGAAAGTCAAAGGGATTTATGAACAGGAAACTAAGATTCTTAAGCTAGTAAATTAGCACACTCTAAAATCAACCACGCTCTCACTATCTGTCATAATAAACTTTCCTTAATGTTCAAGGCACTTGAACTTCTGAAGTTTTCTCCATGTCATAACAGAAAGCCTTCCTCTTAAGTCATCTACATCTGAAAAGGTACAATAAGGGTGAGGAAAACCAATGGCATCATGGAGTACTACTCAGTCATGAAAACAAAGTGGTTATCTAGTACCTTCTGTAACAACCCATTTGGACCTGGAAACCATTCTTCTAAGTGAAGTATCACAAGAATGTAAAGACTAACACCAGGTGCACTCGATACAAATCAGAACTAATAAGTGACACGTACACATATGGAAATCAAGCAAGTAGGGGGGAGGAGAGGGTAAATTCACATCTTAGTGGTACAATGCACACTAACTGGGTGAAGGGCACACTTACAACTTTACTCAAACTTTACGAAAGCAAATTATATAATCAAAACATGTGTACCCCCATAAATTCTGAAATTTTTTTTTAAAAAGGCTCCCATTCCAATTCATAGCAGTTTCCCTGGAGCAATTTCCCCTCCAGTTTCTCGGGGCCTGAGCCTAAACCCAAGCAGGTTGTTGGAGCAAGATGGAGTAAACACACTCTTCATGTTTCTCCCATTGAATGAAGTTATAAAACCCAGACAGAGTGCCAGGGATAGTTATTTGAGGACTGTAAAAAATGAACAGCAGCAGGTGAATTAAGAAATAAAAGAATTCAAAGTACTGTTGAATTAGCAGTAATTTCCTATTTTCCCTCCAGTTTCTCTGGGCCTAATACTCAAGATACCCCAAAATTCAGAAGAGGGTGTCAGGACATGGAGAGAGTGCCAATCAAAGCCCTCTAGTTTTGGCTCAAAAGAGCTGAAAAGGATGCTCTGATGCTCAAAAAGAATAAGGGAAGTCTCTCCCCATTTTCTTTTTCTTTCTTTTTTTTTTTTTTTACTCTCTACTCTCCCATATTCCAGCTGCCCCAGAATCTTGTAGCAGCAGGGACAGTGGCAGAAGTTGGTATCAAGTCCCACAACCACCTAAAGTCATCAAATAAAGGAACTCATCTCTGTGTACAAAGAAGCTGTGGACCCAAGTGGGTAGAGAAAATCCCCCTTGTTTTTTAATCTCAGCATTTTCCCAGTGCTCTATTCCCAGAAGCAGAGTAAGTAAAGTCACAGCCTCATGGTCAGAGGACCATAAAGGAGAAACCCAGGAAACCAGAGTGCACCAGAGAGACCACAGAGAGGGAAATACAAAATTGGCACATCCTGAACAGGCCAAGACTCAAAAACTGCACTAAGTGGTAGCTCACCACCTGCATCCCAGCTAGCAACTGGGAGGCACCCCTGTGGAGCAGGTTTGAATGGTGTTGCAAAGACTTTGAAAATGGACCTGAAATTCAAACCACCCTCCATAGAGACCTGGTCAGCAGCCTCAGCCTAAACCCAAGCAGGTTATTGGCCAACTAAAATAAAAATATCAACATTCTCCATAGGATTTCAATAAGACCCAGAATTTCATAACATTTGAAACATTCAGGATATTATCCAAAATCACACAGCACTCAGAAAACCAGGAATATCTCACTTTGTGTGGAATAAAAGACAAGCAAACAGATGCCAGCGCCAGATGACACAGATGTTGGAATTATCTGACACAGATTTTAGAGCAGCTATTAGAAAAACGTTCTAAGAAGTAGTGGTTAACACTTCTGAGATAAAAAAGTAGAAAGTCTCAGCAAATAAATCAAAGATACAAAAAAGAATCAAATGGAAATGTTATATCAGAAGAATATAATAACCAAAATTAAAAGCTCACTGGATAGGCGCAAAAGCAAAATAGAAATGGCAGAGAAATGGCAGTGAAAAGGGGTAAATATCAATTATCCAATCTGAATAACAGAGAGAGAAAAATGAAGATTAGGGAAAACTAAAAAAGAGAACAGAGTCTAAAAGACCTACGGGACAATACCAAAATGTCAAACATCCACATCATCAAATCACAGAAGGAAAATAAGGCATGGTTCTGAAAAAAAAATTATTTTTTTAAGACAGAGTCTCACTCCATCTAGGCTAGAGTGCTGTGGACTCAGCCTTGCTGACACCAACTTCAGTTTCTGGGCTCAAGCAATCCTCCTGCCTCAGCCTCCTGAGTAGCAGGGACTATGGGCACCTGCCACAATACCTGGCTAGTTTTTTCTATTTTTTGTAAAGACAGAATCTCACTGTGTTGCAGTTGGTCTTGAACTCCAGGGTTCCTCCTACCTCAGCCTCCCAGAACACTATGATAACAGGCAGGCATGAGCCACTTCACCCAGCCTTGGAAAAAAAACTGTTTTGAAGAAATAGTGGTTGAAAACTTTTTAACTTTGGCAAAGGACATAAACCTATAGATTCAAAAAGCTCAGCAAAGCTACAAGAATCCAAGCCCAGACACATCATCATCAAACTTCTGAAAACTAAAAAAACAAAGATAAACATGTGAAAGCAACTAGAGAAAAAATGATGCATTAGTTATAGGGGAATAAATAGCCAAATGACTTCAGATTTCTCAGCAGACTCCAGGAAGGCCAGAGGAGTGGAAAATCATTTATAACTGCTGAACTAAAAAAACTGCCAGAATTCACTGCAGAGTTCTTCCTACAGTGAAATATCCTCTAAAAATGAAGGTGAAGAGAGTTCATCCACAGAGGAAGGGTGCTATTATTTGAGGGCATGCATCCCTCCAAAATCGACATCTTGGAACTTAACCCCCAAGATGATGTATCAGGAGGTGTGGCTCTTGGGAGGGTCTATAAGAAATTGGCACCAAATAGTAAATGGGTGCAGGTAAATTAAAAGGAAAAATTGAAAAAGACATTTCATGTTAACACTAATAAAAAGAAGGCTGGAGTGGTATAATAATATCAAAACATACTTTGGAGCAAAGAAAATTATCATAGTTTAAAAGGGACGTAACATTATAAAATGATAAATGGGTCAACTAACCACAAAAGGCATCAGAATCCTAAATGAAAAAAAAAAAAGATAAATCCAGAATTAAAGTTGAAGTCTGTATTAGTTATCATTGCCGTGTAACAAATCATCACAAACTGAGAGACTTAAAATGGTGCACATTAATCATCTCACAGCTTGTACGGGTTGATCAAGACACAGCTTAGCTGAGTCCTCTGCTTAGGGTTTTACAGGACAGCAGTCAAGACGCTAGCCAAGAACGGGGTCTCGTCTAGTAGCCTGACAAGTGAAGCCTCTGCTATTAAACTCCTTTAGGTTATTGGCAGAATTTATTTCCTTATGGCTCCTGGACTGAGAGCTTTGGATTCTTGCTAGCTGTTAGCAGGGGGCTTATCTCAGCTCCCAGTAAGTACCTTCAATTTCTGGCCATACAGGCCTCCCATCATAATTATTTACTCCTTCAGGTCTGCAAAAGAGAATCTTTAGAGCATGTATGTGCTAGGAAAGTGAACACTTGTATAATGTAATATAATATAAGCACAGAAGTAGAAGCTATCATCTTTGCTATATTCTGTTGTTTAGAAGCAATCACAGGTCCCACTTGTATTCAGGAGGAGGAGATTATACAAGAGTGTGAACACCAAAAGGCAAGGATCGCTGGGCACCACCCTACCATCTGTCCTTTATAGAAACTCCTATATTCCTTTCTTAATAACTGTAAATGGTACATAGATAAACATCAAATATAAAGAAGAACTAAATAACAGCATCAGCCAATTAGATTAATTGATATAAATAGCATACTCCATCCAATAGTACTGGAATATATATTCTTGTCAAGTACATCAGTGTATACTTTATTCAGGGCCATAAAACAAACTTTAACAAATTATAAAGAATTAAGATTATACATAGACTGCAGTCTGACAATAATGAAATTCAACTAGAAACAGATAACTATAAAATCTTTAGACATTTGGAAATGTAACATACTTCCAAATAGTCCATGGGTTAAACAGGAAGTCATAAGGTAAATCAGAAAATATTTTAAACTAAATGAAAATTCAGATCTTCATTTTCAACTTTTGTTGGGTGCAGCAAATACAACACTTAGAACAAATTTAGAGGATGATACGCTTACATAAAAAAGGAAGAAATAAATCAATAGTCTAAGCCTCCATTGAAAAAAAAACTAGAAAAAGAACAATGCAAACCCAAAACAAGTGAAGGAAAGAAATAATAAAGAGCAGAAATTAATGAAATGGAAAACAGAAAATTTATACATAAGAATCCATAAAACTAAGAGCTAATTCTTTGAAAAGATCAAACAAAATGGATATACCTCTAATAAGACAGGAAAAAAACATAGAAAAAGATAGCAAATTATCAGTATAAAGATTGAGAAGAGGAATATCACTACAAACCCACAGAATTAAAAACATAATAAAGAATACCATAAATAACTCCATGCACATAAGTTTGACCATGAAAGTAAATCAATTTTTTGAAAACCAAAACTACTAAATTCATACAAAATGAAACAGATAATCTGAATAGTCCTACAGCTATTAAAGAAATTATACTTTGAAATCACCAGGCCAGATGGTTTCACTGAAAATTCTACCCACTGTATAAAGAAGAAATAACACCAATCTCTTCCAGAATGGAGTTTGACTCATTTTAACAGGCCTAATTGCAAAATCAAAGACAGTACAAGAAAGGAAAAAGAGTAGTAGCCCTTGTAAACACAGAAGCAAAAATCTGCAACAAAATTTTAGCAAGTTGAATCTAGAAATAGAAAAATATAATAATACCACATCACCAAGTGGAGTCTATTAGAGGAACACAAGTCTACTTCAATATTTAGTCATCAATTAATCAATATCATACACCCAAATTAATAGTCTAAAAATGGAAAACTTCACAATCATTTAAGTTGATGCATAAAAGACATTTGACAAAATTTTATATCTGTTCATCCCAAAGACTCTGAACTTGTTAGGAATAAAGGAAAACCCCTCACCCTAATAAAAAGCATCTACAGAAACCCTGCAGCAAATCTCATACATGATGGTGAAAGACCGAATGTTTTCTGTCCCGACCCATTGGGCTCCTGTGGCCCTGGTCTCCGTTAGCGCAGGAAGGAACCAGGTGAGAAGGGGATTAGAAGTACAAGCTTGTGGAAGGCAGGGCTAGCCCTTACTTTCCGGTAGCCCCGAGCAACCTCCGCACCAGCCTTTTATTGAGCCAGAACAACACAGGTGAAGGGAGTAATTAACAATGACTACGTGCTGAGGGCACAGGCTCCTCCCACAAGGAACTTCTGTGGAGGAATGGCCATGCCTCAGCTGCAGATCATCTTGCTCAGATGTTGGCGTCTCCTACAGTTTTCATCCTAAAATCAGGGACAAGGCAAAAGATATCCCCTCCCTCCACTCTCATTTAAAATTATACTAGAAGTTCAAGCCAGAACATTGAGATGGAGGCGGAGAGGAGGATGGAAATACAAATTTTATAAGAATAAAATTATACATAAGCACAGACAAGATGAGTATTCACATAGAAAATTCCAAGGAATCCAGAAAAATTAAAAGGGTTTAAGGTTTATAGGGGTAATATTCTATTTATATGACATTTTTGCAAATATAAAACTATGGGGACATCAAATAGATCAGTATTTGTCATGAGCTGGGACATGGGTAGACTTTGAGAGTTGCAGAAGTATTTCATGTCCTGATCTTGTACAACTATTCTATTTGCTTTTTCTCAAAATTCTCAGAAATATGTACTAACAGGATAATTTTACTTAAGTTTTAAAATGAGAAAACACATACATCACTGGAAGAAAATGAGGGATGTCTAACACTGTGTATCAATCCCTTTTCTATTCAATGTACAGAGTCCTTACTCTGAAAGGAATGTGTGAATTCCCCAACTCTGTCTTCAGCACCCAGACAGCACCTCCTGGCAAACTGTAGACTAAGGCTGGGGTTCCTGAAGCAGCTCAAGCTTTGCAGCTGCCTCGCCCTCCTGGCCTGAAACAATGGGGTTTCCAGCTCAGCTTCCAAGACAGTGCTTACTTACAACCAACAGGACACCAGTATGAGAGCTCTCCAAGGCAATTTTATCCTTCAGTTTTAAGAACAACTTTGCAATCCCTTTACAAAGCCAGAATGAGATGAAGAATATGCACAATCTCAGTAATGGACAAGCAGAGTGGATGAGGCCAACCTGCTGCTCTCCAAGGACTGCTGTGGGTCAGGCCCACCCTGATCCCGCTGCCTCCCTTCCTGCTCTCAGCAATAATTCTATAAGCACATCAGACCAGGGCTGGAAAGTAGGCCTGTACTTCTTCTAGCATACTGTAATTTCTACCCAGGGATCTTCCTGCCAGTTTGTCAAGCAAATTAAAAGTAGCTTCTAAAAAATCAACCCTGAGCCGTTATATTCTTGTTACTCTGATCCCATGCCTATATCCTTAAATCTCCTTAAAGGCAGCCACCTTCTCCATGTTCCCCAAAGCCAAGGACAATTCTTGGCACATATTAAGCTGATAACAAATACGTGTTGAATCCATTAGAAAATTAATGAACAAACATAAAGCTATTCAAAATTTGTTTCTTAAAAAATATCTATTAAAGAACTAAATATATTTGTTGAATGCCTCCTCCAAGTATAGTTGTGGCTAAAGATACAATTAGACAAATTAATTTTTTTCTGAAAAGACAGATTTGGGGGGAGGGGGAGGGCAGATAGCTTTAATGCTTACTTGGCTCCAGAACATGCTGAGTACACATTCACCTCTACTGATCCAAAACCCTTCTCCCACTCACAGGGATGTCTACTGGAGTTATTCAGTTCTTCACATCAAGGTTAAAGTGAATAAAACCCCTAATTCCACAGTATATTAATTTGAGAATCTTCACCAAGATTTTGCAGAATCCTGAGGGACTCCCATTGAAATGACCCATGAAGCTTCTAGACTTTCTCCCCTTACGCCATCTCCATTCAGTGCCACAGAGGCCTGTCCAGACAGAAACTGAGCCTTTTCCCAGTTATTCCTCTTTCTTTATCACTTTCTCTCCCCTTCCCTTCTTCCTCTGTCTCACACCACACACACACATTCCACATATGACACAAAACACAAAACACTTTTCAGGTAACACTTTAGCAAGTGCAGTAAAATTCAATGAACACCAGAGAAAAGATGTCCACAGGGCCAGCTCCCACAGAATGTTGCTCTGTAAACTGAAAATTGTGTATCAGACAGTCCTGTTCTTTTTCAGTGGTGCCTCTCCAGGGGCACCTCTCCTGACTGCTCCCACACTCATTGGGAACTCAGGGTGCCACCATATTGCTGCTTCTGTTTCTTCCTCCTTCAAAGGACATGAAATAAACCTTTCTCAATGTCCCATTCCCAAAGCCAGCTCCTCCCCAGGAGGGTCTGAGGGCCAGATGTTAGAGTAACAACTGGTGGCTGGGCCCTGGGACTGGACACTCCAGCCTGGTTTCATCACCATCCTTCTTCTTTAGTGACACTCCCTTTGCCCTCCCCCACACACACATAAAAGAGCACAAGTCCAAGGCAGCACATCCCTTGCTTCCCCTTTTATTATGTGCCTAAGCAATTGGAACTAATCCTTTAGTACTCTGGTCCCTCCCTAAAACAAGATAGCCCCACACCTGGCCTAAGGAGCCACCTCTTTCTGGCTATGAATACCCTCCATCTGCTTCCCTGCCTTGAGTCCTGAAGCCCTTCTCTCCCCTGGATGCCAGAGCTCTGAACTTTAAATGTCAACACCTTGACTAACTTATGTGGTGTTCCCCTGTGACCTTCAGGGACCTTGCTGCTCTCTCCTGCCTCCTCAGGCTCAGGTAGCAGAGTGGAAAGGAAGCTGCCTGCAGACTCAAGAGGAACACCCAGGTGGACTCATTGGAAAAGTTGTGGGGCCTGAAAGACCTGAAGAGGGAGATACAGCACTGTGGCCTATGAGACCCAGACCATTGGGCCGCCAACTTAGACCCTCCCTTAGAGTCATTTTATTTCTGTTTGTCAGAAACATCAACCTGATAGACAGACGTTGTTAGATCACAATGCTCTAGTGCCATCTGCTGGGAATTTATTCTAATAAACACACAAATATTTCTCCTTGCATGGCACCTGCCTAGGTATGAAGCTACTATCCAGTGCTTGTCCTATGCATAAGATTGACTACCTGCCCTTGTCCCAGGCACCCATTTTTAGCACCACAGACACCAGGAGGGCCCATGTGCTTGACATGGTATCTGGATATGAGTACAGCAAAGCCATATGTTCCTTCTCTATGTGCCCAGCTCCTTGCTGAGTCCAGGAATCATTATAGATGAGTAGAGTCTCATGGTACATCCAGGCTTTATAACAAAATGTTCAGGAAAGAGCCCAACAGCCTTAATTTCCACAACGGTCTCCTGGGTGTTATATAAAGAACTCCAACTAGATTATCTCTCAATAGCAATTTAAGGACAACCTAACATGCCAACTTAAAAAGTATAATAAATTCCAGGCGGGACGCAATGGCTCATGCCTATAATCCTAGCTCTCTGAGAGGCTGAGGCAGGTAGATTGCTAGAGCTCAGGAGCTTGAGACCAGCCTGAGCAAGAATGAGACCCTGTCTCTAAAAAAATAGCTGGACATTGTGGTGGGTGCCTATAGTCCCAGCTGCTTGGGAGGCTGAGGCAAGAGGATCACTTGAACCCAAGAGTTGGAGGTTGATGTGAGCTATGATGCCATGGCACACTACCAAAGACAAAAAAGTGTGAATGTATCTCAACAACAACAAAAAATGTATAACAAATTCCAGCCTAAGCTAAAGCAAGAACTGTCTCTAAAAAAAAATAGGCATTGTGGTAGTATAGTCCAAGCTACTTGGGAGGCTGAGGCAAGAGGATCACTTGAGCCCAGGAGTTTGAGGAGTTCATGATCATAGGGATTCCTGAAGGAGAAGAGAGTCCTAAAAGTGTGGAATCTCTACTTCAGGACATCATGGTGGAGAATTGCCCAAGCCTTGTGAGAGATCCAAAAATTCAAATACCAGATAGTTTCAGAAACCCAACATGAATTCAGCTACACATCAAAAAAACAGTTCATCATGAACAAGTGGGCTTTATCCCAGGGATGCAAGGCTAGTTCAACAAACATAAATTCATTAATGTAATTCGCCACATAACAGAAGCAAAAACAAAGACCATATGATCCTCTCAATAGACTCAGAAAAAGCATTCAACAAAATTCAGCATCGTTTTCTAATAAGAACATTTAAGAAAATAGACATAGATAAGACATTTCTTAAACTGATAAAGGCCATTTACAACAAACTCATACTGAATGGAATAAAAATGAAAGTATTTCCACTCAGAACTGGAACCAAACATGGATGTCCACTATCATCACTGCTATTCAGCATAGTGCTGGAAGTTCTAGCTAATGATGTCAGGCAAGAAAAGGCTATCAAGGGTATTTAAATGGGGAGAGAGGAGGTCAAACTCTCACTCTTTGTGGCTGACATGAAGTGGATTTCTATTACCTGGAAAACCCCAGGGACTCAACTACAAAGCTCTTACAAGTGATCAAGGAATATAGTAGTGTCTCGGGATACAAAATCAATGTCTACAAATTGGTAGCCTTTGTATATGCCAATAACAGTCAAGTTGAGAAGCAAATCAAAGACACAATACCCTTCACAGTAACTTCAAAGTAAAGTTAATACCTGGGTATAATATACATAACAAAGGATGTGAAGGATCTTTATAGACAGAACTACAAAATCATGAGAAAAGAAATAGCAGAAGACATTAACAAATGGAAGAACATACCATGCTCATGGCTAGGAAGAATCAACATTGTTAAAATTTCCATATTACCCAAAGCTATCTACAGACTTAATGCAATCCTCATCGAAGTACTAATGTCATACTTTGAAGAACCTGAAAAAATAGTACTTCATTTCATATGGAACAACAACAACAAAAAAAAGTAGCCAATCCAATTCTGAGAAATAAAAACAAATTTGTAGGGACCACATTACCAGACTTCAAGTATATATTACAAGTCTATAGTAGTCAAAACCGCATGGGACTGGCACAAAATCAGAGATATGGATCTATGAAATAGAGAACCTAGACAGGAACCCACTCATGTTTTGCCATCTGATCTTTGATAAACCAAACAAAAGCAGACACTAGGAAAAAAATCCCTATTTAACAAATATTGCTGGGAGAAGTGGTTAGCCACATGTAGAAGACTGAAACTGGCCCCACACCTCTCACCACTTACAAAAATTTACTCTTGCTGGATAAAGAATTTAAATTTAAGGCATAAAATGATACAAATTTTAGAAGAAAATGTGGGAAAAACTCTTAACAACATTGGCCTGGGTAAAGATTTTATGAAAAAGATCCCCTTGGCAATTGCAGCAACACCAAAAATAAATTAATGTGATATGACCAAGCTAAAGACCTTCTTCACAGCTAAGAGTACAATGACTAAAGCATACAGACAACCTTCAGAATAGGAGAAGATATTTGTATTCTATGAATCTGACAAAGGGCTGATAACTAAAATCTATAGAGGACTCAAACTAATTGACAAGAAAAGAGCAAACAAACCCATTTATAAGTGAGCAAGAAACATGAACAGTACCTTCTCTGAAGAAGACAAGTGAATGGCCAACAAATATATGAAAAAAATGCTCATCATCCCTAATCACCAGAAAAATACAAATCAAAACCACCATGAGATATTACCTAATCCTAGTGAGAATAGCCCACACCACAAAGTCCCAAAGCTACAGGTGCTGGCATGAGTGTGGAGAGAAAGGAATACTCTTTCACTCCTGGTAGGATTGCACACTACCACAGCCTCTTTGGAAAGAAGTATGGAGAATCAATCCTCAAAGATCAAAAAGTAAACTGCACATTTGATCCTGCAATCCCCTTAGTAGGTATCTACCCAGGAGAATAAAAGTCCTTTTACCATAAGGACATGTGCACTAGAATGTTCATTGCAACTCAATTAACAATTGTCATGATGTGGAATCAACCCAAAGGTCCATCAAGCCATGAATGCCTGAATAAACTGTGGTATATGTATACCAGGGAATACTATCCAGCCATAAAAAAGATGGAGACTTTACATTTTTTATATTCACCTGGATGGAGCTGAAGAACATTCTTCTTAGTAAAGTATCATCACAAGAATGGAAGAGCAAGTAAGCAAGTATCCAATATACTCAATACTAATATGAAACCAACAGATAAACAACTACACCCCCACATGAAAGAAAAACACAATTAAATTCAAGAACGGAGGAAGGGGGCAGCACCTGTGGCTCAAAAGAGTAGGGCACTGACCCCATATGCTGGAGGTGGCGGGTTCAAACCCAGCCTCGGCCAAAAACTAGAATGATTAATATTAATAAATAGGCTCGGCGCCTGTGGCTCAAGTGGCTAAGGCGCCAGCCACATAGACCTGAGCTGGCTAGTTTGAATTCCAGCCCAGGCCCGCCAAACAACAATGATGGCTGCAACCAAAAAATAGCCAGGCACTGTGGCGGGCACCTGTGGTCCCAGCTACGTGGGAGGCAGAGGCAGGAGATTTGCTTGAGCCCAGGAGTTGGGAGGTTGCTGTGAGCTGTGATGCCATGGCACTCTACCCAGGGGGACAGCTTGAGGCTCTGTCTCAAAAAATATATATATATATTAATAAATAGTATTTTTTTAAAAAGAATGGAGGAAGGAAAGGGGAGAGAGGAGATGGGAGGGGAAGGGGTAAACTCTCACTTAATGGGCATAATGTAATCACACCCCATGGGTGAAGGCCTCAACTACAGCTTGAAATTTACTTAACAAATGCAAATGTAACCTAATCATTTGTAGCCTCATAGTAATCTGAAATAAATTCAAAAAGAAATATAATATTAGAACGCTGTATTTCATTTCACTGTTATTTTACTTTACTTTTGTTTTCCATACCCATAAAAAGGAAATCAAGAGGTTAAATAGACCTAATTTTAATTGTTCCTAGCTATTTTTAAAAGCTTTATTAAATAAAAAAAAAATGTGCAGGAAAGACAAACTTTAAATGCAGTAATACTGTGCCCTGGAGAGAAATCAGACCAAAGGCATATTAACCTTGTCTTTTATTTTCTATATTTGGATGCTTTGACATCAGGGCTTATGACCCTGGAGGGACTGCCCCTCCCAGGGTGGGTGGATTCCCAGAAATAGCACAGGCAGTTCCTGGATTATGAACAAGATGGGTTCTGTTGGTTTGTTCTTCAGTTGAATGTGTATGTAAGTTGGAACAGGCACATTGTCCTATTACCTATACCTATGTAAGTGTGAGTCATACCTCAGTCAGAAGTTTATAACTTAGGGACTGCCTATAAATAGCTCACCTGCCAGTATGAATGTGCTTTTCAAATACACACCAAGTAGTCCAGAGCCCACATCCTGCCACCTCCTCTCAGACTCTCACACTCTACCACCCACTGCCCTAATCACCCCATGACCAGATACTAGACAACTAGGGACAGTCCTTACACCCCAGACCCTGCTGCAATCACTCCAGCTAGCCCACCCCAAGCACGCTGCCCCAGCCTCATGAGTTCCTTCCCGTGGAAACCCAAACAGAGGCCCTTGCCTTGAGTTCCTCCCTCTCTCTCTACCTCTCCGTGTTTTCTGTGTGGTCCCCATGGCACGATAGGACCCTTTCTCTAAGAACTGTGAGTGACAAACTACCTTTTTTAGGGCAATGGTTTCCCAGTCTGTTGGCCTTATTGTACCTCAAAGTTCCTATCGATACACTATATACCTTAAAGCACCACAATCAGCATCCTAAGTGAACATCAACCCAACCATCCTTACTCCAGCTTCTCCCCCTGCTGCCCGGCCCACTTGCACCCACAAATACCCTGAGTCCCCTGATGCTGTGCACCTCAGAGATTTCTATACATTCCCAGCCATGCCTGCCCTCATTTCATACTGGGCAGTAGCTGCACTATCTGCCTTGTTTCATTTGGACAAACATTTGAAATGAAATCTCCTATTTAAAAAAGACCCCTTCTTATACTCAGCTGAGTCCTTCCTCTTGGATTTGGTGAGTGTATCTAGGGCTTCTGCTCCAGTCTGGAGTGAGCTCAGCCTGGGTTTCATCCCAGCTGCACTGCTCAGTACATGTGTGACATCAAATTAGGGGGGAATACAGGAGCTGAGAACAAGCACTCTGCAGCCCACCTGTCTCTGTTAGTTCCCAGATCTTCTCCTTACCAGCCAGACAATACTCAACAAGTTTCTCAACCTCCCTGTATCTCAGTTTCCTCATCTGTAAAATGAGATGGTGACAGTTAAACCCACTTCAGAGAGTTAAGTAGGTTAAGAAACACACAGTCCCTGGAACTAAGGACCAGCTGTAATGATTCGAACTTTTAAAGATTTATATGCCCCAATCATCAAGTGAAAAGAGAAAAAGACATGCATTTTGGTGTTGTGAGAGTGAAATATCTTGAGTCAGGTCCAGTACACAGCTCAATAAATACTAGCTGTTGTTGTGATCCTCATCTATCCAAATCTCACCTCCCTGCAGGGACCAGTTGGAGCCCATCCCTGAAGACCTTGCAGCTGCTCCCCCACCCTCTGGCCTCTCCTGTCTGAACCACCATGAGCGCATCTCATCGTCCACATAGCTCACGTCCTCCCTGCTGGTCTCCAGTTAGTCCACCTGCGTGTCTGTCCCTTCAGCTCCATTTTAAACTTCTCAAAGGACAAAACTGTGTCTTGCACCTTCCCTGAATCTATGACAGCAAAGTCATCTGAGTCCTAACTCCTGGGGGTATTCATGGAAGAACTGATGTACAGGCTTTGATTCTTTCCTAAGGAAGAAATATCGAATCTTGGCCTTCAATTAATACCACTGAGATGGGGATACAAGGGAAAAACAAGCACACTGCCCTGCACAGAGGTTTTAGAAGTTGCCCACAGGTGCTGCAGGCATCACAAACTATTGACTGTCAGAAAAATCCACAGTATCTGTATTTGGTATTGCCAATACCTCATATCCTTAGACAATGAATATAAATGCTCTTACACACTCTCCAGTTTGCCACAGTCCCCACTGCTCCCTAATGGCCACTCGTGTATCTTGCCTGTCTGCCCACTGCAGCTGAGAGTTTACAGCCCCTACTAGTTGCTTGGAATCCAGGAAAACAATGACTTTCTATTCTGGCAAGTGGCTTTTTACTCTATCTTCCCGTGTGTATTTTATCATTAAAATTATCAAAATTTTCCTGGAGGCTTCAGTAGTGGTTTCAAGAAGGTCACGGGAAAACCTGAGGGGCTTATCTACTTTTGTATCCCCCCTTGGCGGGAAGGCACAGTATTGGGAATACTGTTAGTATTCCCTCACTTTGAGCAATTAGTAAAAAGAGAGGGGAAGCCACGGGGTCCTTGCAGTTCCTTTAAGTTTTTCCAGAGGCCCCTTGGTGAGATGAAGCTGGAGCTGCAACTTTTTCAGAGCCCAAAGCCTGGAGCAGCCTAGTGCAGGCTCAAATCCCACAGAGGGTGTGGCACCCAGGATCAAAAAGGTATTAGCAATTCATCAAATGTAATCACCACAGATTGTGTCTATAGGGGCTGTGTGGAATGTGCAGCTGCTGGATGAGGTGGATCATTTCTGATGAGAACTTCTCAGCCCTGAGCTACTGAGTACAAAGAAAGTCATCTCTGGGATGGGGCTGGAGTGGCAGGAGGAGGGAGAGAAGGGAAGTGGGCAGCAGTCTGCTCTGGTCCTGATCTGTAAGTGGAAGGAGCAAAGAGTCCTATTCACATCCCTCTCCTAGGACAGACTGAAGCAAGATGCCTGGGCCCTCTCCCTACACCTCCTCAGCAGAATGTCTAGGTGGAGGCCCCAGAAACTCTTTCTCACACACTTTCCAGGTGATTCAAATGCACAGGCAGATTTCAGAAGCCCTGCACGAGGGAAAGGCAGGTAGTAACCATAAGGACCACCTTTTTTGAGTCTCTCTTTGATGTTTTCTAAAGAGTTTTATACATTTTGGCACAAATACAATGAAGGGCCTCCCACAATTGCACACCTATCTATCTATAATTCATTTCATCCATTGAGCCTCTACCTTGCTCCTTGCCTTATGTTCTGCACAGGAAAGACAAAGGAATAATACAATAGAAGTCGCCGTGTACTCAGGACAGAAGAAAAGAAACTGAGGATTCAAGCACAGAGGGTTTATGCTCAAATGAGGGAGTGCCAGCATGGTGCCAAGGCCTCTGGCTGGGGGAAGCCCTGGAAGTCTTCATGGAGGAGGAGATATGGAGGTGGGAAAGGACTTTTCACACAAGGGCACCATCAAATCATTGAAGAGCTTTCTGCAGCAGTGGAGACAGGGAGCTGATCCACAGCATCACAGCCAGGCCCATATCACACAGGTGAGGCCACACTTCCCAGCCTCCCTCTGGTCATGGGACAAGAACCAGAATGATGTGATCAAGGAAAGGCCATTGTCAATTTGAAAGGTGAGCCTTTTTCAGGAAGAGTTTAGCCAAGGAAATAGCACAATCTATCTGGTGTTTTTGGAAGTTTACTCTGGCAGCCAGGCTTGACGGTAAATAGTCAGAATGAAAGACAAGAGCCAGGGAAATTTGCAAAAATGTTCCTTCCATTCTCCAGACAAAAGCTGGTACTCGTCCTGAATGCCACTAGTGGAGAAGGAAGGAGGGACAGTAGGACCCTTGTGACAGAGTCTAGGTGCAAGGCTGGCAGCAGAAGACATGAGTCTGACTTGTGAGGTAACTGTGGTCCCCCAACCTCATATGCAAAATGTGACTTCCTGCCACTCTTCCAGCCTCAAGTGCACAGGTGCAGCCCCGAATGAGACCACCCACTCAGTCTGACAACAGGCCCACTGAGACATAGAACAACACCCTGATCACCCCCCAAGAAGGGGCCCCAGGATGTAGGCAGCCCAGAGGAGAGCCTCACCAGGCACATCTAACACTTTGGGGTCACAGGTAAACCTAAGAAGGCAAACCTCCAGATTCCTCGAAGAGGTGGGGAGAAGGATGGGATACCTCCAAGCAACTGAAAACAATAAGACAAGGGAATCATAAAAGAAAATGCTGTATTTCTCCCCCCAAATCGTGAGTTAGAGAAGGCACATCTGGCCACCTGGATACTAAAGGTTTGAAAGGGAGAACTCCAGGAGCCCTGCACACACCACAAAGCTAATCTTCATCCATCTCCTGATGCCTCCACTGGGAGGATTTCTCTCAACTGGAAATAAATAACTCGGGGATCGAGGATATAATCAGAGCTCTTGATCTAGAGTGTGACCTTCCACTTTTCTCTATTTATTTTTTAGATTAATCAGAGTCTTTACTGGGCTCATGTCAATAAACGATGGGCCTTTTCAATATATACCACCTGCACATCCAATATATCCAAGAAAATAAAAACATATCCACAGGGATTAGTAGCCATGAATCACCAGGATCCAAAGCAAAATGCTATAGATTTTAATAGCCCCAACTATCTGTCTCTTCTAAATGGAAAAGAGGTCAGCCCAGCCAGCCACTGCTCAGGAAAAGAGAATGTGAAATAGACAACCATATTTTTGACAAAATGTTGGCTCGAAGAATAGCAGTGTTTTGATGGCTGTGTCATGTACCAAAACAGGTTTCAAAGCTGAAACATAAAACTAACTGTGATAAAGAAGGAAAAGAAGGGGAAAGGGGGGCAGGAAGAAAAAACAAGGAGTGAAGGAGGGAGGAAAGGAGAGAAAGATGAGAAGAAAGTACCAGCAGAGAGCTTTTGCTCTTCTCCACAGAGAGGCCAAGGAAGGCTGCCACTGTCAGGGGCATTAATCACCCCACTTCCCTCCTCCAAGATTCACTATCTTCAGAAGACCTGGTGGACAGGCCAGGAAGGCATATGGGAATATTTGACAAGTGATGGAGGTGGCTTTGCAAATCAATAAGGAAAAAACAGGTTGTTCAATAAGTGCTTCTGGGACATTTCATAATTTAAGTGGAAAAGAACAAAATCAGATTCCTGTCTCAAGGGCTCACAAAAATAACCCCAGAAGAAATAAAGGCCAAAGACCATGAGATTCCTACATGCAAAAGAAACGTCTTTGTTTTCTGAAAATGATCTACAGATAGGGGAAGCACAGCCTTGATTACCTGTGCTCCCAAAGAACAAAAGGTCTGGCCTACATAGGGAAAGTTCTTGTCCATGTTCTCAGTAACGTCCTTTCATGCAAACAAAGGATTCAAATTTGTTCAGTTCTGATTGCTTGGTCAAAATAGTCAAACTCTGATTGAGTGATTTCCAAGGTCCAAACCAGAAGTTCTGTCAAGTGTTTCTATCAAAGGGTGGGTGAGGCATTGGGGTTTTCTGCCCCAGTTTATCTTGGTTCCAGTTATAGGAACTGGTCTGACTCAAAAGCATAAAGCTGTAAAGCAGGGTATTTGTCAAGAGTTGCTTTTGGGGGGCAGTGCCTGTGGCTCAAAGAGGTAGGGCGCCAGCTCCATATGCCAGAGGTGGTGGGTTCAAACCCAGCCCCGGCCAAAAAAAAAAGAGTTGCTTTTGTCAAGACCCAGGGCATGTAAGTACTCTTTCTCACCCAGCTAGGGCTACCTGGATCTGCCTTTAAATCTAGAGTATCTGTGTTACTCACAGGGAGTCTATCTCATCCAGAGAGCTCGAGAACTCGTTTTACAGTTTTACATCTCAGGACCTGAATGGGAAAAAGTTAATTTTAAACTTTTAGGGGAAAAAAAAATAGGATGTCTTTTAACTCATAGGTAGAGAGGTTTTATAAAGAAATCACATATAGCACAGACCACACAGGAGAATATTGATAAACTTGACTACATTGAACTTTTTAAAAACATCATAAACAACATCAACAACCAAGACACTAACTGAAGGAAAAATATTTTTTGTTTTTTGAAAGCATAATGAATTTAAAAAAAAAAAAAAAACCCTAGGCCAAAAAAATAAATAAAAAAGTACCAAAAGAGAAAACCAAATGGTCAGGAAACAGGAACAGTTATCAGCCTTATAAAGAATCAGTAATATGCAAATTCAAACAACAATGAGACCTTATTTTACAACAAAGAGAGGGGGAAGAAGCCTTATAATACTCAGTGCTGGTGAGAATGTGGAGAAACAGAAACTCATGTAGTAAGTAGCTGTTGCACCTTGAGAATCTGATCCCAATAATTCCCTTTCTGGGAATATTCACTAGAGAAACTCTCACTTATACTACAAACAAGGAGATATTTGGACAAGAATGTTACCAGAAGCTTTGTTTATAATAATAAAAACACTGCAAACACTCCAAAGTCCATAAACAGGAGAGTGGATAAATGGCTTCCATGTGTTCATACCTGGAAATCCCACCAACAGAGCTGGAGGAACAAAGCAAGATGCAGGAGGGGACAGCTGGGATCTGCGACCCGTGGGTAGCACAGTACATGAGGAAGACGTGCATGGGCAGAAAAGCCCCAAGTTCAGGACGTGTGTACATCCAAGTGAGACAGAAAGGGGTGAGATGAGGAAGGGTTGTATGAAGAGCATTAACTGCACCTGTCATATCCCTTTAAAGAGCTGAATCAATAGGGCATAATGTCATAAAACATCAGGTTGAAATGTAAGTACATAATTATTCATTATTTCAGCTCTGTTTTTTCCGGAACTCCTTGAGACGTTTTATGCCAATATTTCCTTACAAGGGTGATAGTCTTTTTTTTTTCCCCTCCAGGCGTAATGAAGAGCAATTGACAAATGAAAATGGCATCTATTTGAGGTGTACAACATGGTGATTTTGTGTACGTACACTCTGTTTAATGATTACCCCAGTCAAATTAATTAACGCATCCTTCATCACATATTGTTACCACTTGGGGGGAGGACACTTAAGATCTGCTCCCTTAGATAATTTTCAGTAAACAATACAGCATTATTAACCATTATGAGAGGGTTAGTCTTATAATCAACTTTCTTTTTTTTTTATAATCAATTTTCCTGAATATATTTGTAATAAAAACTTATTATTATTAGTGTTCCCCCAAAAGGGTTCCATCATAGGTACTTTGGGGAAATGGTACCTTCTAAATCTTCCTTCCTCAGGATTCACACATGTAAACCTATTGAAGACCCTGAGGTCCTGCAGTAAAGAAACACTGTTAACTTTGTGAGTCTCAGCATTTCCCAGACTAATACAAACATGAAACTCTTTTGGGCCTCTCACTTCACAGACCAGGGTTCCTCAGAAACACTTTCTGGGAGAGGCTGAGCTAAGAGAGCTCTGATAGTAGATGTTTCTATGAGATGTGCCAAGGAACCCTACTTAACAGGTAACTACTACACCCTGAGAACCTGATCCACACAAGCCAGGAAGAAGACTGGGTGAAACCCAGGGCCGGTTGCCAAGAGTGTGACTTTGTTGTCACTGTGTTTTCAGAGATGTGAGAAGACTTCAGCACAAGTCATGCTCATGACCAACAATCTCAACATTAGAGACGTTTCCCTTTGGATCTCCATCAGCCCTCTTGACTCACCCCCAACACTGCTTCTCTGCCTGTCTGCCCCATTTCAGTTGGGTTGGACTCTCAATCTCCAAGTCAGCTGAGTCACCCTGGACTCCTCCCTGGGTAACCCTTTCCTCTGGACAGTCTCTGAGCTGGCCACCTCTGTGCCTTATGCATGCCTTTGATGTCCTGTTCCCCTGCCTACCTGGGTGCCAGTCTCCATCCTCTAAGTCTAATAAGGACACCAGGCCCCTTACGATGGTCCTGCCCCTGCATCTTTCCCTCTGCACAGTGAACTCTGAAGGTCACTCTGGTTAGCACCCTAAAGTGACCAGAGCATTTCCCTACATCCCCATCACCCTCAAAAACAATCCCCTTTCCACATCGGAACCCTGCTGCTATTCCCATTTCCACCCCCCATCCCCAGCCTGAACACCAGCTGCAGTTCCAGGGTGCCTTGTGTGGCTTCACACCCATGCTTAGCTCAGGTGCCTTTCACTCTGGACCCAGCTGGTTACCTACACAGACACTGCTTCCCACCAGCCAGCCCCCAACTGCCTGGCCATTGTGCTCTCTGAGCTCCTTGCAGGTAACTGTCACACTAGCACAGGGAGAAACAAACTGAACAGGAAAAAGTTAACAGCTGTTTCTCAAGCTGGGCATGTGACTGGTGAAAAGAAAGAAGGGAGGGAGATGGACACAAACTTCAAAATTTCACTCATGGCAACATTGGGATTGATGGATGTAAATGTTCTAACCATTTTTGGCACACGAAACAAGTCTAAATTTCAAAATGGAATATTAGATTTCCTTTTGGCCTCACAAAAACAATAAAGCACTATAAAATTTTTCAGTTCATAAATGTAAAATTTTCTATTATTTTTCCCCAAAACACCATCTTTCCTTCTTTCAACACATCTAACCCAGACCCAAGCTGAGGGTCTCCAGGGATCAGGGTGGGCTGGGAGAATCAGGGGGTGAGCTTAATCATAATAATAGAAATCTATTATATTCATATTGAATTTTATACTTTTACAAAGCATTTTCTCACGTCGTAATTTGTTTGACCTTCACATTAATCACAAAACAGATAAAGCAGGTATCATTCCCACTCTGCAGAGAAGGAAAGTGAGACCAAAGAGGTAAATGTTTGTTTAAGTAACGATTGATTAAACTTGAAACACAGAAGTTATTACTTCTAACTGGCAATGTTAGATGTTTCTATAAGACACGCCACAGTATTATTTACTATGTCATGATCATGTTCTCAACTTTTCATACATGCTCTTAATCTTTGCAACCATACCATGAAGAAGGTACCATTATTATCATCCTCATTTTATGATGAGAAACTGAGTTTCTTTCCATTCAACCACAACCTCTACACAAGGAAGCACACTATCAGCCATGGTTCTTGCTTGTAAGTGACAGACACTGAACCCCCATGCTTTAAACAGAGAGCGTACTTATTAAAAAATATATTGGGTGTGGATCCGAATGGCTTCTCTCTGTCAGAAAAAATATCCTACTGATTTCATAGCTCATCTTTATTATATTCTTATGTGCACTGTTGTTTTATCTGCACTTTCTCTCTTCTCCTTAATAAATTCAGAATTGATGAAAGGCAATATACGTCATATACCAAGTCTGACAATTAAGTCTGTGAACTCATCCTAGAAAAAGTGCTACAAAATCACTACAGGGTCACCTTCAAAGTGTTCCCCCTGGGAAGCTATACCATTAGGCCAGTGCCCAGTCCGCCCTTCAAAGCAGTTTTAGAACTCTTTCTGGAATGATCATCGTACAAAGGTCTGACAATTAAGTTTGTGAACTTGCCACCGTGTGCTTATGTTGACAGCACTGTACAAATAGCTCAGTAAGGTTTCACAGCCTTGATGTATCACTGTTTCACAGTTGTGTTTGGTCAACATGTGGCAGTGTCTTGCTGAGTGGCATTCACTGTTGTTGTTGCATGCTTTTGTGTGCCCTACAACAGCAGCAGTGAGATCTCCAGTTTAATCACCAGACCTCGGATGTCCCAATTAGAAGTTTGTAATTTATCACTTGTCTTACTGGAGCATTCTAAAATACTTACTAAATTGAAGCACTTTTTACAACTTTTTGAGTGAATTTTGCTTCTCATCTGAGGGGGGAAATGTATATGGGCTGATGGACGGATACTCAGGAGGGGACACAGAACAGCTCTGCAGCTGTGCAGCCAGAAGCAAAGCCCAAGTTCACTCTGAAGACCTGGGCCAGGGCCACTCCTCGGCCACTGACCTGGGCACTGTGTTGGCTTGGTTTGTGCTGCCCACAGCCCTACTGTCTCCCCTACCTACCACCAGGGGCCGCCCCTCCCTCTTGCTCAAATCCTGGGCAACCTTGTGACTGGCAAAGCCTGACCCCAGGCCCTGCTCTAGTACTGAAGGAGTGTGAGAATTGGCAATTCCAGCTCCAATTATGGGAAACGGGCTTGGACCTGTAGGGGAGGCACTCCCTGCACACGGCAGGTCTAATGGAAATGATGGGCAGCACCAAGCAACAGTCAGTGTCCACAGACAGACCAGAGAAAGCCACTGGGAACAGAACAGAGCCGCCCTGCCCAGAGGGGTCAGTATCTCTGCCTTTCTCCAGCCAGGGCTGCAGGCAGTTTTAGCCAACGGTCTAACGTTTCCAACAACTCTGTCTGTTCAAGCATTCCCAAGGCTGCACTGTGCCAGCCTCAATGCAGAAGACCTGCTGACCTGCTGCTCTCCCAAAAGGTGTCAGGAAGGGGTACAATGGCCCTCATGCCATCCTCCTGTCCTTTCTGATTTCTTAGTACTTACCAAACAGCAAGAACTCAAGTTCTTTCTGCTCCATGTTTATCAACAGTTCAGATACAGAAAATATTCATAGAAGCTTGTCAGTCCATTGGTTTTTCTAGATCAGAACTCATGAACAGGCTGCCAAAGTCTGCACTTGATCATTAGGAGTATTTAGTTGGTTGGGTCTTTGTGGTATTTCTAAGTGTGAGTCAATGCCCTTACCATATCTGGTACTGAAGGGCTCCACCTGGCCCACCACCCTGGTTACTGCCTGACACACCCTGGAGGCATTCGAGTTTAGACCTCTCCTGCTTCAGGTGTGCTAAGAAATAAACCACAGTATATGTATACCTTAGAATACTATTCAGCCATAAAGAAAGATGGAGACGTTACATTTTTAGTATTTACCGGGAAAGATTTGGAGAACATCCTCCTAAGTAAAGTATCATAAGAATGGAAAAGGAGGCATCCAATGTACTCAATCCTAATATGAAACTAGTAAATGAACAACATGTCTTCACAAGAAAAAAAAAATACACCCGCCGGTGGCTGCAGACGACTCCCCCACTCC
>NW_003852454.1:7498917-7541376 GCF_000181295.1 Otolemur garnettii | reverse complement strand
GTTAAAAAAAAAAAAAGAAAAAAAAAGAAAAAAAAATACAATTAAATTCAACTGGAGGGGAAGTGTCGGAGAAAGGGGGTTTGGTGTGCTCTCACCTACTGGGCACAACGTAGGGGTGTATGGCACGTCTCCTGGATTAGGGACACAACTACCTTCAACTGGGACTTGACAACAAATGCAAATAATGTAACTAATCACTTATACCCTCATATTAATGTGAAATAAGAAAAGAAAAGATAAGAAGGTGTTCCTTTCAGAGTAGATTTGAGACCAGACTGCTGCATGCGTGTGTGGGCCTTGGAGTTGGGCACTGTGTCAGCTTGCCTTTACTAAACTGAGCCCAGGTGATGCACACACACACAGGATGCAAGGTGTGTGCATATAGGCCCATGCAAAACGCTCGTGCCTGTGTTCTTGTGAGAATGGTTTTGACGATGTGGCCCTGCAGGTGAGAAACCTTTGGAAGAATCTAGGAAACATTTGTGCCCCAGGTATATGTCACTCCATGATGCTTCCTGTGGAATTCCATAAATTCTGTAAATTTTTCCAGGCTTGTGATTTCCTTTTGGGCTGGCATTTAGAAAAACACAGAGCTCAATTTCGTCCACCACTAGAAAATTATCCAAACCTCACTCATGGATGTGTTTTGAGTGAGAACCCTTCCCCACAGCTTTGCATTGCTTCACTTCCGTTACTGCGCTCTAAAGGCAATATATCTTCATAACTAACCTTTTTGTATGTAAAATAAAAACAACAATATTAAAAGCCTGGTCAACTACCTGATCTCCTGAGAACTATGAAATGGACACAGAAGATAAAGAGGTGGAAAAAAATGAAAGCAAAATCCAATCAACACCTCAGGGAGGACCATGCCTTCCACAGGGCCTGGCACCACAGTAGTGCTCAATGTATGGATGTTGATGTTTTTTAAATATATTTATTAAATGAATGAAAGAACCTCAGAACTAAACTTGGCAAGAAATGTCTTCAATGTCCCTGTGTGCTCAGACGGATCAGGAACATGGTTGGAAGTCAATAAATGTCTTCGACTAAACATACGAATGAGTCAACAAATGGAACACGTGAACAGGCAAGAATTGAAGGTCTGAAGATGCTGTGCTGTGAAACTTACAGAGCAGAGGGTAGCACCCTTGCCACCATGAAGGTGAGCCCATGGAGAGATGGTGGTAGGCAGAAGGAAGCTGCCCACATCTTCAGTTACGGCCAGCCTGGGAAAGGCAATGATATTCAGCACAAAACCCTGCCAGCCACAAGGATAATGGTGGTAAAACAAGGCAGTTTCAATGCTTTATCCTTCCCCTGCACCTTGCCCAGGTCAATTTTTACTCTGTGGACTTACTATCAATTCAGTCAGCAGGTTCTCTAGAATCCTCTGGAGAAGGAAGATGGAAGATGTTGCAGCCACCCACACCAGGGTTTCCTGGAAGCTTCTGATTCCAGCAATTACTGACATTCACAAGAGTCTCCTGAAACATTTGATAATTGTCAGATTTCTAAACACCCACAGTGCACAACATCCCCCATTAAGTGTGCACACTACAGCTAAAACACTTAAGCAGTGTCCTAAACCCTCAGTGAAGATTATTATGTACTACATAGTGAGTAAACTACCCAGACTAAGAGAGCTGTCACTGATACGGGTTTGAGTAGGGTCACTCTCTAGCCCCTACACACTGGCCTGAGGCCACCCAGCATTCAAATTTCACCTCTGAAAATGACATTTACCATGTATCGTAGCCTTTAGGGTGCTTTGCAAATAAATATTTGCAACTGCAAATATTAAATTGTCAATGCTGGGAATCTAAAGTCACACTCCAAAATTAATTTGCACACACACTCTCTCTCTTTCTCTGTGGTCTCAGAAGAAAAACTATTAAAGTGCAGACATTAAAACCCTGAGCAATAGCTTTAATAAAGCTGGAGAGGCAAGCACCTCAGAAAAATACTAAAAACAGCATCAAAAAGAAATCCGAACACCCTCCACAATTCTTCCCCCCCCAAATTATCAAAATAACTCAACTCTCACTCAGTATCATTTGTGTTTTCTTCATTAACTTTGAAGTTAACCTCATCTCATTTCCCTCTCTCCCTCCAAATGTATCTATATCACACTGTCAGTAAAGTTTGGTCTGAAGGGAAAATACAGACTTCAAATATTAAATCTGAGCTTCCCACATAGAGTAGTAATAAAAGAGTCAGACAGAAAACCTTTGTAATAATAGACTCAGACCAAAATAAAGCCCTGAAATCAGATGGAATAATGATGTCTAAATTGTTTATGGAATCAGCATGCTCTTACAGCCGTGGGGCTTCATAGCTTTTGCTTTGGGCTCTGTGTGCATGCAGGCGTGGATCATCTGGTTTTCAAAATCTGCTGCCAGAAATTGTCTTTTGGACCACAATCAGGGTGATCACCAATTTCCCTCCCTCCCCTGCCCACCTCCCAGGCATTACCAGTCTGCTCAACCCCCCTAATTTGTTCTGCGTCTGGTACCATGGACCTCTGGCCCTTAATTAGCCCACCCCAAGAAGGTGCATGTGTAATGGTGTTACCCTCCAGCTTTCAATAACGACCTCCAATTCTGACGACTTGAAGGCTAGGGAGGTCAGCTGGGAAATACAAAAATAAATATGTTTTGGAATGTTTTATATTACTATCTTGTTCCGCCTACAGTAACAAATTAACAAAGCTCATGCATTTATTTGAAACTCTGGCACAGAACAGCACTGCCCAATAGAAAGGGGACAGCAGTGCCACAAATTTCCTTTTAAATTTTTTAGTAGCCACATTAGGAAACTGAAAAGAAACAGGTGAAATTAATCTTTAAGACATTTTTTATTTAGCCCAAATATACCCAACATATAATTGATAAGTCTGAAATCTGGGGTGTGTTTTATACTCACCGTCCATCTGGGATACAGATACTAGCTTGGCATCAAAGATACTAATCCTTGATCTGTATTCAGGGAGCATCAAATTCACAGTTGAAAGAGTAGGTGTGCATGCCCAAGTTGGTCCAAATAGACTTAAAAATTCTCCAATAACTGAATAGAGTATCAGTTTTAAATTTTACATTTAAATAAATTAAAATTCCAAAGACGTAAAACTTTACTTAGGTTGCCCTGGCCACATTTAAGTGCTCTACAGCCAGCCACAGGGGCTCGAGGCTGCAGTCTTAGGTGGAAGATAAGGGCCACCTTTACAACATACCTTAAGAGAAGGATTTTCAAGTCAGTCTAACCTAGACTGAAATCCTGGCTGGCACATTTACTAGCTGTGTGACCTAGGGAAATCACTGACCCTCTCTGAGTCCCTGTTCCTCTTCTGGAAAAATGAAGCTAACAACACCTGCCTCACAGAGCAGTTACGAGTGAAATTCCAGTGGTAAGAGGGCCCTGCCATGGGTATAGGACAGACATTACTTCCTGCTCATCCACTGAAACCTCCTCACCTCCTTTTTCCAAAAACTGGCTTTGTGAGTAAAAGAAACCCTTTTCCACCAAGTGCTTTAAAGATTCTGCTCTGTCCTGTCAGTCCCACTAGTGGTAGGCTCCCAGCAGGCCCTCTGTGCCCTCTGTTTTGGACAGCACCACTAGTGATCTCATCATCAGCTGACACATCAATTCTTCCTCTGGACTAGGAATTCTTAGGGTCTTCAGCTTTGCAGAACCAACACACAGGAGCCAGCACATCCCAAGAGATGGCTTATCCCAACATCATCTACTGGAGAGGAAAAATAATGAATTCTACATCAACAGAGACAGAGTCATCCAAGAAGCCTCCCTCAACGTCCTGGCCCACTGGGTTCTTGGACTGTCCTAAAGATGAATAAATTTTGGAGAATACCCCAGTGATTGTGTATATAATGCTATCCTTCCAGACAGCACGGCTTCCCCATGTCCTTCACAGGCTGTTTCCAGTGCTGCAAAGGCCTTGCCTACCTTCTGCCCTATCAGCCTAACACCTCTCCATCCTTCTAAATTCAGCCTCTTTGCTTATCCCCTGAGAAGCCTCCCCTGGCCACTCACCCTTCTGGACTCCCCACTCCCACTGCAACCCTTTGGGGCCTTGTACTCAGCTCTATGTTGCACCTAAGGGTACTAATTTCACACTGTTGGCTTAATAGCTGTCCCCCGAGGGCCTGAGTGTGAGCCCCTTGAGACAGGAGTTCTGTGTCCCCAAACCAGCTCAGTGCCAGGCAAAGGAGCTGTGGGGCTGGTGTTTGTGGAATTGAACTGAACTGAATTAAATTAAATTCCAAGCCTTGTGTGTGAAACTGTAAATAGGTAAAGTTCTCCGACCTTTTATAGTTCTCTGTAGGGTTTTCTAGAACTTAATTTTTGTAACATTTCATCTTTCCAGCATGTGTCTCTAGAGCCCAAGAGGGAGGCAGAGATCAAGAATGGGGATGTCTGAGGGAAAATGGGGAGAACTTCCACTTACTAGGTGCCAGCTCTGATGCCACTTACATCTGACATGCCACCAAATCTTCACCACAATTTTCTGGGTACAGCTATTCTCAATAACTGAACAGGCACCTGAAGTTCAAAGAGTGGTGGAGCCAGGCTTCCAGTCCAGCTCTGTGGAGATCTGCATTGAATGCTCCTTCCACTGTGCTGCTCTGAAGCTTGGAATGGCAGCTCAAAGAAGGGTAAGACTCAAGGAAAAGAGAGGATGAGGTTTCAGATTTTGCCAACAGCCAACCTTGTCTCCCAAAGTAAAACAGAACATAACTCCCTCTGTTTAGCCATAGAAGTGCCACAGAGAAGAGAAAGCTAATGGCCTGCCAATGTCTTCATCTACTCCGCACATCTACTCCACACCATACTTAGTAGGGTGCAGGCATCAGGGAAATAAGAGGTTCTTAGAAAAAAGGAAAATGCAAGAATTTGAATACCAGCTCACTCAGAGACAGCTGTTTTAGACAATGTACTTCAGCTCTTAGAACCTGTTTCCCTATCTGTCAATGAGTGATAATGGACCTTGCAGATTAGAATTAATATAGGCAAAGAATTCAACAGAGAACAAGGCCAACAGCAGGCAATTGAGCAATAAAAACTATTATTCTTGCAAAGTCAAGATAAGAACCTTGCCCTCTGTGAATTTATAGTCTAATAGGAGAGAGAAGCATGGAAACTAATGATCTAACAACTATATATGATGCAGCAACTTACTATCTAGAAATCAAGGTGGCATCCCCACCACCCCCAGGCAGCTGCCACCCGTTCAGGGAAAATGGCCTTGAACCTGCCATCCTGTTTAAACATTTTTCTTCCTCACTCTCGACCTACAAATGTCCTAGAAGTGATGGTGGAGTCCTTTCTGTGTCACTTTTGGGAGCTGAACTCCAACTGCCCTCAGCGCTGATAGGATGACGGTTCAGCTGGGCAGGCAAGTAAGCTGGGCCCCTACCCTCAAAGGCAAGCCAGCCTCCCTCAGCTCACCACAGCCCCTCCCCTGCACCTGGCTGCACAGTGCTCAGGGCAAACAATAAGTAAACCAAGCAGCGTGGTCCGGGCATCCAGGCGTTCAAAATGGGCACTTGTGTGGAATTGGTTTAAAATGATACACACGGCTATTTCTCCCTTTCTGACTTACCCTGACAACATTGTGACTAATGGCTTTACTTTCAGAGTTTCTGGATCATTGAGTAAATTTTAGGGTCATTAAGTGAGGGGGGAAGTAGACTTCTCATACTCGATATGTTTGTCCTCGAAGTATTTTTCTCTCCAGTCTTTTCCTTCCCTATCACAACAAGCATGAGCACCTTTGACGTGGGTGTAATGCCATTTGGTTCACATGGTCTCCACAGACCAAACAAATAAGCAGTGATGATGGCGAGTGCAGACCATTCTAGCCTAAAAGCCTGGAACTGTGATGGACGCCTCGGTCGATTTGTGTGACCTGCCCGGGCAGCCTCTACCTCCCAGCTTCCTCCCTTCTCCACAGGGCTTTCCTCTGGGAATCTGTTCCCCCACATAGCACCTGCCCAGCAGGCAGCGAGCCAAAGCATCCCACTGCCCGACCAGAGCTGATTAAACCGGCAGTCAGTGCCTTACACAGCCACCCAGCTGGTGGGCCAGCAACAGAGCTTCCTCCCCCACTAGAGTCTGAATGAAGGGGCACAGCTGTGCTCATCAGGGACCAGCACTGGGACTGTCACGTCATACCCACTCAGGGCTGGGCTGGTGGTGCCTGGGACTACGAGCATGGCAAAATGCATAGAGGAGCATGAGAGCAGGGTGGATACCAGCCGAAGCAGAGACAGGGGCCATTCAGCACAGTTGCAAGTGGAGCCATCAGGATGCAGCTGAACCTGGCCGTCAGCTCCCCTGAAGGAGATAAGAATGTTTTACCATGCTGGCCCTGGAAACTCCCAGGCTTTAGCCACCTCCCTTACACATGGGAAAACTGAGAGCAGAGAGGGAAATAGTTGACCAGAACTTCTAAGGTGTCAAGGACAGACTGACTGGCCTCTTCGTTACTCTTTGGTGCCATTGTGTTCAGACATGAGCCCGAATGCTGCCGTGAAGGTATTTTTTACGTGTGATTAACATTTACATCAGTTGTCGTTAGGTAAAGCAGGTGACCCTCCTTAATACAAGAGGACTTCATCCCATCACTCCAAGGCCTGAAGAGCTAAGAAGGAAGCTTCTCAAGGAAGGAGGATTCAGCCTCCCCTTGAGATTCAGACTTAAGACTGCAATTTCAGCTCTCCCCTACAGATCTCACACCTGCCAGCAGTACCTACCACCCTTCACCTCCCATCCCACCCCAATCACATGAGCCAATTCCTTCAAAATAAATTTTAAAGACAAATAAGTAATCCTACCAGTTCTGTTTCACTGAAGAACTCTGATTAGTAGGCCCTGAGCCTCTTGCCAGTTTCCTAAAAGGAAGTTTAAGGGAAAAGCAATCGATGGTGTTCATATCATGAAATAAAAAGGCATGCTATCATGCAACTTCCGAACAATATCCTACATAACAGAGTTAGTACACACAGTGGGGGAGAAGGTAGCCTCAGGATCCAGGCTGTTCTACACTGACTCTACCCGCTGTCTTGAGGCTCTGGGCAAAGCACAGGCCTGT
Source organism: Otolemur garnettii (assembly GCF_000181295.1). Lineage (NCBI taxonomy): Eukaryota > Metazoa > Chordata > Mammalia > Primates > Galagidae > Otolemur > Otolemur garnettii. The sequence goes on along the minus strand of NW_003852454.1, from coordinate 7,534,265 downwards.
CCTGCCATTTTCTCATCTGCTGAACAAGGATAGTGATGGGACCTGCCCCAGGGGAGACTGTCAGGATTAAATAGACCAGGCAGATAAAGCACTTAGGTGGGAGCCTGATACCTTGTTAGTACTCAATACACACTAACCATTATTCATGCTATTGTTGCTAATAATTAGAATTGAAAGAATGTCAAAACATTCACTCTTCCAATAATACGTATTGAGCAGGGCATGGATCAACATGCTTTCCAGTGCAAGTGGCTGACCTAGTCAAAAAGGGAGGTTGTTGGCTGCGGCGACCTGGAAATGCAGAGATACAGCCTGTAGTGGCTCAGCTGCATCCCAGGCCAGGGCGCCACCAGGCTCAGCCTTCTTCTCTGCAGATGGATTCTCCCCTTTCCTCCTGCGTGCCAGCTTTGTTCTCAAGCAAGCTCTGCCCCTGTGGGTCCAAGGTACCTCTGAGCTGCTCCAAGGCTCCAGCAGAGTCTGGCTCTCCCTGCACAAGGCAGGTAGGCACAGGGTAAGGTAAAGAGAAGCACTAGCTTGTACATACACACACACACACACACACACACACACACATACATGTGCACCCATAAAATAGGGCCATAAAAATTCATGTTTTTCACAATTCTTATTTGTGACCTCAAAGTCACAAAATCCTCTTGTGTGACTATGCAGAAAACAAGAATCACTAAGGCCCTGTCTCTCTCCTTCCCTTCATGGTCCAGGGACCTTTTAATTATCTCTGCGTCCTTTCCCTGTCCCCAGTGCAGCCCATAATGTGAGGCAGAGAACAAAGTGGGAAGGGACATCTGAGACCAGCAGCAGGCAGCCCAGGGCTTTCCACGAAGGGGCTCAGAGTCCCCAGAGCAGGCGCAGAGCAGGGTGTGGTCAGAGACCCTGGACAGAGCACAGGCAGGCAGCACGCAGACATCTCAGAGCCGCAGGCTCCTGCCTCAGGAAGGAGGATTTGAAAAGCCCCATAGAGTCCAGGCACTAAAGAGCCTGGGGAGACCCCTAAAGGCAGAAAGAAAAATTTTCCCAAAGAAATCTGGTCATCGGCGCCAGTGTTGGGACACAAGATCTCAACAACCAAGGCAAAGGGAACCTTGGGGTGCTCACCAAGGCTGATGACAGGTCTATACCTTGAGTTATAGGGTCAAGCTGTCAGGGAAGGGCTGAGCCTAGGGACAGGGTGAGAGACAGTGGGCAGGGTGATGTGGGCCCAGGGAAGGGGGAGTCAGATACAGAGGTTGGGGGCTAGAAAGGCCTGACAGCCAAAATCTCTGTCTCTACATCCATAAAATGCATAGTAAGGGCATAAAAAAATAAACCCAGATCTGCATGGCTAGATCTTTCCTCTGGAGATCTTTGCTCAAACAGCTCTTCCTCAGACAGGCCTCTCCCCACAGCCTTGTTTATAAAGGCTACTTCCCCTTTACGTTTCCACCCCTCAGCCTGCTCTAATAATACATGGTATCCGAGGGTCTATCTCTCTGTCTGTCATTAGATCTACATCTCATGTTCTGGCCCCCATAGACTGAGATTTCACTTGTCTTGTTCACCTCCGCCTCCCGCCTCCAGGACAGTGAGTGGTACATGTAGGTACTCAATAAAGTATCACTTATTCTTTATCAGCTTTTGATACAACTGAGCAATAGCTACTGGCTCCAGGTAGAGCTTTCAATGGGCTCCCATGTAGACACCTGTGTGTCTCAGTGTACACAGACCACCTCAAACCATCCCACCTTCTTGCAGAGACTAAACAGGATTCTTTGGTCTGGAATGTCCCTGCCCAGCCATGGGCTCAAGCCTTCAGTGGGATCCTCCTGCCTGGATTTCTTGGCCACTCTTCTGCTTCTGCTCCCAGTCCTGTGTGTGACCACACTGCACAGCTGGCTCACTGCAAGTTTGCTGCATGCCTTCAACATTCCACATGCGCTGTGTGTGCCAATCAGCCCCAATGTGCCAAATGAACATTAGCAGCTATGGCTTGAGATAGAGCTACATGTTCTCGCCTCCCTCTAGACATCCATGTAGCCCTCAGAGGAGTGCCCAAAAATTGACCAGCTTTTTTAACATTTGGGGAATGGGTTGGTCAACAGTTGAAAAAGAGCTATGTCTTAGCAGAGATTGGGGTATCATGGATTTGATGCCAACTAGGAATTAGAGGTAGGCCCAAACCTCAGTGTTAATAACTCATTCCCTTTATCACCTGAATTTTGCTATTATAAAGCATCACTGACCAATAGAAAAATAATGTGAATCACACATGTAAAATTTCCTAGTTGCCGCTTTCCAAAGTAAGAACACAGGGAAATAAATTTTTTGTTGAGGCAGAGTCTCACTCTATTGCTCTTGGCATCAACCTCACAACAACGTCAAACTCCTGAGCTCAAGTGATCCTCCTGTCTCAGCCTCCCAAGCAGCTGGGACTACACATGCCCACCACAGTGCCCAGCTATGGGAGAAATAATTTTAATAATATTTTTATTTAAGTCACTACATCCCACATATGATCATTTCAACACGTAATCAATTTTAAAAAGTATTTAGGAGATATTTTGTGTTCTTTTTTCATAGAAAGTCTTTAAAATCCAATGTATAGTTTATACTTAAAGCCAGCCTCAGCTGAGACCATCCACATCTCAGGGTCACAAGAGCCACATGAGATAAGTGTCTACCACATAGAATAGCTTGGGAGTCTAATGGGTGCTGCTTCCTTCGTAAGTTGCCATAATGGGACCACATCACTTTTTCAGCAAAATCTCCTTCAAAACCTAAGAGACAGAAAATCAACCATTTTAAAGCAATTATCACATATCCGAAATTATCTTGCCATTCTACACTTTCTGATTGTCTTAAGTCCTTATGACACCCCATCAGCCCCTTTTCAATTTGTGGAGACAGCGGCTCAGAGAACAAAGCTTCTATTCTGCCTAACCTCAAAGTCCAGCAGTTGACCATTACATTTATTTATGTTTGTTTTTTAAATTTTTTTTATTAAATGATAACTATGTACATTAATGCAATGCTGGGGTACAGTGTAGTGTTTTCACATACAATTTGCATTACATTTATTTTTAAACCAGTATTCAGAGAGTATGGTCATTTCACAGGAAATGCTCACAGGTGGGGTAGGAGGATTAAATGTATAAAAGAAAGTGGCTACAAGTAAATACTAAGAGACACAAGTAGATCTGGTGGATTTGGCAAGTTTCTAATTTAAATTCTGAACCCTTATCCTGAGCAGTCAAGTTCAAAGTTCAAATTTCTGAAATCTTCTTAAGTGGTGAAAATGCTCACTCTCTCCAAAACCAAAAAGAATTTGCTCTGGAATGTCACCTCAAAAGTATTGTTTCTCTCCACTCAAGAGGCTGTTAAGAACTCTCATGAAAGACAGTATCATTTTGAGATAACTCACCTAACCATAAAAATTAAGGTATCTCCAAAGTTTTGGCATTACATAGCCATCATTGGGATATAAATAAATGTTTGATGGAAAATATCTGTGGACCCAGGCCTTCTTTATACATTTTGCCTCCTCCTACACTGGGGCTCCAGCACTGCACCTAAGGCGTGCCTGCAAATTCTTTGAGAAATAAATTCAAAGTGGTCACACTTGTCTTGCGAACTTGACTTTGTGCTAGTGGTAAAAGAGAACTAAGTGATTGTGCAGCCAAGTGTGGAGTCAGGGAGAACCACAGTGAAAGAATCCAGGTCCCAGCAGACTCTTAAATCTACAAGGCACTTCAGACGCAGATTTCCAAATGAGGGTTGTGTCTGGCAAGATCATCACCTACCACGGGCGCCCACTAAGCACTCACAAGACAGCTGATTCCCACCAAGATGTACTCTAAATATAAAATACACACCATATTAGTATGACTAAATGTGAAAAATGAAATACCTCATTAATAATTTTAGTCATTACTAACTTACATAAAATATATGATTAGAATTAATTTCAACTGTTTCTTTTTACTTTCTTAATGTAGCTACTAGAAAACTTAAAATTACATATATGGTTTACATTCTATTTCTACGCTCTAACCAGTTATTTTCAACTGGTGAGCCACAGCACACTGGTGTGCTTTGAGAGGATCTTAGGTGTACTGCAAAAAATTTTAAAGATTATTAATTAAATTATTTGTGAAAGAAGTTCAAAGCACAGTAAGTATATTCTTTTTTTCTCTTTTTTTTTTTTTTTTGATCAACATAATTTAAGTGTACCATAGAAGTTAACTATAGGTCCAAGTGTTCCGTGAGATAAAAATGGTTGAAAATCATTGCCCTAAACAGCCAGCCCTCTGAAAGGATTCTGGGTCTTTTAAGGTCTCCACAAATGAGTGTGTGATTCTCATCTCTTTTCAAGTACCACTGATTGGTTGAAACTCCAGTACTGTCCAATTCTACTCTCAGGCACTCATCTTTTTTAACACAAAGGGTACAGAGGCTGGGGACATCCCTAAATACATGTTTGGCTTTACCATGCTGACATCCCAGTAAAGGGTTGGCAACACATTGGTGGCAGAAACTCAGGATTTAGAGTCAGACTCCTATTTGAGTCCTGATTTCCAACTTACAATGTGTGTGTGTTTAGAAGTTATCTCTTTTTCTAAAATTCTTCCATGGTAATGAAATGCAAATCAGAACCACAATGAGATATCACTTTACTCCAGCTAGAATGGCTATTAGTAAAAAGACAGAAAAGAACAAGTGCAGGCCAGGATGTGGGGGAAAGGGTACTGCTCTACACTGTTGATGGGTATGCAAATTAGTACAACTATTACAGAAAATAGTATAGAAATTTCTCAAAAAAAATAAAAATAGACCTATCATATGATCCAGCAATCTTATTGCTGGGTATATACACAGGAAATGAAATTGGTGTGTCAAAGAGACAGCTACAGGGCGGTGCCTGTGGCTCAAGGAGTAGGACACCAGTCCCATATGCCAGAGGTGGTGAGTTTAAACTTGGCACTGGCCAAAAAGTGCAAAAAAAAAAAAAAAGAGAGAGAGAAAGAGAGACAGCTACACTCCCATGTTCATTGTAGCATGACTTATATCAATGGACAAGTGAATAAAGAAAATGTGGAGTGTATACACACAATGGAATGCTGTTTAGCCACACACAAAAAAGAATGAAACTCTGTCATTTGTAACAATATGGAGGAAGCTAGAGGATTTATCCTTAGCACATCCTGTGAAATAAACCAGGCAGGAACAGGACAAATATTGCATGATCGCACTCGTATGTGAAATCTAAATAAGTTGATCTCACAGAATGGTGAGAGTAGGATTGTAGTTATCAGAGTCTGGGGAGGATGGGGAGACAGGAGCTGAGGAGAGATTGGTTGACAACAGGCACAAGAGGAACAACTCTTGACAATCCATTGCACAGTACAGTAGCTATAGTCAACAATAGTATATTAAATATTTCAAAATAGCTAGAATATACATTTTTTATGTTTTATTTTTCTGTTTTATTTTATAATAAATTGTGCATGTATGTAAATGTAAAAAAAAAAATAGCTAGAAAACAACATGTTGAATGCTCTCACCACAAAGAAATAACAAGTTTTTGAGGTAATGTATATGCTAATTATCCTAATTTGATGCTTATACAATGTACACACATATGAAAACATCACATGTACCATAAAAATGTATAATTACTATGTGTCAATTAAAAACAAATAAAACTTTGAGCCAGGCACAATGGCTAACACCTGTAATCCTAGCACTCTGAGAGGCCAAGGTGGTTGGATTGTTTGAGCTCAGGAGTTTGAGACTAGCCTGAGGAAGAGTGAAACCCCTCTCTAAAAATACCCAGGCGGGTGGCAGAGGTAAGATGGCAGACTACACCTAGCTTTTTACAGAAGCTCCCATCCAAAAGGAGAGTTAAAAGACAGAAGTTTAGCAAGTAAGCTGATGGTTTGGAGCTGAGCCAAGACAGAAGGTTGAATAATGCACATCAACCCTGCTGAGGAGAGTTGCAACCCCAAAGATACAAACAAAAGGTACTAAATCCATCGCCAAGCAGACAGGAGTCCCCTCCCCCATGAGAAGGGCTTGCAGTAAACATCACACAAACAAGCGAGCAGAGTTCAAACATCTTCCCATTCATCCCATGGAAGAGACCCTCTAAAAACTGAACCTCCTACCCATACGAGGGTGCCATGGCACTCTCCTGCCAGGCATAAAACTGTATAAAACTGTATATACTCTCTATCTGCAACTCTGAACTCCCAGCACTCCCCTCCACTCTCACCCTGAGGTCTGGAAGCCTGTCCCCCATGGAGTGCCGATTCTTGGGCATTTTCTCAAGAGGTGTGGACAGGGGAAGGGCCCTTACTCATCTATGCTGATTCTGTGGCACCAGAGTAAGGAGAGGATGATCAGCTGAGAGGGAACCATACAGGAGCAGCAGTGTGCCCCCAGGTGCAGAAAAGCACAAGCAGCAGTGGGGAACAATAAGGCTCATGCCCCTGGGGCTGTCCCGGACAGACACACCCTATCTCTCTGGGCAACCAGAGGAAGCCAGGCACCATCTCCGGTGGCAGCCACTGGCAGATGGCTATGGGACATGAGTAAAGGGAACCCGGGACTAGAATATATGCTCGCAAAGCCAACAGACTTCCAGGGTGGGCCTGAGTCAGAGGACTGTTTTACTGAGGTTAAGATGCATCCGGCCCCCAGGGGATCATAGCTGAGACAAAGGCAGCCAGGCAGAGGCTGGAACTGACAGCTCAGTGTGAGCTCTAATTGCTTGCTGCTGTCCAGAACTGAGTTGTGCTTTCTGTCACCTCAAGCAGCATCTGATAGCTGGGACAGAAACAGACTCTGTGAAGTTGTGCTGTTCTGCCAGAAACATCAATCAGGGGTAGGGCTGGAACTGAGTGAACCACCCCACCCTCCATTAAGCACCTGAGGTCATCAGGCCTCACCTCCCCCTGCCAGATAGCAGCCAAGAACAGCAACCTGGCTGAGGAGACATAGATCTCCCTCTGACTCAGGCAGGGATAAACCACTGGGGGCATCTGCTCATTGGGGGTGTGGCAGAAGTGCAAGGTGGGTAAGGAGGCATCAACCTTCCCAGACTAATGTATTTCCTGGGTTGGTCCTTCTGACCTCATGGAACATCAGAGCCAGTCATACTTCAGCTACCAGCAGACCCCTGCTATCTAGTTGTCAGAGACCTTTTGAACTCCCCCACCTGAGACCAGTGCTGACTGGTTCAATTGATTTGGACTTCTTGAACTGGGCCAATCACCTGAGGACTATCCAAAGTGGTACTCTGGGTATGTGGTTGTGGGAAAGTATAATTTTCCTTTTCCAATTGTTGCCTATGGGGATCAAGGTGACTTAATTGCTGGCATTTCTCCACAGCTGAGACTTCAACCCAGCGTAACTGATTTACTAGGATAGAACAGAGACCAGCTGAAAACAAGACAGAGTGACTTAGCCCCACCAAACCAAGGAGGCTCCCAGTTTTTCAGGCCATAGCATTGCACAGGTCCTTGGAAAAGCCCTAGGAGAAAAGGTACAGACACCAGTCCCAGCCTTTGGGCAAAGGGCTAGTTAATCACTACTCCTGGAGCCCCCAACCCAACTTCTCCTTATCTGCTCATCTAGCCAAACAGTGTAAATTAAGCATGGGGCAGAATCAGCGGAAAAACTCCAATAACATGAATAACCAGAGTAGATCTACCCATCCCAAGGAAGAATATGGCAGATGTAACTGAAGATCCCATCCATAAACAAAAGGCTGAGATGTCAGAAATCAAGTTCAGAGTCTGGATAGCAAATAAGATCAACAGAATGGAGCAAAGGAGGGAATCAGAATTTCAAGGAATTATTCAAAAGATGTCTCAAGAATTCAACAATTTCAAAGATAAAATGACCAAAGATTTGGAAACATTGAGGCAAGAGTTTGTAGCCCTCAAATATCTGAAAAAATACGGTAGAATCCCTCACTAACAGAGTGGAGCAGGCAGAAGAGAGGATCTATGACATTGAAGACAAACCTTTTGAACGTGCCCAAGCACTCAAAGAGGAAAAGAAATGGCGAGCAAAAATGGATCATTCTCTCAGAGAGCTCTGGGATAATTCAAAGAAAATGAATATTTGCCTTATAGGAATCCCTGAAGGCGACAAAGTTGCTTCACAAAACACTGAGGCTCTTCTTTATGAAATTATGAAAGAGAACTTTCCAGATATGCCAAGAGATACTGAAATTCAGATAGCGGACAGTTTCAGAACCCCAGCACAACTCAACCTGAATAAGACATCCCCCAGGCACATCATAATTGACTTCACTAAAGTTATTATGAGAGAGAAAATTCTAAAAGCAACCAGACATAAGAAAACCATAACCTATAAGGAGAAGTATATTAGAATGACTGCAAATCTCTTTGCTGAAAACTTTCAGGCTAAAAGAGGGTGGTCATCGACTTCTAATCTCCTAAAACAAAATAAATTTCAACCCAGGATCCTGTATCCAGCTAAACTGAGTTTCATCTATGATAGAGAAATTAAATACTTCAGTGACATTCACATGTTGAAGAAGTTTGCCATAACTAAACCAGCTCTTCAGGATATTCTCAGACCTATCCTCCCTAATGACCAGTGCTATCCTCCACCACAAAAGTAAACTCACTCAGAAGCTTTTGATCAAATTCCAACTTCCATAGTGGTGAAAGGATTAAAAATGACCCCTAGACTTTCGAAAAAGTCAATGCCCATAATTTTGCCAGGCTTATCAATATTATCAATTCTTGTAAATGGCTTAAATGCCTAAAGAGACACAGGTTGGCTGACTGGATACAAAAACTCAGGCCAGATATCTATATTCCAGGCAAATGGAAAGCAGAAAAAAGCAGGTGTTGCAATTTTATTCACAGATACAATAGGTTTTAAACCAACAAAAGTAAGCAAGGATGAGGACAGTCACTTTTTATTTGTTAAGGGCAATACTCAATATGATGAGATTTCAATTATTAATATTTATGCACCCAACTAGAATGCACTTCAATTTATAAGAGACACTCTAATAGGCATGAGCAACTTGATTTCTTACAGCACCATCATAGTTGGAGATTTCAACACTCCTTTGGCATTGTTGGATAGATCCTCCAATAAGAAGCTGAGCAAAGAAGTTTTAGATTTAAACTTAACCATCCAACATTTGGATTTAACAGACATCTGCAGAACATTTCATCCTAACAAAACTGAATACACATTTCTCTCATCAGTCCATGGAACATACTCCAAAATTGATCACATCTTAGGTCACAAGTCTAACCTCAGCAAATTTAAAAGAATAGAAATTATTCCTTACATCTTCTCGGACCATCATGGAACAAAAGTTGAACTCAGTAACAACAGGAATCTGCAGACTCATACAAAAACATGGAAGCTAAATAACCTTATGCTGAATGGTGGGTCAGAGATGAGATTAAGAAGGAAATTACCAAATTTTTGGAACAAAACAATAATGAAGACAAGAATTATCAGAATATCAATTATCAATTATCAATTATCAGCAACATCAAAAATACACTACTGGGACCTCATCAAACTAAAAAGCTTCTGCACAACCAAGAACACAGTAAGTAAAGCAAGCAGACAGCCCTCAGAATGGGAGAAGATATTTGCAGGTTATGTCTCTGACAAAGGTTTAATAACCAGAATCTACAGAGAACTCAAGCATATTAGCAAGAAAAGAACAAGTGATTCCCATCTCAGGGTGGGCAAGGGACTTGAAGAGAAACTTCTCTGAAGAAGACAGGTGTATGGCCCAAAGACATATGAAAAAATGCTCACGATCCTTAATCATCAGAGAAATGCAAATCAAAACTACTTTGAGATAACACCTAACTCTAGTAAGATAAGCCCAAATTACAAATTCCCAAAACCAGACAGGTTGGTGTGGATATGAAGAAAGGGAACACTTCTACACTGCTGGTGGGAATGCAAACTAATTCGTTCTTTTTAGAAAGACATCTGGAGAACACTTAGAGAACTAAAAATAGACCTGCCATTTGATCCTACAGTTCCTCTACTAGGTATATATCCAGAAGACCAAAAATCACATTACAACAAAGATATTTGTACCAGAATGTTTACTGCAGCCCAATTCATAATTGCTAAATCATGGAAGAAGCCCAAGTGCCCATGGATCCACGAATGGATCAATAAATTGTGGTATATGTATACCATGGAATATTATGCAGCCCTTCATGTTTACATGGATGGAGCTGGAAAATATTCTTCTTAGCAAAGTATCTCAAGAATGGAAGAAAAAGTATCCAATGTACTCAGCTCTACTATGAAACTAATTTATAGCTTTCATATGAAAGCTATAGCCCAATTATATCCCAAGAACATGGGGAAGGGGGGAGGTAAGAGGAGGAGGATAGGTGGAGGGAGGGTGATTAGTGGGACCACACCTATGGACCCACGATCCATCTTACAAGGGTAGATGTAAATCTTTCTAAATGTAGAATATAAATGTGTTAACACAATAACTAAGAAAATGCCACAAAGGCTATGTTACCCAGTTTGGTGAAAATATTTCAAATTGTATATAAAATCACAGCTATGATTTAATTAAAAAAAATACCCAGGCGTTGTGGTAGGCACCTATAATCCAAGCTGTTCAGGAGGCTAAGGCAAGAGGATCACTTGGGCCCAAAATGTTTGAGGTTGCAGTGAGCTATGATGGCACAGCACTCTATCAAGGGCAACAAAGTGAGATACTGTCTTTAAAATAAAAATAAACAAAACTTTAAAAAATAAATAAATAGGTTGGGCAAAGTTACTCACATTTATAATCCTAGAATTCCAGGAGGCTGAGGTGGGTAGATTGCTTGCACTCAGAAGTTCACGACCAGTCTGACCAAAAGCAAGACCTCATCTCTACTAAAAATAAAAAAATTAGCCATGTATAGCAGTCCCCTATTGTCCCAGCTATTCAGAAGGCTGAGACAGGAGAATCACTTGAGGCCAGGAGTTTGAGGTTGTTGTGAGCTATGACGATACATTGCACTCTAGCCTAAGGCAATAGAGTAAGATGCTGTGTCAAAACAAAATCAATCAATCAATCAATCAATCAATTAATAAAATTCTACCATGGTAATGGTAAAGAAAAAATATTTATCTTATTATAGTAGATAAGAACTTGGCAGCCTGCCTTGGTGGGACTCAGGTCGAGAATACAAATGGAAGCTCTCATACCATATGTCAGCTTCAACATATGAGTCCATAACACCACAAGCCCAAATATTTACAAGACATAAGCTAAGCTAACAAACTGCTTGATAAAATATTCTAAGTTCCTATGTTGACAAGCATACTTTTCTCAGTGATGAAAAATTTTAACGTTTTTTATATAACCAAAAGTTAGCAAAATATCAAAGACAACTGAAAGCAATTATTACACCTTCTGGGTCTTCTACAGATGAGGAGAGTATGTTTGAATGAGTAATAATAAATATTGAATTAATAAATTATTAGATCCTTTTATTATCCAAAATGGCTGACTAGGAGCTTTTCCAACACACCTTATCCACTTGGAAGAACCAAATTATTCAAGAGAGAATGTGAGACTTACAATAGAAAAGTGGAGATGAGGAAAGAAAACAGGGAACCTGCATGGCTGGGACCAGCTGGGAACCGGGAATGAATCCCCAGCATAGGAGTGAGTGAATGTGCATCTTTTTCCAATCCACTTTCCTACTAGGTCTGCATCCAGGCCACAAGATGGCACCTCAACCCTCCCAAGCCTTTATCTACCTTTAGGAGTGCCCAGGAGACTGAGAAAGATCTGCTCTAGGGAGTGTCCCTCACCATTTCTGAGATCTAAATAGCTACTGAACACCATTGTTTGAGATCTAAGTGGTGACTAAACATCCTTCCAAATCCTGGCTCTTAACAAACTGTGCATAGTCCTGAGAAACAGCAGCATCAGTTCCAGCTATTGTGCAAACCCAAGCAGCACTTGTGTAACTGAGACTTGAGCAGGAAATGGACTTCAGTGACCGTGTCTGAGAAGAAAGCTTGACACAGGCTTCAGCCACTGGCACTGGAACCAAGCAGCCCACCCCCTCAGGACCTGAGCAGAAGGAAAGTTGTCTTGCAAATCCAGTCTTGAGCTGGACAGCAGCTACCATTCTACCAAATGGGTCTGAATTATAGGGTAGGTGCAAATTGCCTGTATAAACTGAGCAGATAGGTTGGCTGTAATAGCTAGGATATAGCAGGAAGCCCCAACAAGACTGAGGCATGAGAAGTATGCAAATATCACTTCTGGCCAAAGCTATAAATACTGAGACTGCCCCATATTCCCCATGCTAAGATCTCAGCAAAGCAGTACTCCTCAGCTAAGCATTTAGCCAGAGTCCTGAGGACTGTTTAACCACCCTCACCATTGTTGGTGCATGTACCCACCACTGAAGGGTCTAAGTGCAAGCTTGCCTTGTCAAGCTCTAGCTAACTTCTCCACTTCCCCTAACCCCAAGACAGAGCAAAGGATCCAGGCTCCTGGATATTCCACCCAAACACTCCTTCCAGGGAACAGAGGTCAGGCATGAGCATCCTATTGCTACCATCATAGCTGCAGGTGCCACCTGTTGCCCTGAAAGTGAGTCTGCCTGCTTCTTCCCAGAAGTTGAGAGCCAGCTCACCTTCCCACTACAATGCTACTATAACCAGCATTGAAAAAAATTCACCCAGAAGCCCAAGTTTTGGCCTGCCTGGATACATCAACACAGGTACCAGCATATGCCGCATTAGGTAACAAGGATAGACATGCTTACCCCCAGCACTACCACTGAAACCTGAAGATTGGCCCATCTGGCATTCCAGTCCTTAGCACAACTTCACCAGTGTAAACTCCACCAATAACTACACCCAACGACACCAAGAAAACTACAGAGAGAACTAATACTATTTATACCCAAAGAAATCAGAGTTTTCACTACTGCACCCATCCAAAAGCAAAGCCAAAGACCCCTATCAAACAAACATCATAGTCATGTCTTCAAGAAAAAGTCTTCAAACAAAAGTAAATTTAAAAATAAGAAGCAACTTTTGCTACAGATGCACAGAAATGAATGTAAAGACATAGGAAGCATGAAATAGCAAGGTATTATGCCACTGTCAAAGGAACACAATAGTTCTCCAGCAATAGATTTTAACCAAAAAAGAAATTCTCAGAATGTCAGGTAAAGAATTCAAAACATGGAAGGCACCTGTGGCTCAGTGAGTAGGGCGCTGGCCCCATATACCGAGGGTGGCGGGTTCAAACCCAGCCCCCGCCAAACTGCAACAAAAAATAGCCGGGCATTGTGGTGGGCGCCTGTAGTCCCAGCTACTTGGGAGGCTGAGGCAGAAGAATCGCCTAAGCCCAGGAGTTGGAGGTTGCTGGAGCAACTCCGCTGCACTCTACCAGGGGCGAAAAAGTGAGACTGTCTCTACAAAAAAAAAAAAAAAAGAATTCAAAACATTGATTTAAAAGAAGAGATGCAAGAGAAATATTTAAACCCATACTAAGAACTCATAAAATCCATTCAGGAAATGAGTGAGAAATTTACCAAGGTGACAGGCATTAAAAAATAATTTTGAGAACTGAAAATTCATTGAAGCAAATACAAAATATATTTAAAAGCTTCACTAGTCTCTCTCACCTCTTCTCAGTCATGAGGGGTACTTATTGACAACTCTTTAGAAGTGCTCTAAGCTTTCTCTTTGTTCTTAAATATAATTTCTCTTTGTTACACTAAAAAATAAATTAATTTGGATGTGGAAAGAAGGAAACACCTTTACACTGCTGGTGGGACTGCAAACTAATACAACCTTTTTGGAAGGAAGTATGGAGAATCCTCAAAGAACTCAAATTAGACCTCCCATTTGATCCGGCAATTCCATTACTGGGCATCTACCCAGAAGAAAAAAAAATCATTTTATCATAAGAACATTTCCACTAGACTGTTTATTGCAGCTCAATTTACAATCATCAAAATGCAGAAATAGCCTTAAATGCCCACCAACGTAGGAATGGATAACAAGCTGTGGTGTATGTACACCATGGAATACTATTCAGCCATTAGGAAAGATGGAGATTTTACATCTTTTGTATTAACCTGGATGGAGGTGGAACATATTCTTCTTAGTAAAGCATCACAAGAATGAAGAAGCAAGAATCCAATGTATCCAATTCTAATATGAAGATAATAGATGATGTAATACATGGTGGGGACAGGGGAATGAGGGAGCAGGGAGAGAGAAGGAAGGAGGAGGTCGGGGGGATCACAGTGTATGACACAACTCTTGGAGGGGACACAATTGTAAGAGAGAATTTACCTAACAAATGCAATCAATGTAGGCTAATTCTTTGCACCCTCAATGAATCCCAAAGAATTTTTTAAAATTAACTAATTAATTAAAGCATTAATACTAGGCCAGGCAGAATAAATTCAGAAATTAAAAACAGATTATTTGCAATAATTCAAGTGGACAAAAATAAAGAAAAAAAAGAGCAAAAAGGAATGAACAAAGCCTTTGGGACATTTGAAACTACATAAAATGAACTTCTGGGGAGGGGGGAGGATGGGTGGAGGGAGGGTGATTGGTGGGATTATGCCTATGGTTTAACCTATAAGGGTACATGTGAATTTCTCTAAATGTAGAATATAAATTACTTAACACAATAACTAATAAAATGACATAAAGGCTATGTTAACCAGTTGGATGGAAGTATTTCAAATTGTATATAGCAACAGCACTCTGTACCCTATGATAGCATTAATGTACACAGATATGATTTAATAAAAAAAAAAACAAAAAATAAAATGAACTTCTGAGTTATTGGCATTCCTAAGACTGAAGAGAGATTAAAAGGCCTAGAAGATCTATTTAATAAAATAATAGATGAAAATTTCCAAGTCTAGCAAGAGACAGACATCCAAATATAGGAGGTTTAATGAGCCCCAGGCAAATACAATATAAAAAGGAGTTCACCATGGCATATCATAATCAGACTGTCTAAGGTCAAAGTAAAAGAATTAACTCTAAAACCAGCAAGAGAAAAGAATATGGTAACTTATAAAGGAAATCTCATTAGACGAACAGTGGTCTTCTCAGCAGAAACCTTATAGGTCAAAAGAAAATACAATGACATATTCAAAATGCTGAAAGAAGACAAAAGTATTGCCAACCAAGAGTTTTATATTCATCAAGATTAAGCTTCACATAAGATAGCAAGAAAATGTAGAGGAAATTAATCACCACTAAGCTGGTCCAACAAGAAATGTTCACAAGAATCCTAAATTTCAGAATGAAAGGACAATATTTACCATCATGAAAATATAAGAAAATAAAAAGCTCAGTGATAATGCAATCACACAGAGGAGGAAGAGAAGGGAATCACTACAGAATTCCAACAAACCACAAAGCCTGTCAGAGAAAAAGAAAAGAAACAAAGAATTTATAAAACAACTAGAAACAATTAGCAATATAACATGAAAAAAATTTACATATCAATATTAAATTTGAATGCAATTGCATTAAATGCTTCACTTAAAAATAGATTGGCTGAATGGATTAAAAATATGATCCATATTCATGCTTCCTACAAGCAACTCACCCTCCCATAAATACACGTATAAACTGAAAGAAAAGAAAAAGCTGCTCCACCCAAACAGAAACTAAAAGCAACCAGGAGTAGTTACACTCACATTAGATAAAACAAACTTCAAAACAAAACAGTAATTAAAAAATAGATCATTATATAATGATAGAATCAATTCAGCAAGAGGATATAACAATTCTAGATATATATTCACCTACTTCTAGAGCACTCAGATTCATAAAACAAATATTATGAGTCTAAAGAAAAAGATAGACAGCAATACAATAATAGTGGGAGACTTCAACTTCACACTTAAGAAAACTATATCATCTAAATAAAAATCAACAAAGAAACATTGGACTTAATTTGGGCATCAGAACAAACTTTCATAGAACATTCTACCCAACAACTGCAGAATATACCCTATCTCCAAGATAGACTATATGCTAGACCAGAAAACAAATCTAGGGAATTGTTTTAAATCAAAATCATATCAAGTATCTTCTCAGACCTCTGTGGAATAAAATTAAAAATCAGAAACAAGAGGAACTATGTTGGTAACTTTGGAAACTATACAATACATGGAAATTAAACAACATGCTCCTGAACAATCATTAGTGAGTTCATTTCTTAATTGAATTTCATTTCTTAATCTCTTCACAGAAATTTTTTTTAATATTTAAGCAAATGAAAATGGAAACACAAAATACCAAAACCTGTGAGATATGGCAAAAGCAGAGCTAAGCAAGAAGTTTATAGCATTAAATCTCTACATCAAAAAAGAAGAAAAATTACAAATTAACAACCTAACAGCACACCTCAGAGAAATGGAAAATTGAAAATAAATCAAACCAAAAAATACCAAAAGAAAAGAAAGAAAAAGGATCAGCTAAATGAAATACAGACCCAAAAATACCCCCCCAAAATCAACAAAATGAAAAGTTGGTTCTTCTAAAAGATGAACAAAATTAATAAAGTAGGCTAGGACATAAATAGACATTTTTCAGAAGGCATGTAAATAGTTAAGTGTATGAAAAAATCCTCAGCATCATTAATAATCAGAGAAATTCAAGTAAAAACCACAATGAGATATCATCTTACTCCAGTCAGAAGGGCTATTCTTAAAATTCAAAAAATAATAGATGTTGGTGCAATGTGAAGAAATTGTTGTACACTGTTAGTGGAATTGTTTTCTATGGAAAACAATATGGAAAATTCTCAAGTAACTACAAATAGAATTACCATTTTTTGATCCAGCAAGCACACTACTGGGTATTTGCCCAAAGGAAATCAATATACAAAAAGATAGCTTCACTCTCATTTATCACAGCACTGTTCACAATAGCTAACATATGGAATCAACCTAAATGCCCATCAATGGATGAACAGGAAAAGATCATGTAGTGTATATACACAATAGAACATAACTGAGTCATTAAAAGAATGAAATCATGTCTTTCACAGTAGTTAGAACTGAAGGCCATTATCTTCAGTGAAACAAGTCCAACATGGATAAGTATCACACATTCTAACTCATAATTGGGAGTTGAATAATGTGTATACACGGACATAGAGAGTGGAATGATAGACAATAGAGACTCTGAAGGATGTAGGGGTGAAGGGTAGAGGGCGAGTTCATTACTCAGTGACTACAATGTACCTTATTCAGGTAATGGTTATGCTAAAAGCCCTGATTTGATAATTATATGTACAAAATCACATTGTGCCCCACAAATTTATATAAATTTTAAAATAAAAAATAAACTATTATATGTTTATTACATGAAATTTATTATTTTTATGTCTTTTTATTAAAATCATTAATTATATTAAAGGTTTAACCATAATGTGTTCCATTGTCGATAATGATAAAAAAACAAAACAGAGTTTCATTTAATGTGTATAGAACTTTAATTTGTTTTAATGTCAATGGAAAATTAAAATTATATTTTAAACTTTTAAAAAAGTTATTTATTTTCAAAAATAGTTAAAATTCTCTATCAAGATTAAAAGCAATATAAGATTATAATTAATACCTACTTTTAAAATCAAATATATTTTGTAAAAGCTTTTTTAAAACTTTTTGAAAAATTAATTAAATTTTTTAAATTGGTTATCTAAAAATAGAAAGATTTATGATTCTGGCATTCACTGTCCATCTAAGTGCCAATGTAATGAATAGTTTCCATGTTTTACAGTATAATGTCTAGACTTAAGTACACAATTTTTTAAATGTTCCTCAGCCATTGTGTGCAATGTTTTTGTGAATACTGGCTTAATTGGCGAGTTCTTCCAACTGGAACATGAAAAGAAGTAAGAAAATGGATGTTGGCACTGGTAGATAATGATACTTTGTTTTGCAAGACTACAGAATTCACATGCTCTGAGAGAGAATTTGGCAATTTAATTAGTCTTTCTTCAAGGAGAAATTTGACAATTTAATTAGCTTATCTTTTCCCTTACCTAAGTGTTTCTGCAACACAAATCCTCTGTCTCCAAGGCAGTGTTCGTCTCCAAAGTCAGCGGTGGCACAGCTACAGACCTTTGTAATCTTCCACACAGCTGTCCTTTGTTCTGAAGGCACAGGTAAGAGATGTGAGGAAATGTTTCCCTGGGGTCGAATGGTGTTAGTCAAGACAGTGGATGTTTAAGAACACAAGTCACCCTGTGCCCATGCTAATCTCCAAGAGATAGAGGTACTCATGTGTTCCCAAATAAACTTGTTTAGTGTGTTTGTGGTTTACATGGCCCTCTTGTATATGAAAAGCATGAAGCCTAGGGTAGGATTACTCTTGCCAGTCTCTTAGGGCAGCATCAGAACTGAGGTTATTCCCTGAACTCCACAATTTTGGGGGATGTATACTTGAATGAAACAGTAATTAAGTTACTATGTTCCCTAAGATCCTTAGTTTTCTCATCTGCAAAGCAGGGACAATGAAGCCTTACCTCATTAAGACTAAGAATTAAATGAAATACATTCATAATATTTGTAGAACAAAATACTCAAAACACTCCTTTACGTATAATTGTTCCTCTATTAATACTAGATGAATTAATGATAATAAGTGAAGGCAGCAAGCTGTCCAGAGGCCTGTTTTCTCATTTACAAAATGGAAGAAGTGATATTTATGTGTGACACCATGATATAATAAGGCATGATTATTTGATCTCTGCCCCTGGATCCTGGCACACAGCTCCTAAGAGCCTTGAAATCTCCAGCATGTCTTTTGTATGCTAATGAGATGACTGGTATCTGGCAGCATAGGTGGCTTAGGCGTCTAGGTAGCTGAGGCACCTAGGTAGCTTCAGGATGGGGGCTAGTCACCAGAAAAACCAAGGCAGAATTGGAGAGCTGGCACCAGAAAAACCAAGGCAGAATTGGAGAGCCACCCTCCCCCAATCCAATGACCAGTGATGTAATCAGTCATGTCTATGTAACGAAGCTTCCATAAAAACCCAAAAGGAGTGGATATGAGAGCTTTCTGGTCACTGAACACATGGAGGTTCCTAGAGAGTGACACACCTAGAGAAGGCATGGAAGCTCCATACCCTTTCCCCCACTTCTTCCACCTGGCTGTTCATCTGTATCCTTTGTAACATCCTTTATAATAAATGGGGAGACATAAGTGTTTCCTTGAATTCTGTGAGCTGCTTTAGCAGATTAATTGAACCCAAGGAGGAGATAATGGAACTTCCCACAGATAGGCAGTCAGTCAGAAGCACAAATCACAACCTGGAGCTTGTGATTGGCATGTGAAGTGTGTGCAGCCTTGGTGGATCTGAGCTCTTAACATGTGGGATCTGCCACTATCTGTAGGTAGATAATCTCAAAACTAAATTGGACTAGATCAGGCGTCTGCTATGGAAATGGTTGTTGGTGGGAAGGCAGAGGAGGTAGAAATTCCCACACATATTGGTGATCAGAGGTGAGTAGTATGTTAAGAGTAGGAAAAACACAGTTTGGCTGTTCCTATAGACTGTGTCAGTAAGACTATCTTGAGAACAGATAATATATCTGGCACATAGTAAGGGTTCAATAAGTAAGTGGTAGCAGTACTGATTATGACATGGTGGTGATGATGATAATGACAATTCCAAACATAATTTGGAATCCCATTTCATCATGAAGTGCTTCAAAGGGGCATAAATATAAAAATAAAATTTAAAAAAAAAGGCAAATCTTTTCTCAACCATAGCATTAAGAAAATAACTTCTTGGCCAGGCATGGTGGTTAATGCCTGTAATCCTAGCACTCTGGGAGGCTGAGGCAGGTGAATCACTTGAGCTCAGGAGTTTGATACCAGCTTGAGCAATAGTAAGACTTCATTTCTATGAAAAATAGAAAAACCTCCTAGGCATGGTGGCAGGTTCCTGTAGTGCCAGCTACTAGGGAGTCTGAGGCAAGAGGATTGCTTGAGCCCAAGAATTTGAGGTTGCTGTGAGCTATGATGCCATAGCACTCTACCCAGTGCAACAGAGTAAGATTCTGTCCCCGACCCCAAAAAAAAGAAAGAGGAAAATAACTTCTTGTTTTTCTCATAATTATTAGTCTATTATTAACATTGATAAGGAAGGAAAGTAGGCACAGAGAAGCAAAATTCTACATTCTCTTCTAGGGAACATATAAAGTCCATTGATAAAATGACTCTTAAATACAAGAAATAATTTTTAATTATGTAAGACAATGTATGGTATTACTGAGTCAAATGCTAAATTTTATCACATCAGGCTGACTACCTGGAATAAGATTGCCAAATGGCAGGTGATCCAGTGGTCTGAAGCAGTCAGAGGGTTTGTAACTGAATAACAGAAGAAAAAGGCAGGGGAGGGGGAGAGGAGAGGAAAGGAAGGGAAGGGAATGGAAGGAAGGAGTTAGAGAGGAAAAGGAAAAAAGGAAGAAGTCACCAGAGTCAGGTGGACAAAGATGAATAGGGAAGCTGGAGTACACGAATCTACTTGAGAACAGGGAGAAAGGAAACTCATATTAAGATCGACATTCCCCTTCTCATTCATTCTCTTAAATAGCTACTCGTTGTCCCAGAATTTAAGGCTAAAGCTCTGTCCTTTCAATGTTAAATGATGCTACTATGAGGAAGCAGATGGTCCTCCTGTAGCAGAAATAATCATACAGCAATCTCGGATCCATATGGGAACTTCAGTTAACACAAACTTTGACATACCCCCTTGTTGTTCTTTCTTTTGTGATTATTACCACATTTGTTCACTGCAGTGCCTGGTGTTAGAAGTACCATCAGTTAGCATTCTAGTCATTATTCACCATTAATTCCTCCAGGACTCCAACACCACGTCCGTTATTAACCATCTGGTGCATCCTTCCACTTCTGCTGCATCCTTCCACTTCTGCGTGTTATTTACTATGGCAGTTACCCAAGTTAATGTGGCCATTTAGATGGCCAGGTTTTCACTCATTTGCAAAACACTGTTACATGGATAATATTTTGTTAATATTAAACCAAGGCATTTTAACTCCACTTCCTCACTTTCCTTATGCAATCTCTCTTTTCCTTGGTTTCAGAAGACAGTGAGACCAAGACCTCTTTTTTTTTTTTTTTTTTTTTTGAGACAGAGCCTCAAGCTGTCCCCCTGGGTAGAGTACCGTGGCATCACAGATCACAGCAACCTCCAACTCCTGGGCTCAAGTTAGTCTCCTGCCTCCACCTCCCAAGTAGCTGGGACCACAGGCGCCCGCCACAACGCCTGGCTATTTTTTGGTTGCGGCCATCATTGTTGTTTGGAGGGCCCGGGCTGGAATCGAACCTGCCACCTTGGGTGTATGTGGCTGGCACCTTAGCCACTTGAGCCACAGGCACCAAGCCTAGACCAAGACCTCTTTAAGAAGACAATACAAAGTCAGGCATTGCAAAAAAGGAGAAAGAATTTGCTAGGTTTCTTTAGAATTTATGTAATACAGTAAGGACCAGAACCAGGAGATCATAGTAGAAGCATTTTTCTGTGAGAGAGAGAGATCCAGCCAGAAAGGGAAGAGAAAACTGTCCCTTCCAGTCCAAGGAATTGTAGGAAGAGGAGGCCACCAGGTGCAGATGAGGGTGGGGGGTGGGGAGTAACACCTAAATGAAGAGCCAGGACTCCAAGGGACTCTTCAGGAGGGACCCTTGGAAGGTGCCACCTCAAATGCACTTCCAAGAATCCCCTCCTTCCTTCTTTCCTCCTGGATACACATTCCACCTTGGAGAGGAGATGGGAGGGAAAGAAAGTGGGGACAAAAGGACTAGGCATCCTCATCATCCCTAATCATCAGAGAAATGCAAATCAAAACTACTTTGAGATATCATCTAATGCCAATAAGATTAGCCCATATCACAAAATCCCAAAATCACAGATGCTGGCGGGGATGTGGAGAAAAGGGAACACTTCTACACTGCTGGTGGGAATGCAAACTAGTATGTCCCTTTTGGAAAGTCATATGGAGAACACTTAGAGATCTAAATATAGATCTGCCATTTTATCCTATAATTCCTCTGCTAGGTATATATCAAGAAGACCAAAAAGTACACTACAATACAGATATCTGTACCAGAACGTTCATTGCAGCCCAATTCACAATCGTTAGGTCATAGAAGAAGCCCAAGTGCCCATCGATCCATGAATGGATTGATAAATTGTGGTATATGTACACCATGGAATATTATGCAGCCCTAAAGAAAGATGGAGACTTTACCTCCTTCTTGTTTACATGGATGGAGCTGGAAAATGTTCTTCTTAGCAAAGCATCTCAAGAATGGAAGAAAAAGTATCCAATGTACTCAACCCTATTATGAAACTAATTGTTAACTATCATAGGAAAGCTATAATCCAAATGGAGTCCAAGAATATCGGGAAAGGGGTGAGGGAGGGGAGGGGAGGGGGGAGAAGGGGTGAAGGGAGGGTGATTGCGGGGATCACGCCTATGATTTATCCTATAAGGGTACATGTGAATCTTTCTAAATGTCAAATATAAATGTCTTAACACAATTATGAGAATGACATGATGGCTATGTTGGCCAATTGGATGAAAGTATTTCAAATTGTATATGGAAACAACACACTGTATCCCATGATAGAATTAATGTGCACAAATATGATCTAATAAAAAAATACTACAAAAAAAAAAGGACTAGGCATCCAAGAGAAAAACACAATTAAATTCAAGTGGGAGAAGCAGGGAGGAGAGAAAGGGGCGAGGGATGGAGGGAGGGGGATTGGTAAACTGTCACCTAATGGGCACAATGTAAGGGGATACAGCACAACCCCTGGGTGAGGAGCTCAACTACAACTTGAACTTTACCTTAGAAATGCAAACAATGTAACCTAGTCATTTGTACCCTCATATTAATCTGGAAAAAAAAAAAAGGACTGGGCTATTTTCTAAAAGATCTGACTATATTACTTAACAAATTATCAAGTCAGACTATTTTAAACTTTGAAAAACTTAAAAGTTGATTTAGAGAAAAACTGGATTAGTTATTGACAACATTTTTAAAAACTGTACTTTACCTACACATCTAAATGAGTGAATTTGCAATCTACAACGTATAGTACTTTTTGTCAATGCAGATTTTCGTCTCTAATTTTGAATCCATATGAACTAGGGTATACCAAATCAATCCCTCCATCTAGGGGCAAAACAACTTACTGGACTCATCTTACAGAGTAAATCAAATTATAGGAGGAATATTTACCTACTTAAGAGAATAAAACTATCAAGCATCTTAGAAGCACAATTTGCCTACAAAAAATATAATTTCAGCTAAAGAAGTAGGGCATGATGCTTAGGCTAGTGTTTGATATGCTAATTATGTAGTTATCTAATAGGATTTTATTATTAATGTCTGCTAACATTTACTGAGCCTTTATTATGAGCTAGTCACTGCACCAAGTACTGACATCACCAACCCTGTGAGGGGTGGTATTATAAGCTCCCTCTTTATAAAGATGGCTCAAGACCAGAGGAAGTGTCTGTAATATTTACTGAACTTACTGTACAAACTTGTTATGCTCTGTAGAAATGTGCTGGCTGGCAAAACAGTCAAATCAAAAACAAAGGACTCATAACGGAACTCAACAATATGAGGGAACTTTGGGGGAATAAAATGACCCTAGGAGCACTTTTTAGATAAATTCCCTAAATAAGTTTCAGGCCATTTCTCCCATCAGTGAAATGTGACTACTGCTGGTATAGACATAAATAAACGAGTATAGACCTAAATCGGTTCTTGACACACCACCACCCCCGCCCCAGGAATACCGCAGCCTGATTTTGCCCAGGGTTACAGATGTTACTGCTTACTTTTCCTGACTAGGTTTTAAGCTGAGAACACAGGAAGACTTCTCCTTTAGCAAGAAAATCTATCTTTGTTAATTACACAGTCTTGATGGAAACCCTCCCAAAGGCCCCTTTGGGCATCTACCCTGGCCCTGTGCTCTCTGCCTCCAACCATTGGGAGTACTCAGGCCCTGGGGAGGGAGGGAGCTTTTGCCTGGTGATACGCACTCCTGAGAGTGGATCATACTTCTCTACAGAGCATAACCATAATCGGACAAAGCTGTCTGGAATCCTTGTTTTGCCACACACCATGTTTCTGATCTCTGCCTTTTAGTTGCTTTGACCATTAAAATGAAGTGTAATAAGAACATTTAACTCATAGACTTGTGCTGACTATATGAACAAATGTATGCAAAGCTCTTAGGATGGAATCTGGCATCTGGTGAACATTCAGTGAATAGTCACATATCACAATTTTTACTACTAATAATAACCACTTCTTAACCTAAAAATCTGTACCCTCAAATAAATTTGAAAAATAAATAAAATTAAATAAAAAATAATAATCACTTCTCAAAGTAAAATACTTGCTGCAACAAATACCTTCCTAAATACAGGTCATGTGGGAATAATACTGACATAGTCAATTTCTCCTTGACTTCCATGCTAAAAGCCTACAGAGTAAAAAGATCCTTTTAAAGGCCCTGCATGGTTGGGTGGTGGATCAATATGTTTAGGTCTGTCCTAGAGGAGGGCCAGGAGGAAATAGATCCTAGTAACTTAAGGAATGATAAAATATTGCATGTCACTCAGATAGGGACACTACCACCGCATTTTAAGGAAAATTCAAAAACATCACTGAAGAGGCTTCCAATGTGTTTCTTCTCTGTTCAAGAACTAAGCTAGTTGGAGTACTTGGCTATCAAGAAACTCTACTAATTGGCCAGGCATGGTGGCTCACACCTGTTGTCCTAGTACTCTGGGATGCTGAGGCAGATGGATTGCTTAAGCTCAAGAGTTTAAAACTAGCCTAAGTAAGAGTAAGACTCTGTCTCTAAAAAAAAATAGAAAAAAGTAGCCAGGTGTTGTGGCAGGTGCCTGTAGTCCCAGCTACTTGGGAGGATGAGGTAAGAGAATCACTTAAGCCCAAGAGTTTGCGGTTGCTGTGAGCTGGGATGCCACAGCACTCTACCAAGGGCAACATAGTGAAATTCTGTCTCAACAACAACAACAAAAAAAATCAAAACACTTACATAGTCCCAGGTATTTCTCCAGCCATGATCGCTCCCCCAAATACCAGACTTGCCTCTGTGACTCCTGACACAACATCTCTGCTTGGCTTTGCGGTAGACATCTCATACCAAACATCTAATATGCACATCCTTCTCTCTCCCTGTTCAATTCTTACAGGTGCTCAGACTCATGGTCCTTGAGTCATCTTGATTTTTCACATTCCCATTCAATCTATCTCCAAAAAATTATTTCTTTTTTTTCTTCTTCTTTTTTTTTAATCATAGCTGTGTACATTAACACAGTCATGGGGTACAGTGTGCTGGTTTTATATACAATTTGAAATATTTTCATCAAACTAGTTAACATAGCCTTCGTGGCATTTTCTTAGATACTGTGATTTCTTCATTCAAAGTATATCCGAGCAAATCCTACCATTTCTTCCCTTGCCCACCATTATCCTGGTCCAAGCCACAAAGACAGGAACGTGTGTGTGTTCCCTATATTGTTTAACATAGTGAGACTGGTTTCAGCTCTCAGGAAGAAGGCACTCACCCAGCCTCTTTGATGGAAGATCAATCTGAAAAATAAATTAATAAAATAAAATAATAATAATCACTTCTCAAAGTAAAAACACTCACTGCAACAAATTTGAAATGTATAAATATAAAAAACAAAAATTATTAATTCTTTGTAAATAAAATAGTTTTTCTTTATGTATGCAGAATCTATCTTAAAGCTCACAACTATAGGGCCAGGCAAGGTAGCTCACACCCATAATCCTAGCACTCTGGGAGGCTGAAGCAAGAGGATTGCTTGAGCTCAGGAGTTTGAGAAAGAACGAGACCCCTCCTCTCTACTAAACATAGAAAAACTAGCCAGGCGTTATGGTGGGTGCCTGTAGTCCCAGCTACTCGGGAGGCTGAGGCAAGAGGATCACTTGAGCCCAAGAGTTTGTGGTTGCTGTGAGCTATGATGACACCACAGCACTCTACCCAAGGTGACAGAGTGAGACTCTATGTCTCAAAAAATAAATAAAAAGCTCACAATTACAAGTGTTAGGACAGCTGATTGGTGCCTGACCCAGGCCTCTTCGTGTGGCCCATTGCGTCCTTGGGGTGCTCCGTGTGAGTGGCACATGTGCACTAACACACATCTATGTGCATGAATACCCACTCAACCACTCCAGGCTAGGGCACACGCCCTGGGCGCTCACAGAACTATTATTATTTTCTCCCACTCTCCGTGAATCTCTAGCTTCATCTTTATCATTTTTCCATCTAATTGTCTGTCTCTTCATCTAGACCATCCACTATTCAGACAGGGATGATTGGAGTTGGGGGTAAAATCACACTTGTTTTTATATGAAGCACAGATATACTGAGAGATGATAGACAGACAGATGCAGAGATGACAAATGGAGGAATAAATAGATGAATGAGGAAAGATAGTACATGAACAGATATACTGTATATCTTTCAGCTGTTAGTAAAATTTCATGGGGGGAAGAGGGAAATTGGGAGGGGAGGAGTCTAGGAAGGCTGGAAGTATGGCCCTGGGCTGGGAGGCCTGAGAGCCGCTCTGCTCGGTGCCTAGAGCAGGGCCTGCAGAAAGTGCAGAGCCAGTTAAGTAAACTCACTTCAGTCTCAGAGGAGTCCTTAAAAGCCTCCATTTTCCCCACAGTTTGCACTGAGATATTTGTATCTCTGTGTTGTAATCTCAGGAAGGAAGAAATGAAGGGAAATTCCTTAAGAAACAATGTAGCAGTGACTGGTGTCTGGGAGCCACAGAGGATTCCCTGTTACCTGCCCTGCCTCTGCCCCTCTGCTCCACAAATGGGAGACTCATTTGTGCCAGAATTTAGGAAAATACTAGCCAGGTAAAAGGGGTCTGAGGGTAGGGGTCTCACTTTTCGTCCCTAGAACCTCCCCCAGGAACTCAGACCACCTCAGTCACCCCACACCTAACTGCCCAGGTCCACCACCCTGAGACTTAACAATCAGATAGACAATTGCAACACAGACAATAGACACAAGCAGATGACTGATCCTGGATTAGTGGGTCTCCAACACAAGTGTAGTTACAGAGAATGGGATTCTGTATTTACACTTTCTTCTCATTCGCATCTTTAATAAGCTCCTGCTAATGACACGTGAATTGCAAAAGCCTTAACTGCATCTTTCTACACGTTGTCATTCCTATGAGCCAATTAAGGGAAATGCTCATCACCAACTGCAGCCACCTCCAGGTTTATTATGCTGAACAGGTGTCTCACCACTAATAATGATAATTATAATCCCTGACAGACAAGAAAGAGGAAAGAAATTAAAAGACAATAGAAAGACAATGCCATGCTCCACTAGTGACAGCTGGTGGCCGTGTGGCATCTGTCATTTGAAATGCTTCATCCTCACCCCATGCACGTAGCTGTCCTCACCTGCTCGACTTTATACCTATTATATTCCAGATATGCTGTAGCTGAAGAAAATGACACTTCCATATCCTCAAGGGGATACAGTGACTGTCTGTCCTTCCTCCTCCGAGCCAGACACCAAACTAGATGCTTTCCACACACTCATTCATGCAATCCTCACCACCCATTTACAGACAAAACAACTGAGGCTTCGTTGGTCCAGTGCAGTGATTCTCCAGAATTACCCAGGGCCTCATAAGGACACGGACTGTGGTCCACCCCAGAGTTTCTCATTGAGTAGGTCTGGGGTCTGGGCTGGGACAGGAAGTTTGTAACCAGTTGCCAGATGAGCTGATGTTGCTGGTTCCGCTGGAATCATGAAATCAGTATGAGCTGAGGCTTGACGTAGACTCAGATTTGAATATAAAACCTACTCATACGCATGTTTATACAGAGTGGCTTAACAGACATTGGAAACTCAGAGCAGGGAGTGGGGAGGGGTGTGGGGTGAAAAATTACCACTGAGTGCTGTCACTATTCAGGTGATGGGTATAGTAAAAGCCTAGACTTCTCTACTATGCAACTCAGCCAGGTAAAAACAAACACTGTACTCCCTAAATCTATTTAAATAAAAAAATAATAAAGATGAAACAAGTAACTCCAGAAAGAAAAATAAACCCTACTTAGTACTTTCAGCTTGATGACTGGCTGAAATTTGGGTGGGCCTCGACCATAAACTGGAGATAATGACATACACCTTCCAGTGTTGCTCAGAAGATTCACAGTAATGTGTGTGGAGGGCCTAACCGGGACCCAGGGAACAAGTGCTCAACAGTGTCACCGCTACTCGGGGGACGGAGTTGGGGTGGACAGCCATCTCACTGCAGTCGTATTGTGAGTCCAGCATTGTGGTCAGATCAGAATTCAAGTCTCTTTCCAAAACTTGGCTCTTTTCCTTCTGAGCCCTTCCTAAACTTTCTTATCCCCACCTGCCTGCCTCACCCCAACTGCTGCAGTTCCGAGGTACTCACAACAACATAAGAATATACTACACAACAACAGTCCGAGTCACAAGTCTGCGTATCTTACTCCCCAACCAAGTGTACGTTTCTTCAGAAGAGAACTGGTTTTATGCTGCCTCTGTATCTCCCCTTCCCAACGGCTAATGGAGAAACACCACCACCCCCAGGGACAGTCCTAGAGCAAGAGGGCCTGCCCCCTATGTCCCACCTCACCCATCCCCAGGGAACTGAGCCACCTGTGTCTCCAGTTGCACTTAATGCAACTGCTGATCCTCCAGATCCCCCACACACTCATTAGACTGTGAGCACCAGGAGATGAGACCACCATGAGATGTCTTGTTCACCACTGTATCCCCAAAGTTGGTCCTCAGCAAAACATCAGTTAGAAGAACAAAGTTCCTGGAACCCCATAGGAAAGATTTTCTTCTTTCCCAATTGGCTAAGGGAAAACTCTGGAAGTGGGGAGACAGTCATTGGTGGGGACATCCATGTTTGGAGAATAGATTGTGTGGCCTTTGTCACTGCTGTAAACAAGAGCTAGTAACAACACAGGTCTGGGATCCAAAAGCTAGTGACTCAGAGTTCAAGGTCCTGGAAAGTGGATTCTGAGACCACTGGCAAAGAGAGAGAGGTTGAGGAAAGCTGGGCGTCTCTTGTTCCACCTCCCAGAGCTCTGCCCTTTGCAGTTTTGAAAACAAGTGCAACACAACACTCTCTTCCTCACTTGTTCCCTCCAAGCTAGAAAGGCCATTGCAGGAAGCCACAGGCTGCTTTGCGGCATGTGGGCACAGAGCACGAGCTAAGGACCAAGCCTTTCCTATCATATTCCCTGACACCTCAGGAACATAAAGCACACTCATTACTGGTTTTACTTTCTCCACCCTCTCTCCCCATTGCATAGGCTGCAAATTAAGGAATGGAAGGTGGATAGAGGAAGGGAAGGAGAACTACTATTTAACTGGAGCAAGGTCAGGTCACCTCACCCCACCTGGAGCAGGTCTTCTTCCAGCAAAGCTGAGGTAGCTGCACACACAGCTCCATTCTGCTGGTACATCCCTGAGGCAAGGCATTCACACATCCTGAGTACTCTGCTAGTGTGCTCAAAGTGGGGGCAAGACCTGGGGGAGTGCTGCCCTTGAGATGTCTGCTGTCTAGTTTGGATGACGAGATTAACACACACGGGGAAACAGATGAAACACAGTCTAGTCCCCAAGGGCTGAACCGAATGTAGTGACAACATTCTGATATTCAAGACCTACCTTAGTCTGCTTGGGCTACTATAACAGAACACCACGGACTGAATGGATTAGAGAATAGAAATGTATTTCTCACACTTTTGGAAGCTGAAGTTCAAGTTCGAGGCACCACCAAACCTGGTGCCTGGTGAGGGCCCTTTTCCTGGTTTACAGATGGTGCCTTCTCACTGTGTCCTCCTCAGTGCCTACTTAGAGAGAAAACGAGAGAGAGGAAAGGGGAGGGCAGAAGAGGGGAGGGGTTGGGGGAGAAGGCAGAAGGAGAAGAGAGTCTCTTGTATCTCCTCCTATTCCTTTGAGGGCTCTAATCCAACCCCCAGGATCTCATCTGTACCTAATCACCTCCCAAAGACTCCCTCCTCCTAATACCATCATATTAGGGGTTAGGGCTCCAACATGAATTTTGGGAGACACAAATATTCATCACATAACAAAATACCTACATGGGAGGATGAGCCATTAGCCAAAAATTTATTGTGTACCAGCCACATGACAGGCTGTATTCTGAGTTCTGGAAATCTGGCGGGAACTATAAGAACCTCCTGCCCCACAGAGTGCACGTTCCAGTGACAAGTGTTAGGACCATCCAGTAGCAGATACTACAGCTGTCCATGTGCACTCATGCACCTTACATCCAAAGTGAACCCCCGGAATCACAGTCATGAGCACCATTCACACAGGCGCTGTGCAAGGCACTTCACCAGGAGCCTCAACTCTGCTCCTCCCTAAACCCGGCAGGCAAAGAAAGTTGCCAAGGTCACAGGAGCTGGAAAGGAGAATTTTGGGTGAATCATCTCCTCTGTTAATATATTATGACTGTTCTAGCTGTATTACCTAATTGCTCTGATCTCAACCCTTAAAATTTCTACTGAAATGTCATGTAGGTAAGTCCACAGTTCACTGGGTTTGACAGGATAAAAATGCTCAGTATATGACAATCACTTTGAACTTTTAAAAACAGATTTGAAACCACTATTAATCATATTACCGTTCCCAGAGGAAAAGTCAGTGAAACATGACTTAAGCCAAAGATGATTCACTTAAAACCACCCTGATATTAACACCACTGGAAACAGAAGTTCCTGTTCACTCTAGTCCCTTGTGTCAAAAGTTGAGGGCAGTTCAGTTTGCAATAGATACAAAGGCTTTAGGTACAGCAGGATCGAGGTTACATACTGATGTAACTTTGAGCAAGTTACTTAAACTCTCTAAAACTTCATTTTCTCACATGTAAAATGAGAGCAGAGACCTCCCAAGTTTATGGAGCTGGAGCTGACACATGTAAAGTGATCAGCACATCAGAATCGCAAAACAATCAGCAATTATAGCTAACGCTACTGGAATCATTGATTGGTTATTAACCATCACTAGTAATCAGAGAAGACATAATGCTGTGTTGGTGATATTATTTCATCCGTTATACATGTTAAAATATCTCAGTATGAACAGCATGGTATATACAAGTACAAGGACATGAACTCACCCCAGAAGTGCTATATACCTCATTGCTGAATGTCACTACAGTCACCTTCGATGTACTCCCGTTGGCCATCTGGTGATTGTAGTGATAATCAGTAATGAGATATGTAGCACTTTTTCTGGGGATGAGTTCACAAAATTAATTGGTCCCAGAATCTTTTTACTCTCTTCCTAGGAGTGGTTTAATAACATTTGGATCACCTAATCATAAATCCACACTCCAGAGGTAAGGTCTTGTCATTCAGATGTTTTCATCTGTATCTGTAGCAGAGAGTATATTGGTTAGCACAAGAGTTGAGACATTTAAAGTATCAGACTTGTAAATAAGACTCACAAGAATCAGAGATCTTATTAAAAAGATTAATAATTTCAAGGATGCAAGTAATTGTGAGGCACAGATAAAGCAAAACGAAGTCTAGGACACCCATGATAACTCCCACATCCCCACATCCTTTCTTGCTCCCTCAGCACACACTTTGTAGTTTCTGAGAATCCCACGTGGCTGCGTCACTCACACAAAAGGAAGCTGGATAGGTCATAAAACATCTCCATTTTTAGACTTAAATAGTTCCATAGCTTATATGACAATTTCCAAGTATTTATGCACAAAGACTCCAAATCTTTTACTATTCCAATACTTTACAATTTCCAAGTATTTATACAAAGACTCCAAATCTTTTACTATTATGAACCAAATGTTGACATTCGCTCTCCAATTCAAATATTGAAATTCTAACCCTTAATGTTATATTATTAGGAGATGGGCCTTTGGGAATGATTAGGTCATAAGGGGAAAGACTTCACAAATGTATTGTAATTCATGCCTTTATAGGGAGACATGAGAGCTCACTTCCTCTCTCTATACCAGGTGAGGGTATAACACAAAGATAGCCTTCTGTAAACCAGAAGGCCCCCATCTGACACCACACCTGCTAGCACCTTGATCTTGAATTTGTCAGCCTCCAGAATGTCCAAAAATAAATGTTGTTTATGCCACTCAGTCTATGGTAATTTGTTATAGTAATCTGAACAAGCTAAGATGCTTACCATATAAGCAATCCTGTGAAGACCAGGTACATCCAGCTAAAAAGTATTCCACAGGTGAGGACACTCCTGTTAGCTACCATCAGTTACCATTAGAGTTACCATTAGTGGCTTGCCAGGAAGTCTATTATCAGCATGTTTACAAGAAATTTAACCACATTCCCTTCCTTCTTTCTTTCCTAGAGTTATCCCAGAACCCCTGTTCAAAGGAAAGGAATAAATTGCAGGCCTGCAATTCACAGGCCTACAATTTTACAATGATAAAAAAACGTCTTTATTGGTTAAGTGCATGGAATTCAAAGAATATGGTTGGCTTCAAAGACTGAAGGCATTCCTGACCTTGCAAAAATGAAATATAAGAAATAATCTGTCAGGATTTCTGGGAAGATGGCCGACTGGTAGCAACCCTGGTCAGAGGCTCCTGAGCAAAGGAAGAAAAACTGGTTGGAATCAGAATCTATGAAGCCAAAGACGGGGGGAGCTGAGCCAAGAAAGAAGTTCAGCAAGCTATAAATCCAAGGAAGATCATTTAAGAACATAAAATACAGGTACAAAGCAGGCCCCAGAACTGCTTACTAGAGCTGCCCCCCTCCCGCAGGTGGCGGGTGGCCGCAGAGAAGCCACCTGCAACAGGCAGCCACAGAAGTACTTGCTAGAGCCTAGCGCACCCCCCGTGGGTGGCAGCGGACAAGTCCCCCACTTTGGGAGGACCCAGAACTGCTTGGTAGAGCCACGCACACCACAGGCAGCAGAGAAGCACCCCGCCCCAGGGTTCTGGGCAGGTCCAGAACTGGTTACTAGAGCCGCAAGCCTCCTGCGGGCGGTGGGTGGCCAGACTGCAGTTCCCCTGCTCCAGGAAGCCACAGAAGTACTTGCTAGAGCTTAGCACACCACTGCCAGTGGCCGCGGACAAGTCCCCCACTCTGGGAGGGCCTAGAACTGCTTGCTAGAGCCGTGCACCCCACAGGCGGCAGAGAAGCACCCCACCCCAGGGCTCTGGGCAGGTCCAGAACTGGTTGCTAGAGTCGCAAGCCTCCCACAGGCGGTGGGGGGGCCAGAGTGGAGTTCCCCAGCTCCAGGCAGCCACAGAAGTACTTGCTAGAGCCTAGTGCACCCCCATGGGTGGCTGCAGATGAGTCCCCCACTCTGGGAGGGCCCAGAACTGCTTGTTAGAGCCATGCACCCCATGGGCGGCAGAGAAGAACCCCACCCCAGGGCTCTGGGCAGGTCCAGAACTGGTTGCTAGAGTCACAAGCCTCCCACGGGCGGCAGGGGCCCGGAGTGGAATTCCCCAGCTCCAGGCAGCCACAGAAGTACTTGCTAGAGCCTTGTGCACCCCCAAGGGTAGTGGCAGACGAGTCCCCCACTCAGGAAGGACCCAGAACTGCCTGCTAGAGCTGGCGTGCTCCACGGGAGGCAGAGTAGATCCCTGCTCCAGGGCTCTGGGCAGGCGCAAAACTGCTTGCTAGAGCTGCACACCTCCTGCTGGTGGCAGGTGGGAGCACAGGACTTCCCACTACTCCGGGCAGGCACAGAATCACTTGCTAGAGCCCTGCACACCCCAACAGGTGGCAGCGGATGAGTCCCCCACTCTGGGAGTGCCCAGAACTGCTTGCTAGAGCCGCACACGCCATGGGCGGCAGAGTAGATCCCTGCTCCAGGGCTCTGGGTGGGCATGGAACTGCTTGCTAGAGCCGCACACCTCCTGCAGGCTGCGGGTGGCCACAGAGGATTTCCCCTGCTCTGGGCGGGCACAGAACTACTTGCTAGAGCCTCATACACCCTGTGGGCAGTGGCAGAGGAGTCCCCCACTCTGGGAGGACCCAAAACTGCTTGCTAGAGCTGTGCACCCCACAGGCGGCTGAGGAGATCTCCACTCAAGGGCTCTGGGTGGGCCCAGAACTGCTTGCTAGTGCCACAGGTGTCCTACGGGCAGTGGCGGAGGAGTCCTCCATTCCAGGCAGACGCCAAACAGCCTTCTAGAGACATGCACACCCCACACGGGCCAGCAGAAGAGTCCCTTGCTCCAGGCACCTGTGCTGGGTGGGCCCAGAATTGCTTGCTAGAGCCATGCGCGCCCTGCAGGAGGCTGTGGAGGAGTCTAGCGCTCTGGGTGGGCCAAGAACTGTTTATTAGAGCCACGTGTGTCCCACAGACGGAGGTGGAGGAGTTCCCCACTCCAGCTCCCAGGCTGGGAGGGAATAGATCGGCTTGCTAGTGCCGCGCATGTCCAACAGGCCACGGTGAAGGAGTCCTCCACTCCCCCCAGCTACTCTGGTGGGGCTGAAATAAGACTGATCTGGTCACTTGCATACCCTACACTACCGCTGCCATTCCCCCACCCCCCCGGCTGCTCCAGGGTGCTGAACTAGGACTGATCCGGCTCCTGCCGGTCTCTTGCCCACTGGTTTCCCCAGTAGGCTGAACGAGGTCTAATCTGGCCACGCAAACTCCCGTGCAGCTGCTGCCGTTCCACTGTACCCCAGTTGCCTGAGCACCTGAGAACTGGGAGTAGACAACAGACACTCTCTGCCTCTCTCTCTGGGCAACTAGAGGAAGCCACCAACTGAACAGTTCTGATAAGGCCTCCAAACAAGGTAAACTCAGAATGGGGTGGAATCAGTGGGAAAACTCTGGCAACTCGAATAACCAGACTAGATCAACGCCCCCAAGGAAAAATGGGGCAGACATAATTGAAGACCCCACCCACAAGCAAATGGCTGAAATGACAGAAATCAAGTTCAGAACGTGGATAGCAAATAAGATTAACAGAATGGAAGAAAGGAAGGAAATAGAAGTTCAAGAAATGATTCAAAAGATCTCTCAAGAAGTTATTGAAAACATTTCTCAAGAAATTACCCAAAAGATATCTCAAGAAGTCATTCAAAAGATGTATCAAGAACTCAACAATTTCAAAGATAAAATGATCAAAGATTTTGAAACACTGAGACAAGAGGTTGCAGCCCTCAAGGATCTGAAAGACACAGTGGAATCC
>NW_003852454.1:7429867-7494045 GCF_000181295.1 Otolemur garnettii | reverse complement strand
AAAAAAAAGAAATAATCTGTCAACAGGCTTCACCTATGGAAGAATGTGCCAGGTCTAGAGTGTGTTCTCCCACCAAAATCTTCACATAGGGTTCTGTCCTCTGACCCAGTTAAATAGTTGCCAGGTTCTACCATCAGAATACCATTGCCTGTGCCTCCAAGTGGACCTTTCATACAAGACACATATCAAAGAACCTAGGCATTGTGTGTGGGCTTGACCTGAACTTAAAAAAAGAGACTGCAGAACTCTGCTTGCTTCCAATAAATGTAGTTTGGAAATAAATGCAGCGTTTAGGGCAGAACTGGATCTGTGAATTGTTTTCATTCTAATTCAGGACATGATAGCAAAGTGGGGGAAAGAGAGGTAATGACCTGCCTTCCTCAAAACACCAAACTTGCCAAAGGCTGTGGAAACCTAGACCAAATTCTGTTCAGAGCTCTGGTACACAGGGACTGCTTCACGTCCTGTGGATGGGCACTATAATAAAAAAAGAAATGGGGGAGTGAAAAGTAATAAAAATAAGTAACAAAAAGGGAAAAGTAAGTATGGCCAGGGAATTGTGGGAAAGGAGGAGGTCTGGATGGGTTGGGAAGAAGGATATTCCTTGACATCCTCTTTGAGGAAGTTGAAATAAGGGACATGAGGAACTCATGGGACATAAATAAAAGGAAAACAGGAATGTTAAAGTCTAGGATGATCATATTATTTATTGTCCAAATCAGGACTCTTCTGAGAGTAATGGGGACGTTATTAATAATAACTTCAAAACAAGGCATACACTGGGGCTGTCCAGATACCTCTGGAGGAATGGTCACCTGACTTGTATCTGGCACTCATCTGACATCGAGACACAAATTTACTTATACATCTGATGGTTGCTGCCATTAGAGAGAATTACCAAAGGTAACTGTGGTGTCTCTCAAGCTAGACATTTATTTTTAAAAGTGAAAAAGTGTGGGATAGGCATTGCCTGTGGCTCAAGGAGTAAGGGGCTGGCCCCATATGCTGGAGGTGGTGGGTTCAAACCCAGCCCCAGCCAAAAACTGCAAAAAAAAAAAAAGAAAAAGTGAAAAAGTGTGAGCAAACATAGAAATAGCAAAAGATATCTTGCTACTATTGTTTTTTACTTGTAATTACTATTTTAGCTTAATTCACAGTATCATCTTTTGACCTTGATGAAGAACTTATTCATACCTTGAGGGGGAAAAAGGAGATATTTTTCCTCACTAATGATATAAATATTTTAAGTAGGTAGAGTAGAAAATATCTTTCAGGCTTCAATAAGAAGGCCATTCGACTAACCAGACTCCTTTTCACATCATGGTCATCATTAAAAATTAATCTACTAATTTTCATCTTTTCAAATAATATTAGAGAAAGTACTACCTTTCTTCAGGAAAAAAAATATTTGTAGAAGCAAGACTGAATTAGAGCAGAAATGCAAAATCAGAAGTAGACCATAAATACCCAACAATAAGAAATGGTTAAGTAAAATTCTAACATGCTCACATAAGAGAAAATCGTGCAACCCTTAAAACTGACTGTGGGAACTAGAGTGGCATACAAAGATATTTAATATTATGCTTACAGAACAAGGTTTATTAAAACATATCAAATACATTTAAATTCATGAGTTCATAATGATCCAAAAAACGAAAGACAGAGGAAGAAACATGGTTCATTTTGGGGGGATGATGAGAAACCAATCATTATTTTGAAAACTTGTACATAAAGAAAAAGAATTATTTATCCTGCTCTTCCTATGTAAATTATGCCTCTGGGCAAACAAATAGTTGATGTGGGAAATTTTATTTTTACAGAAGTATTCTAATGTATAAACAAAATAGATATGATAGGATTCCAGTACCACCATTTTATACCTTCTTATGAATTGATTGATGTAGGTACAATCTAAGTAACATAAAGGAGACTGGACATGATGTGCAAAACACCCTTTATGAAGGAGATCTGAGCAAGAAAAATAGAACCTGAATCTCATCAAGCTTTTAGATATAACTAGCAACTCACAGGAACTACATGGGACAGAAGAACATTACAAACAGCACCACAGGGTAGCAATCAGCATGTTCCAGTCTGAGAAACTCTATAGAATGAATGGCTTGGGTTTCTTCATCAAGTAATACTTTCTACATCAAGTATTCTTCATACAGAGAGAATAGAAGAGCTTACAGATTCAAAAGGTTTAAGAGACATATCAACCAAAGGAACCAATTGATCCAGATTCAAATAAAGCCTGTTTACACTTTTTTAAATGTTATTTTTACCATAAGGAAGAACAAGCTACTTTTTTTTTTTTAAGTTTTTGAATAAATAAAAGGTCTACTGCCTTCAGGGCCTCACGTGGATGGCAATTTCAGAGTTACACTAACAGATAAAAGCTTATTGCTCTGCTAATCCTTCTTGTCATTGGAGTTTGGGGCTATTGAAGCACATTGCTCTATGGAGTAATAAATATAACATCTGAGATCGCGTCAAACAAATGTTCAAATGGTGAAATGGCACGTTTCACAGATGTGCCAGAAAGAGTATAATTGGACCCATTAAATATAAAGCATGTGAATTCCAAAGGTTACTGAATAAATAATGTTATTTAACAAAATGAAATTGAAGTGAGAATGGACTGAAATTAGAATTCACTTCCCTTCTAAAAATTCCATCCGGTTCCCCAGAGCGAGCTGTTGGGGGCACTCCCTCCAGCCAGACCAATCCCATGTCCATTGGAGGGAATCTCTCAGAGGAGTCTGGTGTTGGCTCTCCCCACTGCTCCTCTTTCTCCTCTCTCTCCTGCACATGTGCACCAGGAAGCATTATACCTAATACCTAACAGCCAGAGAGCCCAGTGTTTGGCACTGCAGTAACAGGTTGGGAAGACTTAGAGGATGTGGATAAAAAATGACTTTTAAATACAGGTCTTGCTTCAGAAGCTTGCAGTCCAGTTGGGATTTCTCTCCCCCTCCTTCTGTCCCTGCCCTCCACCTACACACACACACATATGCAATTCATACCAAAACAATTGCAGAATCACAGGCATTCCCTCCTCTTATGGACTAAATTGTGTCTCCCCCCAAATACAACTGTTTTTGGAGACAAGGCCTTTAAGGAGATAATTAAGGTTAAATGAGGTCATAAGGATGAGCCTCTGGTCCTATAGAAAAGCCCTGTGAGGACACAGCAAGAGGGCAGCAGTTTGCAAGGCAGGAAGAGAGGCCACACTGGAACCAGCCCAGCGGGCACCCTGCTTGGACTTCCGGCCCCTCCAGCCTGATGTTTAACAGCGCAGTGTGAGGTATTCTCTGGGCATTCTGCTATGGCAGCCCGAGCAGGCTGGAACACCACAGTCTACCTCTTTCCACGTCACAGGAAATAGTTCACCTTCTTCGCTGCCTGGCACATCTTCACTCTAGGAATGGTCACTCCATCTACAGGGCCAACAGGAGCCCCAGAAACTCCCACTGCTTGTCCTCAACCACTTCTTGAAGTCCCCTTTCAAATATGCTGCAGTCAGGAATGCCCAAGCCCAGGGACACAGCATGGAGCCCTGATGTGAGTTAGAAAAATCCCTTCTTCTGGGTCAAAATGGCTCTGACCTTTGTGGTCATCAGAACATGGCACCCTTGCTCTGCAGCCCTGTGCCAGGGCAAACAGGTGGGCAAGCTGAGCCACACCATAGGGCTTGGCCTGATGACCTTGTGCACACCAGGTGCAGAGCTCCAAACAAACCCCATCCCACCTGTTCCATGTCTGGCTTCTCAGCCCAGTCCCAGACTGCTTAGCTGGTAAAGATGGCAGGAAAAGTAGACTCAGGATGGCTCCAGTGTTCCCTTATTGCCCCACACACACACCAGCTCCAGCCCTGGTCCTGTCAGCAGGTGCTGGCCATGTCCCATCCACTGCAGAACTTCTTCCCTCTTGGTATATAATATACGCCCATGGGCAATACCCACTGCAGCCCTTTCGGCCCAGGGCTTTATTTCTCCCTAGGCTGGTGGAACCACCCCCTACCACTGAGGCTGCCGAGGTGGTGAGAGCAGTGAACCCATGGCCCCAAGGCCTCTCTGCCCAAGTGGGGCTGTGAAAGCTCCTCCAGGAAGGGCCATCCAGTTGCAACTCCGTATGAGATGTCACACATAAGCCTACATGGAAGACTGCAGCTCTGTTGTGAACTTTTAAAGGAATGAAAATGC
The DNA here is from genome assembly GCF_000181295.1 of Otolemur garnettii. Lineage (NCBI taxonomy): Eukaryota > Metazoa > Chordata > Mammalia > Primates > Galagidae > Otolemur > Otolemur garnettii. Next base: position 7,489,840 of record NW_003852454.1, on the reverse strand, counting down.
ACCAAGTCTCTCACAGGGAAAATGTGAATTCAGAGAGTGAAGAGCAACAATCAGGCCTCTCTTAGCCTCCCCTGATTCTGTTCATGAACAACTTGTCACTGATGTCTACTCCAACACCACAGCTGAGGATCAAGCATGAGGGTGACACCTTCTTCCTGGACATGATCCTGGGCTGGACTTATCAACAGGCCATACACTCCACCAAAGCATGTGTGATACAAAAGAAGTCTGTAAAAACCTTCCAGCTAAAACTATCTCCCTCATATCCCTAATTCTTGGCCCTTTTAAAATGCAGCCATTTCTGGGAATGGTGACAATTGGATCTCCCGCTATCATCCAACACAAGCGGGGCCCTACAGATCCTGAGGATTCAGATCCCGGCTTTCCCACTTACTAGTTGATTCTATGACCTTGGGAAGGTTAATCGTCCTCCTCTGGACTCCATTTCCTAAGGTAGGAAGAAAGGACATTATAGTACTCTATTCCCAGGATCAGTGAGAGTGTTAGCAGCGTCACTGCGGTGGGTCAGTGCAGCAACTGCCAAGTAGTAAGCAGCCCATAAATGTTAGCTATCACCAGTCTTCAATGCCCAGCTATAAACTAGTCTACCAGCTCTGTTCTTAGAGCATGAGAGAAATTTAGACACGATTGGCTTTAGATTAACTGACCCAAGAGTCAGAGATCCCAGCCTCTCCCATTTGTCACCTGCCTTTTCACTAATATCACCCATTCTCAGGCTGTCACCCTCCCTCACTCCAAGGTCATCCTCCTGGCTGAAATGCTACCATTCCCCTCCTGTTTCTGGGGGGCACAGGTCCCACACAGAAGGCAAAGGCTAGCCAAGAGCCTGCCCTTGGTTTTATCTGGAAACTGATATGTAAGTTGCTAAAAAAAAAAAAAAAAAAAAAAAAAAAAACAGGCGCAGGGCACATCCCTGCAGCTGAGGTAAATATAGCTGAAATCCTGCCCCTCTCTAGTGGCTATAATTTTGACATAATCAAAAAAGCACAACTGAGGGACTTAATGGAAACTCATCTCCAGCTTAGAAAGAAGAGTGAGAGCCATTATTGACATTTTTACTGCCCAGCAGGAAATGCATGTCTGGCCCAAGTGAGTGAATCAGGGAATCTATCAGCATTGGGAAATGGACCAGGCTCCAATCACACTCTCTCCCACTAACATGGTGCTGGGCCACGTTACTGGTCATACTGTTTGCCAAGCAAGTGCCAGCTCTGCTCCTGGACTTACAGAGCCAGTGTGGGCACAGCTGGGCTGGAATTTGATTGGAAATCAGTAAAAGGCATTTATTCTTTCCCTTCTCTGATATGGTGAGATTCAAAGCTGAATCTCCCCAGCACATAGGTGAGTCCTTAAATTATCTAAGAGAATAGAATTGCCCTTCCCCATTGCAAAATACCTCCCCCATCATTAGAGAGCCACGGCTTTGAGTTACCTTCAGGCAGGCTACCTTCTTACTCCTCTCTTCAAGATTGTACATATCCTAGAAGCGATCATGTAATAAAATACAGTAGAACCTCCCTAGCTGACCACTCCTTACACTGACCACCTTCTTAAGTTGACCTAATTTTTACAGCCCAGACATGCACCACATGTACGTGTCAGTATAGTGGGCTTAGTCCTTATGTTGACCAGTCTGTGACAGTCCTTGGGTGGTCAACTTACAGAGGTTCTACTATACTATATTATCAAGAATTGTAGACAAATGTGATGAAACTATAAAAAGAAAAACACGGGATAATTAGCACAAAATTTAGGATCACACTTCCCACGGGGGATGGGAAGCAGAGGCAAGCAGGAGGAAAAGACAGCACTCGTTCAAAGAACTGGTACTCGTCTATGTCCTGCAAGGATGTCTATTCTATTATTATTCTTTAAACTATAAATATCTACTGCATATGCTGTTGTGTATGACTGAAGTAGTTCGTAATTTAATATAATAAATAATAATAATGTAATTATTAATTAGCTGTTTACATTAATGCAATCAGGGGGTACAATGTGCTGGTTTTATATACAATTTGAAATATTTTCATCAACATAAAAGAAAATTTATTTGTAGTGTGTTGAGTGGCTCACAAAATCAATGGAAGTTTAAAGAATCAGATTCAGAAGACTGAGAAGAACTAAGGAAAATAAAACATTAGAAGATCTCACCATGAGAACAATCTTCTTTGCACACTGGTATGGTCTGAATTGTTTCCAGGGCCTCAACATTGATTTCCATTCCTAACAGTCTAGAATATTCCTGCTTTGAAGTTTTAGTATCCAAGAGAGGAATGATTTACTAGAAAACACAGCAATTATTATAGTGAACTGTAGTAGTGATCGCTACCTGACCTTTTCATGTTCCACATGCCTGAAACAGGCAAAAATGGAAGACATAATGTTAGTTAATGTGACTGAGACTCTTAAGGGAAATTAGTGCTTCTCATCACAATGAAGGCAAGAGGGTGTGTGGGATAAACTACCACGGCCAGCAGAGTGCTTCCTGGTGTTTTCATGTTGTCATCAAGCAGAATAATAGGTCCACATGTCCTAATTCCTAGAATTGGTGAATGTTAGGATACGTGGCAAATGGGAATTAAGGTTTCTAATCAGATTACCTTAAAAATATTGAGGTTATCCTGGATTATCCTATTGGGCCCAATTAGAGTCACATTGTTAAGTTTATAACAATCCAATTTTTAAGTTGTATTTACATTCTGCACCAGTTAAATCTGATGGCAATCAGGACTTTGGTGGTGGGACCAATCTTTGAATTTCCCTGGAAAGCGCCATTGTTTTGGTTTACTATTTTAGAAGGGGGGGTAGTTGTAAGGGACTTAATTTTGCCTTTCCTCCCATAATATCCCAACTTCATGGATCAGAGAGACAACACATGAATTGTAGCAACTGCTAAGTAAATACATTCCAACTGTTTTCACTCAAAAATGGAGAAACAACTTCAGGATATAGTTTATTGTAAGGCAGACTCAGTCTACAGTCCAAAACCTGACTCCCTTACATTCCCAGTAAGCTCAGTGAACTGGCATGAGATTCTGTTCCTACAGAAATTAGACTTACCTCAGAACTAGTGTTCAATAATTCCCAAAAGGAGTGAATTTTGCCCCGATCCCAGTACATGATTACTTTAGTCCCTTTGCAAATGATTTAAAGAAAAAGTCATGGTATGTATTGCAATGATACCACAGGATCCTTCCTCAAAGAGACCGCCTTCCCTTTGATTCAAAGAGTTCTGGGTCTGACAACTGACTCAGGTTTAAGTATTAGGGAAAGACCATGACTTGATCACTAGATCTTTGGGGGATTTTTGTTTTGTTTGTTTTATGGAGTAAATCAAATCTTAGTGGGTTGCCTATTTCAATTCTGGAAAGAGTCCCTAAAATTAACTAGCCCTCCAAGACCCACGTGGCTCAGGACTTTCTGATTAGGGCTGTAACTACACACTAGTCACAATTTAGTAACCATTTTGATTCTCTTCAGTGTGGCTGTTTGACCTCTGCCATCTCAAAATTCTCTCATCTTGACTGAAATCAGGGAACTCATTTCAGCTACAATGTCTCATACCAGCATTTACAGGAATCCCCTGCATTGCTTCTCAAAGATGCTGGTACTTACTCTCACTGATAAATTTCTAAACATCTTAAAGAAGAGTGATGTCCAGGCCATCTTGAAAATCATACTCAGCACCAGCCTTGGACCCAGGCAACCAGGTTCCCTGTGTTAGACTCTGTGCATTAGGGGGGGCCTGTTGTGACCCTCCTCAGACTGTGCCCCTCACAGAGGAGATGGAGTCTCTCCTCAGGTTTCAATAGTCAACTGGCAGTTCATGAGCTCCTGGTTCATCTGAAAACTCAGCTGGTGTGGCAGGGAGTAGGAGAGAGAGAGGATCTGCTCCCAAGCTCACACACACGGTTTTGGGGACATCTTGGTCCCTCACAACATGACCTGGAGAGCAGCTCACAACATGCCAGATCAATTATCCAAAAGCAAAGGATCTGAGAGAGTAAGAATGAGCCCCCAAGAAGGAAGTCACAGCATTTTTATAGTCCAATCTCAGAAGTGATGGTATGTCTGCAATACTCTATTCATTGGAAAGACTTCACTAAATACAACCCACACCCAAGAGGAGGGGATTACACAAGGACACAAATACCAAATACTGGTATTGGGACAATCTTAGAGGACACCTCATACAACTTCCTCAGTAAAATTCAGCAATAGTCCCAAACAGAAAGGGACTTAAAGTGCTTGCTTTATCTGACACTTCATCTTATGACAACCTGGTGAGACAGGTGGCACATCCCCTATTTGACAGAAGAGATTAAGTGACTTGCCCAAGGGCACACAACTATTTTGCTACAGAGTCAGAATTACTACCAAAGTATATGGATTCTAATATTAATGTTCTTTCTACTGTGTCTGCTAGTCCAAGGAAGGAGAGATAATGGGTGGAGGGGATGAAAGGGGAAGGGCAATGACGAAAGTTTTTCGCAGTGATCATTAGGAAAACTCATTCTTAACAAGAAGAGTTGTCACTCCTTGCAACTCTGACAACACAAGTTAAATACCCCAAGTTGAATGGATGGCAGACATCAGGAGTTTTTTGGTCTAATCTTGAACACTCAGATTTTGGTTAGATGGGATGTCTGATGTAAGGGCAGGTTTACCTGAATGAGAAGCCATATAGTTCTGTGCTTAAGCACACAGCCACAGGGAGAGAACATGGGAATATTATAGCTTCTGTAAGAAAAGTTTCCATTCTAGGCTTGGCACCCATAGCTCAAGCAGCTAAAGTACCAGCCACATACTTCAGAGCTGGCAGATTTGAATCCAGCCCAGGCCTGCCAAACAACAGTGACAACTACAACCAAAAATAGCCAAGTTTTGTGGTAGGCACCTGTAGTCCCAGATACTTGGGAGGCTGAGGCAAGAGAATTGCTTAAGCCCAGAAGTTGGAGATTGCTGTGAGCTGTGACACCACAGCACTCTACCCAGGGTGACAGCTGGAGGCTCTGTCGAAAAAAAGAAAGAAAGAAAGAAAGAGAGAGAGAGGGAGGGAGGGAGGGAAAAGTTTCCATCCTGGCAACAGACTACTTCATCATTTTCAGTAGCTCAGCCAAGGATAAGGCTGATACTAATTGATGAGTTTGAGATGACCTGGTAAGTTTCTGTTTATTTCTTCTCTTTCAAACTTAAGAGTGATGGGCCTAAAATCTGTTGCTCAAGAACAAGATGGACAAACATTTTCTTTGAAAGACCAGACAATAAATGCTTTAGGCTTTGTGGGCCAAATAGTTCCATCACAGCCATTGAACTCTGCCATCCTAAGACAGAACAGCTGCAAGCTATTGGTGAACAAACAGGTCTGCAGGGCTGACCCTGCCCTTTCGGGGCCCCTAGAGCAACTACCTGCTCAATTTCTGCCCCCTAGGCACCTTGCTTGTCTTGACCTAATCCCAGAGCTGAGCATGACTATGTCACAATAAAATTGTATTTAGGAAAGCACTAGGCATCATAATAGCAAAAAAGTAGAAATAATCCAAGTTCCCAGGGGAACAGATAAACAAAATCTGTTATATCCAATACAGTGAAATATTTGGGCACAAAACAGAATGAGGTATTAATACATGCTACAATGGATGAACCTAGAAAATGCAACACTACACAAAAGAAGCTACCAAAAAACACATATTATACGATTCCACTCATTCAAATGTCCAGAACAGGGAAATCTATAGAGATTTCCCCAGAAAGCAGATTCGTGGTATCTTGGTGGGGAGGGGCAAAGTGGAGCAATGTTGAAGATGGGAGTGGCAGCTAAAGGGTTTCTATTCAATGTGATGAAAATGTTCTAAAATTGACTGTAGCAATAATATACCTAGCACCTCCCTTTAAGTGGGCAAATTATATGGTGTGTGAATTAATCTTAATAAAGCTGTTTGTGGAAAAGTAAAATAGTCAACAAGCCAGATTGGGCCCATCTTCCAGAGTTTGCCAATCCTGTTCAAGTAGGATATTTTTTTAATCTCCTAGTGAGTAAGGTATTCTTTCAGAGGATTGGAATGACTGAGTAACTTGCCTAAGGTCACTCAGCTGGCATGTGGAGGACACAGCGGAGGGTGTACTGTTGAGTGCACGGCTCAGACACGTCTCACCTTTGTGTCTCCTCCAGCATGTGGGGCCCAGAGCCCTGTGCATGGTAAGGATACAATTAACTGTTTATTGATTTTATTTGGAGACAAAAAAAAAATCATAATGTAAGGGTTAAGAGCATAGACTCTAGAGCAAGGCTGCCTTAATTAGAATTACAGCCTTTTGCTACCATGTGAACATGAGCAAATCTCCTTCCTCTCTATGCCTCAGTTTTCTCATCTGTCAAATGGGGATAACAAGAGCTCCTACCTCACAGGATTATTGTGAGAAATTAATGAGTTATATATCGAAAACTCTGAGAACAGTGACTTATATTTGCTATTATTATTTAGGAGCCATGGGTCCTATGGGTATTGTTTACTTGGGCAGGAAATACAATCTGTCCCAGTGATGGACAGTGTTGAGGCACCATCAACAATTCAATGAGGGAAACTGGGAGATGGGAGAAGACGTTTGGCCTTAGTCAAATCACACCGTACCCGGGATGTACTGTTTAAACTTTTGTCATCTCCGAACATCTATCTCTCCCTAGTGCACAGGACACTGGGGTTACTAACAGACAGAGGAGGTTGACTTTGGCCACTTGAGCCTGCTGGCAGGAAAGGGGCGGGGGTGAGTACCCTACTCAGCCACTCAGCACCACCTAGATGTGCCTCACATTCCATTTAGCTTATAATAGCAGATATGAAAATTTCATCAGGTTTTCTGCTTTACTCTTGTGAAATATTAAACGTTAATAAATTATTAAACCCAATGTAAAATACTACAAATGTTCATAGATTTCATCAAGAAACAATTCAGAAGCACATTTTCACAGGACTATTTCGGGCAAAGCGAACCTGTCCCCATAAGGAGTGTCTTTTTTCTTTTCCCATTACCCTATCCCTTAATAGGGATGGGTCTATTCTGGGAGTCAGCTGCTCCCGATGAAGCTGTGCACAGGCCACCACCTTGTGCATCCTGGGAGGAATGTGGGCAGATCCCGGAGTCTCTGTCTCAGAAGCTAGAACCTGAACTTTGAAAAAATGACACTGAAAAAATGAAGGTGTCCCCAAAGTGACCCTTCTCTTGACTTTGGAAGCAGGAGATCCTCCAGGGCCTGGGTTGCGGCCAGAGGGGTTTCTGATGCTCAGGAATGCATGTTTGGTGAACTGACAGACGTGGCTGAATGGAGTCTTTTCCCAGGAGGCTGAGGAGATTCAACTGGAGGTGAAGCCACCTTATGTGACATGTCATCAGGGTGGCCCAACAGAAAACGCTTGTTCTCTGAGGAGCAGAGGGATCACCCTGGAAAGAGCCCACCCTATGGAGGCACCAAGCCGTGGTCTTAGGTTGGAAGAAGGAATTCTGAGCCCAGCACCGCAGCTGCTCCTCTGACCCTCCCATGGCCCAGCCTCTCAGGCATGTGTCCAGACAGGGAAAAGAGACGCAGCCCAAGCAGAAAACAGAACTAGCAGCCCCACTGAACAGCACCACCCACTGCTGCACAAGCCACTAGCACTAGTCTCCCCTCTTCTGTCTTCCCCCAGCCACCTGCAATTCCTCATGAGGGAGGCATCCCATGACTTAATAAAAAATGTGGGTGCACCATCCTGAGGGAGGCAGGAGGTAGAGTTTTGAAGAGCCAGGTCATGGACTAGGTATGGGATGTTCCAAAGAGGAGCCTAGGGTGTCCCTATTGACCTAAGACTCCTCCCCTTGCCTTTCCTTACCACAGGTTGACCCAGCCCATATGCCCAATCTTAGGGATTCTGGAAGCTTATGTAGTATCTTTTCACAAAGCCAGAAAGATTCCCCTTCTCAAGATACTTCATTTCTGTTCATTAGAAAACTCTCATCATTGTGGGTAGAAATATAATGCAGGTGGACATTCCAGAGGATCAGCAAGGGAACAGCCCCAGAAGCCTCCAGCTTCTCAGCATGCCTACAGTGGTTAGAGTGGTCAGAATGTTCACGCATAGACAGAAAACTAGTTTGGGGACATCTGAGTAAAATTCAGCAGCTTAGTGGAGACAGGATATCAGCAGAGTTAGAAGGGGATTAAAAATTACCCTTGAGCTGAGACTACCTAGCCTGAAGGCTGTGACCTTAACCAGTCCTCTCCCATCCCTTAAGGCAACTTTATTTATGACCTACTTAGTTCTGCCCTTGAGAATTGTTCTATAATTTAGTGCCGATAACCTGATGACCTTTTTCATAATCAAAAAACCACCCACATGATTCAGTCATGAGACTATTAACTCTTTACCTGAGATTTCAATTCAGGGCCACACCTATTTGCCTAGCTACAGGCTGACACAGTGTCTATCTTTCTAGGTCTTAGCAGATTTTCTCACAGAAACTGCATGTGGATTTGTTGGGCTATTTGTCCCTTCATCTCTGGACCCCAGAGCCTCAGGCAGGTCCCAGCTTGCGGAATTCTCAGTCTGCTGTATTGCAGCTCCCTCTTGCACTGCAACACACCATTTTCTTTGTTTGTTTGTTTGTTTTGTTTGTTTGGGGGTTTTTTGGTGGATGTCCTCAATACCTTTATTTGTCTCTTTTTCTTTTCTTTTTTATTAAATCATCACTGTGTACATTAATGCAGTCATGGAGTATGATGTGCTGGTTTTATATACAATTTGAAATATTTTCATCAAACTGGTTAACATAGTCTTCATGGCATTTTCTTAGTTATTGTGTTAAGACATTTATACTCTGCATTTAGTAAGCTTCACGTGTACCCTTGTAAGATGCACCGTAGGTGTGGTCCCACCAATTACCCTCCTTCCACCCGTCCTCCCCCACCCTTCATTTTCTGGTTTTTATTTTAAAAAGATACTTTACTTCTATTTCCCAGAGTTGTCACACTAGACATATAAATCTATGGTTTCTATGATGTGACTGGTACTTTCTTAAATGTGGCATCCTTGGGCAGTGCATGGCCTGCACAACTGTACACAGAGTCCCTGCCTAGCCTTCTGCCTACTAGTGCTAGAGTTGTATCCAGAAGCCTTACCTCTTCCCTCTTGTTATAGTCATTCACAAAACTACCACACACACAAACACACACATACAAATATGGACACATGGACACACACACATGGGCAGACAGATGAGCAGACTGCCTGCCTGAGTTCCAGAACCACCTGCCACATGGCTGTCTTCCTTGCCAAGCCAAATCAGTCCCAGAAGCATCCTGGCTCTGAATAAGGACTCAGGAAGGCATCCTTGCTTCCCCAGGGAGTAGAAGCTAATAGAAGTCTAATTCAATAGCTCTCACATTATAAAGCACTAGCTAATAAAAAGCAATTTGTAGAAAATTCAGTGGAGAACTTTACATCCACACTCTCCCCAATAAAAGCTCAATCACGGCCAAATGTTACATAATCATGTGGGTCAGAGTAGCTGGCCCAGCCCTGCTCCCACCAGAGCTTCCAACCATAGTCAAATATGTTCTACTGTAGCAGCCTGACTAATTTCTACCTCTCTTGGCCCTCAGGTTTGAACTGTGGTCCCTTAGCACCAGGCATTGTCTTCTGTGGTTTGCCTACAGCCCATGGGCAGAGATCATCTTCTGGTTCAAAGCCACAGGATCGGCATGCTGTCTTTGCTTGGAGCAGCCCTGTACTAAGCAAACAATCTGCCTTAGTCCTGTGAGGTGAATCTTAGTAACATCTCCATTTCCTGAAAGAGAAAACTGAGACTTAACAGAGCTGAAGCAACCTGCCCCAAATCCCACAGAGCCTAGCTCCAAAGCCCATGTACTTCAGCACTGTGCTCTAACACCAATGGTTTCACTGATCTGTCCTATATCTAACAACTTAGTTAATTGTTTCCAGGCCCTGTGTCCTCCAAGATAATCCCAGCCCTGCTCTCCTGCTGGGTCCTCAAAGAAAAATAAGGATCAGGGAGCCCATCTGACCATTTCCTCAAGCATCCCAGCTGGAGACTATGTTTATCCATCATGGGGTCAGCTAAAGGCAGCGATGACTTTGAGCTGTGTGCCCCCCAGAGGGCCCTGGCAGCTGTGCACCACTCTAGACATGAGCAGCATGCCACACCCCAGCATACCGTGTCACACCAGAGGAACACACTGTCCCAAGGCAAAATAAGGAAACTGAGATTCTAAGAGTTGTTTTCAATTTGCCTAAGGCCTCAGAATTATTTAGAAGCCCAATTGGGACTTAAAGTCCTGTGGACTGATTCCCAGCCTATCCTCCTATCCTCAGTGCCTCCATGTCCTATGGGAGCCTTGTTTCCCCTGCAGAATAAAGCCCAGGTTTACCTTGCCCTGCACAGCAGCCTGGAGGTGCATCAGGTTGCTCTGAGCCCCCACACACCAGCCATGGCTTATATCCCCCCTGCCTCTGCCCAGGACTCCTGCCAGCACACTTTGCTTCGATGTTCAGGCATTCCCTCCTCCTGGAAGCATCTCCAGGCCCTGAGCTTGCACAAAACTGCTCCCTCATCTGAGCTTTTGGTGCCTAGCACTCCAGTCCCTCCCCGCATGTGCTGACATCTACTCCAGCTGTGGCTGCCTTGGAGAATGGGGGCTCCAGGAGGGCAAGGACTGGGTTTCCAGAAGGTGTGCTCCTGGTGCCTGGAACAAGGACTGGCACCCAGACACCAGATAAAAGCAGCAACACCCTTTGGCCTCAGCCCACTTGGCCAGAGAGACAGCTAAAAAGGACAGAAGGAAGACACCAGAGCTGCTCCCTCTCCTGTATCCATCTCCCGAACTCCACTTCCCACCTGCCTTCAATCTTCCTATCCCAAAGTGATATATTTAAGTGACACCTTTCCAATGAGTTCAAACTTTGCTTTATGAAAAACTGTTTCCAGGCTCAGTGCCTGTAGCTCAGGCAGATAGGACGCCAGTCACATACACCAGAGCTGGCAGGTGCTAATCCAGCCCAGGCCAAAAAATAGCTGGGCATTGTGGAGGGTGCCTGTAGTCCCAGCTACTTGCGAGGCTGAGGCAAGAGAATCTCTTGAGCCCGGGAGTTTGAGGTTGCTATGAGCTGTGATGCCATGGCACTCCACCCAGGGCAACAGCTTGAGACTCTGTCTCAGAAAAAAAAAAAAGAAAAGGAAAACTGTTTCCAAAGGCAGCATGTCCACCCATAAGAGCTACAACAGCAGAGGGTTGCTTCTGCCCAGCAAGGACCCCTTTGGAGACCCTTGCACACTGTTCCCAGTGGCTCCTGGGCCAAAAGGAAGAGACTGGCTGGGACTGTGCAGTGGCCAAATAAGGCAGGTGTGCCCAGGGCTGAGGGTCAGACCCCAGGAGCCTGGACATGAAAGAAAGTAGTGATGCTACTCACCCCTCAGGAGGGAGAAGGTGGCCTTGGGCCATGCCAAGAAGTGAGGGGGACTTTCAGGCTGATTGGTGTGCTTGTCATAAGAAAGAACATTCTAGAAATTGGAACTTTATAACCAGGGGAAAGATCCCCTCTAGAGATGTCAGTTCTTGAGAGGAGGGACTCTCATACTGGTCACTGCTCTATCTCCGGTGGTTAGAACAGTGACTAGCACACAATGAATAGGCCACATCACTTGCTGAGTGAGTGAGCAGATGAACAACGGAACAGACGATGAGTTCACCCTCAAAGGACACCTATGGATACTCTCTGGGTGCTAAGGTGGCGGTGGTTGAATGGTGCCCAGTGAAGCCCTACAAGCAACTGCAGGTCCTCTCCTTCTGTGAGATCTGCAAGATCTAACCCAGTGCCAGACATAGAAGTGTCCCACAATGTTTGGTACTTACTTCATTCCAGGTCAAATCCAACTGAGCCAATCTGGTCTATCTAGATTTTGAGAAGATTCTGTGTCTGTTATGGAGGCAGTCAAACTATAGCTCCAACAGGCTCCTCAGCCACGCTTGGTAGTGCTAAAGCAGGGTAAGAAATGGAGACTTGGTTGATAATCCTATCTAATTACTGGAATCAAATCTCCCAAGAAATTCTCACTCTATAAACCCTATTTCCCAGGGCTGGGATCCCAATGTTTTAACTGATTCTAAATGTTCAATCTGTAAGTCTCCAGGGTTATAGTTTAAAGTTAGCTAATTGCTGGGTTGTATAACTATGAAACTTCCTGGTACCTAGTGGCCCCTTGTTACCCACGTGATAATGCCCATTTAGGAGAATGAAAACATGTATTTCTTCCTACATAGTGTTACCATGAATGCTGGGATGCCAAGAAGTCCCGAAAACTTACTGCTATGGCTGAATGTGTCCCTCCAAAATTCATATGTTGAGACTTAACCCCTGTCAACTGAGAAGGTCAGAGTTTGTAAATTTGGAAAGGAGAGCTTCATGTCTTATGAAAGGGTGACACTGGCCATGCTTCAGGCTGGGAGGCCAAGCTTCTAGCAGACGCAGGAAGGAGGAGAGGTTGGGGCTGGTGCTTTATGCTGAATATGCATATTCAATAGGTTATAGGGAGAGCTCTGAATATTCATGAAGGGGGGTTGTGAGCATGCACTGAAAGCAAACGTGTGTTACTCGCATCCCATTTTCACGTTAGGATGGAAACTTAACATTTAAGTGTGTTACAGTTAGCCCCTAAATATCAGAAGGTGAAGCAGGGACAAGAAGACACTCAAATGCACAGCCTCTGTAAACTAGCAGGATGGTCCGTGGTCAGTGGTGTCCTATCAGGAGAAGTTGCTTAAATCAGCCCTTTATCCAATCAAAGCTGTAGTTATGGCTTGTGGAACAGAGTGGGGAGTCAGTTAATCAGTGGGTGAGCTGCAATTGTTTTAATATTGCCTACCTCCAGGCCAGGGCTTATTTAGCTCCCAAAGGAAAAAGAAAATCTTGTGTCAGTTAGAACATAGTTTATTCTTAACTCTTGCCTGCTATGGCCTTTAGTCTTATTTGTACTTTGGTGTCTTATTGCCACATTCTGTTCCATCAGTCTTGAAATCTCTATTTTAACACCTATAACATGATAGCAGAGGTGGAGCCTCTGGGAGGTGATCAGGTCATGAGAGTAGAACTGTCATGAACGGGGATTTGGGCCCCTAGAAAAGGGCCCCAGAGAACTCCCTTCCCGCTCCTGCCATGTGAGGACACAGCAAGAAGGTGCCACCACTGAACCAGAAAGTGGGCCCTGGCCATACGGTAGATCTGCCAGTGCTTTGATCTTGGACTTCCCAGCCTCCAGACCAGGAGAAAAAAACTTCTGTTGTTTATAAATTACCCAGTCTAAGGTAGTTTGTGACAGCAGCCCAACTGAACCAACACCTATGTATCACGTGAGGGAAAACCACAGGACCCTGCAGACAGCCAGTCTGCCGGGAGCCCTGAGACCTCATCAAGTTCAACCCACAAAGAGCTGCTCAGAGCCTGGAGCTGGGAAGACAGATGCTCCTGGAGACAATGCCAACTCCTGCTCACTAGCTGTGCAAACCTAGTCAAGTTACTCCATTTTTTTCAAGCCTCAAGTTCCTCTTTATCAGTTATCCTAACTACTTCATGGGATGGTGATCAGAGTGTGGTGATGCAGCTGAACTTCTCTCCAAGAGTAGGTGCTCAAGACATGATAGTTAACAGGTGAAGAGCTGGGTCCAGGGTCAGACCCACCAGAGCCCTGTCACAGGGGCATCTTCCACTCACCTATAGGCCAGGGTCCCAAGGGCTGGGATGTGGCCCAGGGGCTCAGCATCAATCCCTGGCTTCCCTCAAGGAGTGACAATTTCCCCAGTGTAGCCCCTGCCTCCCCCCTCTCCCCTTCTACTGTATGGGTGAGGAAGGTTTCCTGGACACACATCACTCCAGGCTCACTGCAGAGGCCCTCATCACAGCAGCTGCTACTGAGGGTGAAGGCTTTGATGAGGTTTGATTTCTTATTACACGAGACCAATGGGGTGAAGAGAAATTCCAGCTCTTCTCACAGCCCCCCAGTAACATACGCTTCATCAAGCCAACCAAGATTAAGTCATTTACATTTTTCTGAATCCACGCTGGAGAGGCATTGTCTGAATCAGTGCCTTGTCCAATTAAAGAAAACGCTTCATGGTGATCGTTTCCAGCCGGGCTTTTATGAGGCGGAGAGGATCCTGGCTTTATGTGTGAGCAGAGGTGACAGGGCTGACATTTCAATTAGCTTCATTTTACTTGGGGGATTTATACCTTGCTCTGGCATAATTACATCCCAAGCTTGTCTTCAAGTATTCTTGCCCTTGAAAGTCACTCTCTGGCCTCAATTCCTTCTCTAGGAAGCCTTCTCTGCCCCTGGCCCTGGCTCCACAGCCTCAAGCCTCCTCCCTCTTCTGACTTCTGCAGCATACTTCACTGGACCCCTGGTTGCAGGTCCTCTCGTGGCCTCCAAGAACAGCCATCTCTCAATCCATGCTCTGGTACAAGGCCAACAAGTTGAGCAGACAAAGCTACTGTCTTCATGGGGTCAGCAGAGAAAAGTCAGGAACAGTGGTCGAGACCTGCAAACCCCCAGTGTCTAACAGACACTCCTACACAAGCTGACAGCAAAAGAGAAGCCTGAGTGTCCCCCAGCCCTAGCTCAGAACATGCTGACCCAGAAAGACCACCCATGGAAAGGCATGAGGAGGATGACTAGGGAGCAGATGTGACTTTGCCCCTGCCAGCCACTAGACAGCTGAGAGCTCAGGTCCTGGGGTCAGATGCCTCCATTCAGACCCCACTCTGCTGCTCACTGAGGTGAGACCTGGGGCAAGTGGCTTCCTCTCTCTAAGACCCAGTTTCTCATTGTGTACAGTAAAGAATAAAATATCACTGCTCCTTCCTCGCAGGACGGCTGTGAGAGTCAGATGAGCTTAGCTATGCGGTTCAGAAGACAGCCAGGCCCAAGCTCAGACCATGAGAATGAAGAACTTCTTGGATTAATCAGCATCATGGATTTTAGAATTACAGAAAATGCTGCAAAATATTTTCAGCTCTTGTTTCAAGGATGGTTTCCACCAGCCCCCTCCCAGCTTGTGCAGCCCCTTTATTGCCCCTTTTTCTCCTAGATAGAGGAAAGCCTTGGAGTCCAACTCATTCCCCCAGTAGCTCTGCCTTGAGTGAAGCCCCAGTTACAGACCTTTTGACAACTCAAGTATTTTGCTATATTTTTCCTCTAAATAAAAGGAAAGGTAATGAAATACACAGTAGCATTAATGCAACATTAAGATAGAAAATAAATTATTCATAAGCATGAAAATAATATTAAGGTGCTGCTAGTGTTTTAATCACAGGCAGGAATATTCCGTTTTGCAATGACAGACTTTCTCTGCAGCTCCATATTTATTACTCAGCAAGGGGATGGTCTCGGGCACAGCCAATGTAGGCTGTTTGCCCCAGTCTTTCCTCCATCTGTGGCTAATCAGGGAGAGTCCAACCATGTTTTCTGCCCTGGTTGTACATTAGAGGACCTTGGATTCCTCCCACCCCACTCCCAAAGGTTCTGTTGTAATTGCAGGGACTTGCTGGCCATTCCCCACCCCTACTCCAATTTACTGCCACCCAGCCCCCCCCCTCTTGGCTGGCCATCTCCCCTTCTTCTGCCCCTTGTCCCACCCCCACCTCCGGTCTGCTGCCCTTGGCACTGATGAGGCAGATGCCGAAACTAGACAAAGGGGACATTGGGGCTGCTGGAAATGGGGACCACTCTGGGGCCCCCACAGCAAGGGGGGAGGCTGCTAAGAGAATGCAAAGGCCCAGCGACAAGATGTACACAGTTATGATTTAATAACAAACAGAATTTAAAAACTTTTTAAAAGACAGGTACTTGGATACGTGCAGAGACAGCGACAAGGGCAGTCTCTGTCAGCTGGTAATCTGGGTCTAGGGGAGCAGATCAGCACATAAACCTAGCAAGGTTTCCCAGGGCCAGGGAGCAGTGAGAGGCAGGAGGCCTAGTCTAGGGAGCAGTCAGGGCTGCCAAAAAACAGATGCTCCTCCCAGGTCACTGGATTTATTGAGCAATTAGCTATCTGCCATTATTATTGGCTGAAATGTAAATTTGTCTCCCCAGAATTCTCATGCTGGAATCCTAATCCCCAGATCCTCAGAATGAGTCTCTGTTGGAGACAGGGTCTTTAAAGAGGTGATCAGGGTAAAATGAGGTCATGAGAGTGGGTCCTACTCCACTGTAACTGGTGTCCTTCCAAGAAGAGAAGGTTAGGACAGACACACCAAGAGAAAAACTTATGAAGTCACCAGGAGGGGTCATATGCAAGCCAAGGAGAGAGGCCTCAGGACAGGGCAGGGACCCCTCCCCCATCAGAGCTGCAGGAACAGAACTTGCCTGCCTTTGTGAGGTCTGAAAGCCTATTTGTGGCTGGATAACATTTTGAAACATTCATATATGGACTTTTTGTCTCCCTACATCTTCCCCTTTCCTTCCCCATGCCCAGAGCAAGTGGCCCATTCAGGCCTTCAGTGCACTCCTCAGGGAAAACAAACCACAGGGCAGACAACAGAAAAAACAGTAAGTCTTCCTGGATCTTGTGTCCCAAAAGTCTAAGCTCTGAGGAAGATGATCCATCCAATAATGCCCTGGAATCTCCCAGAGGGCTGGTTGTGACATAGCTGGCTGGGCTCGCCACCGCTGCCAAAGTCCCTGATTCCAGGTCTGGGGTAGGATCTGAGAACTTGCATTTCTAACCAGTTCCCAGGTGCTGCTGGGGTGCTAGCAGCCCAGGGTTCTACCTCAAGGACCCCTGCCCTATACAATGCTAATATTAGAGAACCCTAAGGGCTCTCCATGACTCCCATCCCTGGCCTTCCCCTGGAGATTCTGGTTTCTCTGGCCTGGGATGGGCATGGGCACAAGACAGTTCTAACAGCTCCCAATGATCCTAGCAGGCAGGCTCTAGGGAAGTGTTTTTCATGCTTTTTTATCTTATGGCACAGTTGGACCTACAGTTAAACTTCCACGGTACAGTTAAATTACGTTTACATGGATGGAATGGATGGAACAGAATGTTCTTCTTAGCAAAGTATCTCAAGCATGGAAGAAAAAGTATCCAATGTACACAGCCTATTTTGAAACGAATTTATAGCTTTTATAGGAATGTTATAACCTAATTATAGCCTTAGAATATGGGGAGGGGGAAAGGAGGGGAGGAGGATGGATGGGTGGAGGGAGGGTGATTGGAGGGGTCACTTCTATGGTTTATCCTACAAGGGTACAAGTGAATCTTTCTAAAAGCAGAGTATGAATGTCTTAACTCAATAACTAAGAAAATGACATGAAGGCTACATTAACCAGTTTGATGAGAGTATTTCAAAATGTATATGAAAACACCACACTGTACCCTGTGATTGCATTAATGTACACAGCTATGATTTAATTTTAAAAAATTATGTTGATCAAAAAGAACAGTAAAATTAAAAAATATATACTTACTATGCTTTGAACGTCGTTCCAAAATACTTTAATTAGTGATATTTAAAACTTTTCACAGCACACCTAAGATCCTCTCACGACACACTGCTCTAGGGTGATGGTTTTTGCAGCCTGGTGATGGCCTCTGCCAGCCTCTGCCAGCCTCTGCTACACTCACACATGCCAGTTTCCTCCTCCCCACCACAGCTACTCTTGAACCCAAGTCCAGACACTTTCCTGGACTGATTCTCTGCTTGAGTATAACTCTATTCAAGAAGTTTCCTGGACGAAAGAAATCCAGGGAAAGTGAACTATTGATCCTGGGTTAAAGGCGAGCTCCACTGCCTCTCAGTGATTTCTCTGTGACCGTCCAACTAGTAACACTGAGAGCCGGCACCAATGGCTGACCCCATCAGTGGGACGAAAGAAATCCAGGGAAAGTGAACTATTGATCCTGGGTTAAAGGCGAGCTCCACTGCCCCTCAGTGATTTCTCTGTGACCGTCCAACTAGTAACACTGAGAGCCGGCACCAATGGCTGACCCCATCAGTGGGACCTCCCTCCATCACTCTCTTCCTTAAAGACTCTAATCGGTTTCCCACAGCTGCAGGCAGAGCAAATCTCTGCTGGTCTGAACTAATGTAGAAGTATTCGAAAAGACTTACTAGGAGTTCTCTATTTCTTTTCCTTATTTTCTATTTCAGTGTAGAAGGAAGAAAACGTGTGACCTAAGTCTGCCAGACACCTTTGAAAAGAAGGAACCTCTCGGAGAAACACATTAGCAATCCACACAGCCTATTTAATTATTATTAAAATGCCAGAATTGTTAAATGGCTAGAAAATACTTTGAATAGGGAGTTGGCGATTATGATTCCTGCTTCATTTGCCCCCAAACCCGGACAGTAGTTTTACAACATAGGTAAATATTTCCAGATATAAACATGTATACAGGGCCCCCAGGTCACTGTGAGCAAGTGAGAGTCTCCTACAGAGATTTACTTTTAAAGCACAATTTGTATCACCCTCCCCAAAAGCATCCTTCTGGAATTGTAAGTTGTCCATATCACAGCTGCAAACGCACCCATCCTTCTGCTGTGGAGGTCATGGCAAAGGACATTCAAGGAGGAATGAGGCAGTTTCAGTCCATTGTAAATCCATCCCCCGCTTCCAGAGTCTGACTAGTGTTACCAGGTGCTAACCCTTTGCTTGGCTGAAATGGCCAGTCAAACAAACCGCTATGAAGAACACAATGAAATGCTTTTTATAAAAAGGATTTTTCTGTTCACTTAAGTGACTCATAGTAAAGGTGACATCAACCGCCTGCCTCTCTGAGTTTTCTATCTATGTATTTGTTCAGTACAGTTTTAAATCATTGTTCGTAGCCCCAGGAGTTCATAGTTCCAGGAGTTTTCTAAAAATAACTGCATTCTATTTATTTAACATTTAGTAAAACCCAAGTACCCAGCACTGTGCTTGTGGCAAGGTGCCTCCTTCGGCCAAAGCCGCCCACCACACTAGCATCTGTGGTCTTCCTCTGGCTCCACCTGCCTCCAGCCCTGCCTCCCAGATTGCTGGGTTACACTGAGAGCTGATGTATTGATCCTGTGTGACCTCATTGCTGAGTACTTGGGCTTTGCTACTTGTTAAATAAATGGAATGGAGTTATTTTTAGAAAATTCCTGGAACTATGTGTTGGGCTTATTTTTATGCAAAGATAACTCTGGTCACAGGTGACTAGGCCACAGTTGTACAACTAACTCAAGGTAAGCCAATTAAACTCCTTCACCTAGCCATGATGTAGCCCAAGAAATAGAAAAGATTGGTCTATGGAGCAGAGAGGGAGAGATAGACCATCTTTATGGTGCTGGAATCCCATGTTCCTGAGTCCAGGCTGGGGCCAGCTGTACCTCCACCAGTTTCCAAAGGCTCCCTCTACTAGAATAAATTTTCCTTTGATGCTTAGGCTGGGGCGAGTGGATTTCATTTACTGGCCACCAAACTAGAGCTTCATCTCTACCTGATGATGCAAAATATTTGGAATAAATTAATCAGAAAATGTCTTATTTGTTTATTTCTATGGGTGTAATTATCAAGTACAATAACCACACAGAGGAAAAGGGCTGTGTGGTGCTACCCTTCTCCCCTCACACATTTAACCTAAATTTTGTTAATGACACAAAAAGTATTAAACAAATACAATCATCTCTTGGTATCCGTGAGGGATTGGTCCCAGCACAACCCCTTGTCTCTGAATACCAAAATCCATAGATGCTCAAGTCTCTGATATAAAATGCCCTAGTATTTGCATATAACTTACACTATCCTCTGGTGTAAGGTTTAATCATCTCTAGATTACTTAAAATATCTAATCCAATGCAAATGCTATATCAACAGTTGTTATACAAGTACTGTTTTAAATTGTAGTATTTTTTATTGTTATATTAACATTTTTATTGTTTTTTCCAAGTTTTTGATCTACAGTTGGTTGAATGTGCTGATGTGAAACCCCACGTTCAGGGGGCCAACTGCTGATTTCCCTTTCTCCAGGCACCAAGCTTCACAGCTGTGCTTCTCAAAGTGTGGTCCCTGGGTCACCTGAGAACTTGTTAGGAAAATTCCACTCTCAGACCTGCAGACTGGAAAACTGAGAGTAGGGCCCAGACAGGTGTGTTCTGACAGTTTCCCCAGGCAATTCTGAGGCAGAGTTAAGTTTTGGAACCACTGGCTTATTGGTTACTAGATGCTATCACAGCAGCCCCTCAAAGCAACCTTATGAACAGCTGTTATGTCAATTCCAAGGCTCAGAAGTCAGTGACTGGAAGAGGCGCAGGTGGGCCTGGTTTGAAGGCCTCAGGCTGTGCTGTTTTCTACTCCCCCTTCCTTCAACCCCAAGCAGCTCAGTCACCTTTGGGTCCATCTTGGGCCAGCACCAATTTTCTTTTGGGGCCACAAAACCCAGGCTGATACTATCCACCACGTCCCTGTCATTCATGCCCATTGAACCATGACAAAGGATCCCTGCAGGCCTCTGGAGACCATCCCTTGAGGACAAAGACTGTCTTCTCTGCCCACGTCACTTCCTCTATCTCCAACAAGTCCCAGCCCTTCCTGGTTCCTTGAGATCTCTGTCTAACCCTATCTTGCCAACAGTTTTACAATTCAGAGTCCCACTAACACAGAGACATCCCTCCCAAGAGGCTGACCCAGTTGCTTCCCATTCATGGCTTATGTGGCTTCTCATGGCTCTCAGGGTAGTCCTGAGAAGGTACAAGGGCCTTAGCCCCAGCCTCTCCCAGCCCTGTACCATCTGGCCCAGCCTCCTTTGGCCTCAGCTCTCACTGTGAGCCCCACAATCACACCCTCCTACACCCTCCAGCTCTCACGTATGCCCATCCCATTCCCTGTGCTGAGCTAACAACTACCCAAGCCTCTCTGACTCATCCAGGCTGAGTTAGGCCCCTCCTGAGTGCCTGTATCACCCTCCTCACCATCTGAGCATGTATGGCCCTGCACAGCAATTGCTCATTTCATGGTCTGTTTCTACAAATAAGACCCAGGCTGTTGGGGGCAGAGGCCACATCTCACTGACTGTTGCACCCCAGCCCCTCACAGTGCATGGAGGAATCAGGCATAATGGGCTGCATGAGCAAATGAACAGCAGCCCCACAACACAGTGCTGCACCCTTAATGGAGGAAGTGACGTCTGGGGACCTGCTGCTGTCCTCCAGCCTGAGATCACCTGTGTGTGAACAAAGTGGACTTAACATCTGGTTGTAATGAAGGAGAACACAGAACATGGGGAGCTGTGGGGCATCTCAGTAAGAGGATGTTAGAAAGGCTTGGTGACTTGGGCTCCACTCAACATCAGCATCTGTCGGGAAAGGGGGCTAATTCTAGAACTGGAGATTTTCCTAAATCTTTGCTGAAGGTGGGAAGAAGGAAATGAAGCTAAATATGCAATTGGTAAAGAAGCAACAATAACGCATATTAGCCAAGATGTTAGGATTGTAATACTTTTGTGACTTGGACGATGCTCTTGTTTTTTAGTTTAGACTTATAGAAGTCTTAGTCTTGGTTCAGATTGTAGAAGTGTAAAATAAGAAGAAATACATATATCTTTGTCTCTATCCTGAGTTCCCAACACAGAGCTACTAAATACCCCTTATAATTTGAGTGATAGGGTACCAGATCCATCTTTTGTTCCAATATTTGCCCTTTGAACCTGATCCTTAACTCCTGACACAGAGCTCCCAATCATTTGGAATTTCCTGGGTGATAGGGGAATCTTTTGTTCTAATGAGATAACCTTGGTGGGGGGGTCCCTGCATGGGGTTGGTCACCAGAAAAACCAAGCCATGATCAGAAGCTTGGTGCTTTCAGCCCCACACCCCATCTTCTGGGGAGGAAAAAGGGGCTAGAGATTGAGTTAATAATCCATTGTGCCTACATGATGTGCCTACATAGAAATTCCTAAAAGAGATTTAGAGAGCTTCTACCTACCGGAAGGGTGGTATACCCCAACTCCACAGGACCTTTCCAGACCTCCCTCTAGGTACCACTTCATCTGACTGTCCATCTTTTATTATCATAACATTTATAAATTTAATAAATCTGTAAACATGTTTCCAAATTCTTTGAGCTGTTGTAACCAATTAATTAAATCCAAGGAGTGGGTCATGGAAACCTCCAATTTGTAGCCAAGGCCGACAGAAATTGTGGGTAACCTACTACTTGCAATTGGCATCTGAATGGAGCAGACTTGTGGGACTGAGCCCTTCACCTGTGGGGTCTGATGACTCCAGATAAGCAGCATTTAAATTGAGTTTAATTGTAGGACCCTCTCTTGGTGTCCACTGGAGAATCACTTGGTGTATGGAGAAAACCCCCCACATCTGGCATCAGTGAGAGGTGTCATGTGCTGTATTGAGAGTATAGGAGGAGAAAACAGTCTGTTTAGGTTTCTTTTCAATCTCATTCATGAGGGATCTTGTTTTCTCCCTGATCCATCATGGTCACAGAGTGGCCTTGTCTGAAGCTGACATTCTGTGACATGGTTTATGGTCAACAGGAATGCAAAGGCCCACCCCCAGCTAATGGGGGTTGCTGTTCTCTTTCTCCGTCTTTTGCCAACCAATCCTGCAATTCACTGGCCTACACAAACTCGGCCAGGGGAGGGATGATGCCATTGGTTCTTCACATTCTAGCAAGATGGGAAGTGGGCATAGCCTCTAGCCTCCTCTGTCCCTCTCCTTCCCAGCTGCTGTACCCTGCCATCAGGGAGCCTTCATCATTGGCTCTCAGCTGCCTGTGCAAGAAAAGCCCCTCCTTGTGGAACCTCTCACTTGTCTCTCCCCCTGTGGCCCTCAGGTTTTCTTAATCCTTTTGGTTCCCAACCTCCTCCTCAGCTTCTTTTTAGATATCAGTTCTTTGGCTCCATCAAGCTCCACTCAAGATGGGTCCATCAGTGAAACAAGTGAAACAGACTCTGCAGTTGGAAGAGAGGAAAGAGAAAGGTGACCTCATGAGCCCCAACCTTTGATGCATTAGCCCCAAGACAACTTCTCCTACTTGGTTCAACCTCCTCTTAGCATATCTTTTAACAAGCTTTTTGAAAGCTTTCTCCCTGCTATGTGGATAGAGACTTCAGCCATCAACATCTCCCCAATTGTCACAGCATTTGCTCTCTGAACCATCAGTTATGTTCCACATCATAGATCGAATTTTTCCGGAATGTTTACAACTTCTGAGCTAGGGTGTGAGTGTGGGATGGAAACAAGAAAGAGAATGGCCATAATATCCTCAGCATGAGGCTGCCCTGTATAGGGAGGGCTTTGCTCATCCCTGCAGTAGCCAGCACCTGGCTGGGCAGGCAAACCTAACACCTTGCATCACTGCCAAGGTGCTGCCAGCACCAGTATCCTCACCCCTTATGTCACAGAGAAAGATGCCAGCATGCATATTTGAACCAGAGGCTACAGCAGGGTCAGTCCTCATAGCCAGGTGTGCCTCTTCTAGGTGGGAAAATGCAATAAGAAATACCCAAATATGGAAATGACACAAATTAGGAGAGATTGTTTCTACTACAAAATGTTTGTTTTTTGAAAGATTTGATTAAATAAAAAACACTTCTTAAGCTTTTTTGTTGGGTGCTTCCAAGATATAACTTACTTGTCAAAATAAAAGCCATGAAGGTAGAGAAATTGAAAACTAAATTAACAGATTAAATCAGTAAATGTTTAAAAATCAAAACAGAAATAAATGAAAAGAAAGAACTAAATGTGTGTTAAACATATTCTTATATGTATATAAAGGAAGGAATTTGTAAGATTAGAAAAACAGAACTCAGAGAGGCTTCAGGGAGCTATGATCACACCATTGCACTCCAGCCTGGGCAACAGAGTGAGGCCCTGTCACAGCAACAACAACAAAAACCAGAAAAAGAATAGAAGTCAGAAAGAAAATAAAATGAACATATCCAGCTAAAATTATGTATAGAAAAGTAAATATATATGTGTAATGTATAATACCTAAAACTAACACAAATTAGCATGCCAAGTGGAAAAATCTGTGTCGGGGGGTGGTGTGTGTGAAGGGATTTGGGGGCTTTGCTTTGAAACTTAGGGCCCCCCTGGCACAGGGGAACACAGCACAAGGCAGAACTTTGTGAGTGCCCTTGGAGGGAGCATGTTGACCAGCCTGGCCAGAGGGAAATCCTCTGCCCTGAAGCCCAGGTTCCCTCTAGCCCTACCACCTGCAGACAAAGGTTACCCTGGGGCCTGGACTAAATTCATAACACAGTCGGGCCACAAAGGTGCCATTCTTGAGCAAGTCCAGTGTCTGTGCATGTCCAAAATCAATAAACTTAGGGCACCCATGACCCAGTGCGACACAAGCTGCTATGGCCAAGCCAATGCCTATGTCACCCACTCCCCCATGAACAGGCAGCATGGCTCATAGAAAGTCTTCTTCCACTTGAGAAAAGATAAGGGAAGACATCAGAGGATTTCATTTTACAACTTGAGGACCAGCTCAGCCACAGTAAAATAAAGTACCAAGCAGACTCTGGAGGCCCCTGAGTCTAGGCCTTAGTACCTGGGAAGCATTTCTGGACCCACCCTGGGCCAGAATGAAATATGCTGTCCTACAGGGAAGAACTGAGTCCTAGCAGGATTCAGCACCTGCTGACAAATGAGCCCGGGAGCTTTAAATAGACATCAGAGGCAGCCAGACCACTGTCACCACTGTCTTTGGGTGAGACTGAGCTGGCTTTAGGAGGCCATGAGGACATGTCCACATCACTCCTCCCCCAACTCCAGCAGCCACCCAGCACAGAGAGAGAGGAGAGTGAGAGACTTTGGTTGGTAATCTGGAAATTCTCTTGTATCTTACCTAAGCTTATCAAAGCAGTACCAGCAGGAGTCTGTATAAGTGTCACAGCATGACTGGGTTTGGGACACCCCCAGTGCTGATCTAGGTGCAATGACCAGAAACTTAAAACTAATGCAAATTAATAAAAAGCACAGAAGTGTGAACTGTTTAGAAAGAGGAACAGTCATTAATAAATGAGGAGATAAGAAAATGCTTAACTCTACTGGTAATTCATATTTATTCATCAATAAATTAATAAATATGAATTAAAACAATAGAAAAAAAATTGGTATAAAACTTTAGTATAAAATGCTCCTTGTTGATGAAGAGATGATAATGTGGGTGATAGAATACATTCTTGACAGAAGAATAAATAGATCAGACTATCTCAGGAAGCAATTGGAGGTGTATACATACACACACACACACACACATTTAGCTTTAGCTTTGGAAGGTTTTGAATCTTTTATGATTATATATTGTCAAAGAAAATTATTCATGATAATTTTTAAAGGCAGTAAAGAAGACTTTATTCAAAAATGGACAACTGGGCTCGGCACCTGTGGCTCAGGCGGCTAGGGCGCCAGCCACATACACCTAAGGTGGCAGGTCCGAATCCCCAGCCCGGGCCCGCCAAACAACAATGATGGCTGCAACCAAAAAATGGCCAGGCATTGTGGCGGGCGCCTGTGGTCCCAGCTACTTGGGAGGCTGAGGCAGGAGACTCGCTTGAGCCCAGGAGTTGGAGGTTGCTGCAAGCTGTGATGCCACAGCACTCTACCCCAGGGGACAGCTTGAGGCTCCATCTCAAAAAAAAAAAAAAATGGACAACTGCACTAGAGTTTCACAGTAGGAAAGAGAGATTGGGCTCAACTTCAAACACAATAAGGACAAGTAGAGATTTATATCCATCTTTGGTGGTCAGTGAATGGAGAGCTACTCAGAAGAAACTACAGGGGTAACAAGGACTCTGCCTAAACTGACTTGAAATAATTCTTGCTGAAGACAAGGCAGGCTGATTAGATATTGAGTGTGGGGCATGAAGAATTTGATCAGATATGGCAGGGAGGGGATTCTCACTAAACTGGCCTGGCAGGACTCTTGATACTACTGGACTAAACAGCCAAGGTCATGGCCTCATTGAGGAGTGAGCTCAGAGGCATAACTCAAGTTTGACCAAGGACAGAGTCTTTGCCTATACATATCCAGACACAAGCACACACACACACACATGCATGTGTATATGTGTCTATATATAAGTGTATATGCATATACTATAACTAAAATATACATACATATTATATATAATGTACTATGGTTTACATAAAATGTACTCTGCTATATAGATATGCAGAATGTATCACAAAAATTTGCATCCTTCCAAAGCTAAAGAAAGAAGTTAAAATGAAGAAAAGTCTAAAAACAAAAGGTGTCTTCTGGACATTCAACGAATTGACATTCATCTCTTCTACCAAGAGCAGCCTCTGTGTTTTCCCCTTTCTTGGTCTCTTGCTCAGCCAGAAAATGACATCAAGCTAGTTCTTTCCCCATGGCCTTCATCTTCACCAGTGACTCTCAAATGTGGGCCGCATCACAATTGCCAGGAGGGATGGTCAAAACACAACCACTGAGCCCCACCTCCAGAGGTTCTGCTTTGGCCAATGTGTGGTGGGGTCCTAGCATTTCATCTATCATGGGATTCCAGGCATGCTGCTCCTCCCTGGGCACACCTGGAGAGGCACTGGCTTGCACTACAGTCACCTGTCCTGGTGCCCCACCCAACCACCCTCCTTGCTCTTCCCCAACTGGCAGAGAATTGCTGTACAACTCTAAATTAATATTATAGACTAGTTGCAGCATGTCACCGGGGACACACAGGGAGATCTCACTCCGAAACCAGACCCAGTATCAAGTGCTCAGATGAAAGCTGCTTGGCATCCCCTTGCACACTTGCCTTTGCTTTAAGTGTTCAAATTCTCCACCTTTTGGTGAAGGAATTAGTTGCCTCTCTAGTGAACTAGATGCCTCAATTTCCCATAACTCCTTTTAGTTTTCTCCTCTCTGCCCATCCCATTGCTCTCACACAAGGCCCAGAACTGGGTACACATTCTGAGTCAGCCACTTCTATCTATAAGATCAGGGCAAATTCCTCCATTAGCTTCAGGATACCCATGTGAAGGTGGGCATGGAAATGCTGGTGCAACAATAAAATTAAAAACTAAACACAAAGCCCCTCATGGAGGTCTTGACTCATGATGAAAGCAGTAAAGGCCACTCACCATCATTGCCCTGTCCCACCTGCAACCTTCACATTTTCTAATCAGTACCCTCTTTGTTTTCTCTAGAACTCGGTGTCTTTGCTTCTTCTGTGATGCCAAATGATTTTATTTTTTGTGGTTTTATTGAGATAACTGCTGTTTGTTGTTTTAAAGTCATGCATTGTGAGATATAAAAAGTAGAACTACATTCCTACCACCTCGATCACAGTCCTGAGTAGTGACATCTGCTAACTATTTGGTGTAAATTTTTGCAAACTTTATCTACAAATATACAAACATATAAATATATGTGTTATATGTAGTTATTGTTTACAGAATGAAGTTATGACATGTAATTTTCTGCAATTTTTTTATTTTCCCTTCTTATGCTAAAAATTACATTTAAAAAACTTCCAATTTCCACTCCAACATGTAAAGATCTTGGAAGATATGAGTCCCATTTATACAACATGAAAAAAGCTAGGCATGTTGAAAATCAATGACTTTTCTTGGACTTACCAGGGAATTGAAGTTGCAAGGGGAAATGCCATCCCAAAATCTGAAGAGATAGGTGAATCCAGAGTCACATCTGGGATCAGCATACCTTGAGCAGAAGCTACTGCAGCCACAAAATGGTGGGAGCACTTCCGGAGTCCTTAAGGTGGATTACTGAAGGTTCAGTATGAGGGTAAGAGTGAGGCACTCCTGAGGGCTGCAGCCTTAGGGGTCTCACACTTTCATGGGTTTTACTAGCAGTTCCTAAAGGAGAAGGGCTGAGAAAGATACCTTCATGCCTTCACAGTAGAGGGAGAAAAGTAACCATTTTTGGCCAGGCATGGTGGCTCACACCTGTATTCCTACCGCTCTGGAAGGCCGAGGGGGGTAGATTGCCCTGAGCTCACAAGTTTGAGACCAGCCTGAACAAGAGTGAGACCCTGTCTCTAAAAATAGGCAGGTATTATGGTGGGCACTTGTAGTCCCAGCTACTTGGAAGGCTGAGGCAAGAGAATCGCTTGAGCCCAAGAGGTGAAGGTTGCTGTGAGCTATGATGCCACCACACTCTACCAAGAGTGACAAAGTGAAACTGTCTCAAAAAAAAGTAACCATTTTTAAATAGTCCAGAGTGTTCCCCATAACAAAGGTTCTGGCTGACTCCCCACAGAAGAGACCAGAGCCTTACCCAAATCCAGCCCCCTCTAGGTTTCCTGTCTCACCTGAGAAGGAGAAAAAAAACTAAGAAACACATGTGAACATAACACCCCAGGAACACAGTCCCAGTAGGGACTGAAATTTATTTATCAAATTGTAACACTTCCCTTTCCCATTCCTCACCACCATACCAACAGGGCTTCAGTGAAATAACAGAAGAGCACAACTGAAATAACTTCAAGGCACAGATTCCATTTAAGAAAAAGTCTCTAGGGAAATCCAAAGACAAGAGAAAAACAGGGAAATGAGAGGAATTAGGAGCCTCTTGCACCTGCAACTACAGCAAATATTAAACATAGCCCAACTCCTAGAAATATTAATATAAAACCTCACACCAAAGGCCTCTTTACTTAGTTGCTATTACCAAACACATTATGTCTGATTTCAACAAAAATATAGAATGATATGAATGCTACCAGGCAAAAAACAGTCTAAGGAAACAAAACAAGAATCAGAGCCAGACTCAGATAAGACACAGATTTTGGAATCATCAGAAGGGAATTTTAAGTAACTGTGATTAATGTGTCAAGGGAAAAAAATAGACAAGACACAAAACTAATGACAATGTGAAGAGAGAGATGGAGACGCCAAGAAAAGAATCAAAAGGAAATTCTAGAAATTAAAAACACTAAAAGAGATGAAGAATGCCTTTGATGAGCTCATCAGTAGACTGAACATAGCTGAAAGAAGAATCAGTGAGCTTGAAAATATATTATACACAGGCACTTGCCAGGATGAAATCCAAAAAGAAAAAAAAAAGAATGTAAAAAATACAAAAGAATAACCAAGAACTGTGGGACAATTAAAAACGTATTTTAAAATGCATAGTTGAAATACCAAATGAAGAAGAAAGAGAAAACAGACAAGGAGATATATTTGAAGTAATAATGGCCAAGAGTTTTAGAAAATTAAATGATAGATTCCAAACCACAGACTCAGGAAGCTCAGAGAACACCAAGCAGGATAAATACACATACCAAAAACATCTACACGAGGCATATTATATTCAAGCTATAGAAAGTCAATGACAAAAGAAGACATCTTAAACAAAGCCAGAGGGGTTCCTATAACAGAACAAGTGCAAGAATTGCACAGAATACTCATCAGAAACCATGCAAGCAGGAAGAATACAGTAAAATATTTAGTGTTGAAAGAAAACACCAGCAACCTAGAATTCTGGATCCAGTGACGTTATCCTTCAAAAGTTAAGGTGAAATAAAGACTTTCTAAGACAACCAAAATTCAGCAGCAGATCTATCTGCCCAGCAAGAAATATTAAAAGAAATTCTTGGCCAGGCACAGTGACTCAGGTCTATAATCCTAGTACCCAGGGTAGGACTGTCACTTGAAGTCAGGAGTTCAAGAATAATCTGTTCAAAAGCAAGACCCTGTCACTACAAAGCATAGAAAAATTAGCCAGGTGTGGTGACAAGTGCCTGTAGTCTTAGCTGCTCAGAAGACTGAGGCAGGAGGATCCCTTGAACCCAGGAGTCTGAGATTACAGTTAAGTGTGATTATGCTACTGCATTCTATCTGGGATGATAGAGCAGGACCCTGTCTCAAAAAAAAAAAAAATTCTTCAGAGAAATGGAAAATGATATAGGTCAGAAACTTAGATCTACAGAAAGAAAGAAAGAGCATGACTATAATCATGATATATAGCTTGTGAGTAAGTGAAATGATATTATAAAGAATGAGAGGGAAGAATTGATAATACTTTGTTATAAAGTACAGTCATTCCATTGCTTAGGCAATGGCATTTTGCAAACATGTCATTACACAAACCTAGATGGTACAATCTACTGTACACCTAGACTATATGGTACAACCCATTGCTCTTAGGTACAAACTTAGACAGAGCATGTGGTGGCACATGCCTGTAGTCTCAGCTACTCAGGAGACTGAAGCAATTGGATGTCTTGACCCCCAGAGCTTGAGGTTGCAGTGAGCTATGATGATGCCTCGGCACTCTAGCCAGCAAAAATAATAATAATATAATATATATTATAGCTATTATTATATAGATACTTAATAATATTAATTAATAATAATAGTATTGTATATATTGTAGCTATTATTATATAATATATATAGCTATGGTAGATAACAAAGAAGTTACACTGGTGCAGTAGCTTATACAGGTAATCCTAGCACTCTGCGAGGCCAAAGCTGGTGGATTACTTGAGCTCAGGAGTTCAAGACCAAGACCAGCCTGAGCAAGCAAGAAACTCTGTCTCTAAAACTAGCTAGGCATTGTGGTGGGCACCTGTAGACCCAGCTGCTCCAGAGATTGAGGCAAGAGGATTGCTTGAGCCCAAGAGTTTGAGGTTGTTGTGAGCTGTGAGGTCATGGCACTCAACCCCAGGACAACTGAGTGAGACTCTGTCTCAAAAAAAAAATAGATAAGAAGTGGCACGGCAGTATAGGGCACTTACCATGAACAGAATTTACGTGACTGGAGGTGGCTCTGGGTGAGTCAGTGAGTGAGTGGAGAGCAAAGGTGAAGGTCTAGGACATTATGTACAGTACTGCAGAATTCATAAACACTGTACATTTATTTATAAAAATTTCTTGTACTCTAGCCTGGGCAGCACAGCAAGATGCTGTTTTTTAAAAAAATAAATTATTTCTTCAATAATAAGTTAAACTTAGCTTATTATAACTTTTTTACTTTGTAAATTTTTCATTTTTTAGCTTTTTTGAAAAAAACATTTCTATAATAACATTTAGCTTAAAATAAAACACATTTTACAGCTGTAGAAAAAATATTTTTTCTTTATATCCTTACTCTATGAGCTTTTTTCTATTTTTAATTTTTTGTTTTACTTTAAAAACTAAGACACAAATATTCTAAAAACTAATACACACATTATTCTAGGCCCACATGAGGTCTGGATCCCTAAGACATCACTAGGCGCCAGGAAATTTTTAGCTTCATTACAATCTTATGAGACCACTACTGTATGTAGTCCAGGGTTGACCAAAACATCATCATGCAGCACTTGACTGCAGCTATACTAACACACAAAGTTGTATAGTATTATCTGAAAGTACATTTAGATCAGCTGTCATAAATGTGTATCACAAAGACTAAGGCAGGAGGGTTGACTGAGTCCAGGAGTTTGACACCACAGTGCAACTGTGATTGCACCTGTGAATAGCCATTGCACTCTAGCCTGGGCAACAGAGTGAGACCTTATATTTATTTTTTTTTAAAATGTATATTGCAAACTCTACAGCAACTTTTTTTTTTTTTTTGAGACAGAGCCTCAAGCTGTCCCCCTGGGTAGAGTGCTGTGGCATCACAGCTCACAGCAACCTCCAACTCCTGGGCTCAAGCAAGTCTTCTGCCTCAGCCTCCAAGTAGCTGGGACCACAGGCACCCGCCACAACGCCTGGCTATTTTTTGGTTGTAGCAGTCATTGTTGTTTGGCGGGCCCGGGCTTGATTCAAACCTGCCACCTTAGGTGTATGTGGCTGGTGCCTTAGCCACTTGAGCCACAGGTGCTGAGCCTACAGCAACTATTTTAAAAAGGGGGGAAGTACAACTGACATTCTAAGGGAGGAGAGAAAATGGAATTATACAAAATGCTCAATTAAAATTGTACTTCAACTGTACTGACTGCTCAGTGCACTGTGCTCTTTTACTGAACAATGTAAAGCTTTTTGCTTTAGATATATAAGAAAATTAAGGTGTCAATACAAATTTTAAATAGCCTAGAACCACTATGATTCCTCACTGTTTGAGACACCTAGCAAAATGGTGCAGTGAATACCTGTGAATTTGACTACAGACATGAGGTTGTCCTCTGACCCCAAGCTAGGAAGAATCTGGGCACTAGTCCCTGTGGACACAATTCTCTATGGATGGAGTGGTTGCATGCCTCTTTTTTGTGGAGTCTGATTAGCTCCCCAATGCTGAGACAGAGGGAGAGTTCATATAGTCAGGCAAGGATGGTGTCCTTAGTCCACTTTATGCTACTATAACAGAATGTCACAGATTGGGTAATTTCTAAGAAAAATAAACTTATTTCTAACAGCTCTGGACTGTGAGGAATCCAAGTTTGAGAGGGCTGCATCTGAGAAGGGCCTGCTTGCCATGCATTGCCACATGGTAGAAAGCATAACACAGGTAGGCGAGGGCCCCATTTGCTCGTAAAAGAACACCATTCCACAGTAAGGAACCCCCTCTAGCAGTAATGACATTAATCTAGCCATAGGAGCAGAGCCCTCTGACCTAATCACCTCTTACAGGTCCCACCTCTCAACACTGCTTCCCTGAAGATTGAGTTTCCAATCAACTCACATCAACTTTGGGGAACACATTCAAACCATAGCAAATAGAAAGGACTAAAAACTACCAAATAACAAAACAAATCTAGAAGGAAATTGAATTTATTTATGACTTTTCTGAGTAGGCACAAGAAAGGAAAAGCCACCTTCCCTACCAATCCTTAGCTAAACTATCCCAACAAATGCCCCTCCCTTAGGCCTCCTCTCTTTCTGGGACACTTGCCCAAAGCCTCCCCACACTTTCTGAGGAAGCACCTTACATACTTAAATAGAAGAGTATTCACATTTTAAAACAGAGAGGACAATGTTTAACACTCCCCCAAAAAATCCCTTAAGAAGAAACTAAATAGATTTTTTGAAATAGAGAGACAGGAAACAATAGAAAAAGAACCATAAATATAGAAGAACAAGGCTTTGCACCATGTTGAATTCGAATCTGTTAAGGGACGATAGTTACTTGCAGTCTACAAAGACAGAGTGAGACCCAAGGATAGTAAACATATGGCCATTCACTGCATGTGGTTCAACCTCCACTTGCAAGCAGAGAAGGAATTATGACCCATCCCCTTGAAGGTTGGCAGGGATGCAAACCTTGCTATAGCCAATAAAATATCAATATTTAAGAGCTGGTGTGTTTCTCCGTCTTTCGCGTACCTCTGGCAAATGAAGATGTTGCAAATAGTGAACTCTGGGCCCCTAAGTGAAGAAGAGCTGGTACAGACCCCCGCCAACCCACTCTGGACCAGCAGCACAAGCAAGAAATAAAACTTTTTTGTTTATAGCTACAGGAATTTTTTACTGTACCTTGCCTCCATGAATAAATCACTAGCCCTCTGAGAATATATAACCAACGATAGAACCCACTCGGTATATATACCAGTGATTTAAACTAACACACAGCTAGTAAGGTCATTTTACAGCTTAAGTTAGCAATTTGATTTCCCCTAACCAACGTATTTTATAACTTAAATGAATAAATACAATTTTCTATAACAAACATGGTTTCTAAACCTGTGTGACTAAACCATTAAATTAACCAACCTCCCTTGTCACTACCAGTAACAGGGGAGGATCTTGACTCTGAAAGGCCTGTGTCCCACCTAGCTCCTCATTTCTCATACCCTGATGGGAACTGATGTGGGATATTCCCTGCTCTTACTGAGAAAAGCAGCCACAATGTTATAGCAAAAGTTCACAAAGCATCTTATTAAATATGAACAGAGGCTACCTTTAAAAACTAAAGTCAAGCTATACAAATAAAGCCTACAATGTCCAATTTCCACAACAGTATGATCGTGATTTTAAAAAAAAAAGAACTCCTATTTATTAAAAAATGAAAAACTAAAAATGAGTGTGCTAAATTGTAAACAGTTGTCTTAGAGCAGTGGGAAAGTAAGCAATTTTATTATTCTAATTTCTGCTTTTCTGTATTTCCAAATTTTTATAAGAAGCAGGTATTACTTTTATAATGGGGAAATATATAACTGTTATGGCCTCCGTTACAAAATGGATGTATTAATCTGAATAATATATCTTTCTACCCAATTTAAACAGAGTCTTTCTTCTATTGTGTTCTAATCTGTCCCTAGAAGAAAAGTGTAAAAAAAAAAAGTGATCACCTGATGCAAAACTGTGCTTTGGAAATGCTAATCCCCTCCACGATTGACAAAGTGAATGTGCCATGCAGAAATGACTTGAGAAGGGAAAGGAAGAGTCAGAAAAGACTGCAGACCAGCCAGCCGAACATAGCAAGACCCTGTCTCTACTAAAAAATGTTTTAAATAGCCAGGCACCGTGGTG
This sequence comes from Otolemur garnettii, assembly GCF_000181295.1. Lineage (NCBI taxonomy): Eukaryota > Metazoa > Chordata > Mammalia > Primates > Galagidae > Otolemur > Otolemur garnettii. Next base: position 7,455,398 of record NW_003852454.1, on the reverse strand, counting down.
CCCACCTATAGCCTCCAGTCCCAGCTACTCAGGAGGTTGAGCCCAGGAATTGGAGGCTGCAGTGAGCTACGATCTAGCCACTGCACTCCAGCCTGGGTGACAGAGCAAGACCTTATCTCTTAAAAAAAAAAAAAGAAAAAAAAATAGTAAGTTCTCAAATGTTCAAAGACAGCTCAAAAGTATTACTAAAGTTGGGTTTGGGGGTCTAATACCTAGAGAATTGGACTCATCGAGTGTGGAGTAGGGCCTGTGGGGCAGGTTTTCTGGGTGATGCTGTGCAAAGGTGTCTGCAGCACACTTTGAGAAACACACCCGTGAGAAAGCAGGATGGTTTGTCCGGATGGAGGGTTGATGGGTGGGCCAGAAGGGAATTGGTTCAGTGGGTTTAATCTCTGACTCCTTATTAGAATCCTCTGGGTGGCTTTTCAAGTTATGTCCGAAAAACACAAACTCAAGTGGGAGGGAAGGGGAGAAAGGCCGGCTGCATTTTCTCTAAACCTCAGTGATTACTATACCTCGGCCTGTGGTTCTGCTTGATTTCTGTTCTATGCACTTTGGGGTCCCTTCTGTGTTAACCCCATGTCCGCACAGAGACATCGTCACCCTCTGGGATGAATCCAGCGTATCCTCTTTTGTGACTCTCACGGTGCGGAGCACGGTGCTGGGCACATAATGAGCAGTCAATACATATTGAGTGACGTGGACAAATTCACCTGCCAAACGCAAACAATGCAACCTAATGGTGTGTACCTCAAATTGTAAAAAAGTATTCACGTCCAAAAATACTATCGGATCAGAGCCTGTGGGTTCTGAAAGCTCCTGCAGCTATTCCAAAGCATGGCAAGGTGGAGTCCCCCTAGAACTAAACAGAAAAGGTGCCAGGCCCTTCAAACAGCACCCCAGAGGTAGCCACCAGCTCTGCCCGAGCCCTGGGGCCTTGCCCCGGCCATCCATCACCACCCCCAGTGACGGGACAGAAGACAGTGTGGCTAAAAGCAAGCGGGACAGAATGCTCATTTTAAATCCTGCAAATGGTGGGCTAAACTGAAAGCATGGCCAGGGCAACAGAGCAGACATAATTGGCTTTAAAGTAATTCCAGACTTTATGACAAAGAACTCCAAACCCTGAAAAATTTCAGATAATTTTTCTTCACCGTTTCTTTCACTGACTAAGTTTCTTGTTGTTGTTTTCCTTTTCTAAAAGCCTTCCATTCTTATGACAGAAACGTGAAAATAGAGACAAGCCAAAAAATAAAATACAGCATACTCTTAATTCCACCCACTCAGAGGCAATCAATAACGCACCTTGGAGTACATCCTTCCAGATATGTGCATCCATTTTTGTCTCATAGATTTTTCCTGCTAATCCCATTGGACATTTATGGTGATCCAAATCATTCCTGTTAGAAAGAGCACAGAAGAGGGAATAAATGGCTAGAGATTAAATACAAAGAAAAAAATGAAAGAAAAAATAAACTCCAAAAAGTATCAAGAAATTCTCAAGGACATATAAATTGCTGCAATACTGTCCTGATTGTGTTCAAATATTACCAAAAATTGCAAAAAATAATGACAGATATTTTCAACAAAATCATCATTCGATTTTTGCAAACAGTTGTAAAGAGCAGCTTGCAAGGGGCCCAGCTGCTTTCCGACCTGTCTTTGCCACATGTCGGAGGTGCTCGTTCCTGCCTTCACTAGATTAGGTCCGGCATCCTCCCAGTTCCAGCTTGATGGTGTTTCTCCTCTCGGCTTTAACCAAATCCTCTCCATCATCCCAGGCCCAGTTTAGATCCAATCCCTCACCATACCCAGCCCCACCATCCCCCATACCCTCCCACTGGCCCAGCTGTGTTACTCTAAACCTCAATGATTACTGCACCTCTCAGTCTTGATTCCTGCTCTCAGCCCTTTGGGGCCCCTTCTGCACTAACCCCATGTCCCCATAGAGGCATCCCCTCTCTCTCTCTGGGCTGAGTCCAGCAGATCCTGTTTTGTGTCTCTCACAGCATGGAGCACGGTGCTGGGCACACAATAAGCAATCAATAAATAATGAATGAAGTGGAGAGAATTTATAGGTGGAATTTTCTTTCAAAAAAAGCATTCCAGTCATCAGTAAAACTCAGTGGGTCAGCACTTAACAATGGGAGGGTCACAGTGGAACCACAATGTGGTTGTAAAGGGCAGGTCTAGCAGAGGGCTGAGGGGGAGCACTGTGTTCTAAAAGGCAGGCAGCCCCACAGAGGACAGCAGAGAGGGACAAAGCGGCCTCCCCATAGGTGGGTCCCCCAGGCGGGACCCTCCAACAAAGACTTGCCCAGCACAATCCTCTAAATGAAATGGCTCAGGGTCAGACAGGGCAGAGAGGGAAACGCAGATGAGCTGACATCTCCTGCTGTCGGGATGCCCAGCATAAGATTAATCCTCGGCTGGCCTCTGGGCTGCATGGAGAAGAGAGGACCCCACACAGCCACCCGATTCCCACTGACAAGAGGAAGCAGCTGTGAAGTCCAAGCAAAGCCATTCTCAAGGAGAGGTGACAACATCATGCTGGATTCCCTGACAGGGGAGGACAGGAAAGCCAATCAAAGACATCCACTCCAGACTTTGGGGCAGGCGTCCTCAAACTACAGCCCACCTAGGACATTTATCTGGCCTGCCAGGTGTTTTTGCTGCCACTGCCTGTCCTGCTTAGCAGCCGACTTGTCCTGGAGCCCACAGTCCGGCCCTCCAACAGTCTGAGGGACAGTGAACTGGCCCCCTGTTTAAAAAGTTGGAGGACCCCTGCTTTGGGGAAAGAGATACTTTAACTCCATAAAAAGACAAAGATGATCGCATGCCTCAGAACCAGAGAGAAGCTAAAGGGAATGAGTCTCACCCTAGAATTCCAAGTCTCCCATTCATAAGACAGGATGCTGCCTTATGAACACAAAGGAGATATACCCCCGAGGTCGGAGGTGAGTGTCCCCAGGGAGTGACAGTAAAAGAAATCTCATCAGGAAGGCTCAGTATAACCTGAGACCTGCCAAAGGAAAAAAGGGCAGGAAAGCCAGCTTTTGAAAGAAGTAGGTACAAATTGCATCCCCAGGAATTCTTTAGAGGGATTGCATTGCCCTTGCTGGGAAGAAATTCCTTAATAAGCCACTTCGGATAGAAGCTGTGGGCTGTAACAGATTTGCCAAAAGCCAATTCAAAGAAAGTTAATTCTCCAAAACACAAATTGCTGAATGTTTAATTCACTGAACAACCAATTTGCCCAAAACTGTCAGACAAATATTCTAAAACCGGTCCTCAGCAGTTTGCCGCGGCCATTTCCCTGCATCCTAACAAAGTTAAGTGTATAAGGGACTTGTTCCAGGGTTTGGTTTCATGACCTTTGGGGAATGAGAATTTTTGTGTGCTCTGACTTCAGGTGTCATGTGAGCCCTCCTCTGTGCACAGACGAGATTTCTGTCTTCTAGCATATTTTCACTCAGTCCTCTGCCTCTTGCTATCACTTAAATCCAAGAGGTGTTAAGTAGTTACAACAAACAGATATTTAAGTCCAGTTCACATTGCAGGTAGTTGCTCCTCAGACCTGTTTAATACTCTAGATGGAAAGGATGGCCTTGCTCCGCCACCATTTTTGCGTGCTCTGTTTTTCTCTAGTGTACGGGCAGTGTTTTCAGCCTGCCCGCACAGAAGCGGGGGTGCCGTGTAATCACAGACATCCACCCTTGGGCATGGGTGTGCACAAGCAGAGAAGGGCAGGCCTGCCCACTTGGAGCTGGCCTGTTGGGCCCTGGAATCGAGCTCAGCTGCTGGAATGTGAAAGGCACACAACACTGTCATCCGACTCCCTGCACGGACACTACAGCACATCCTCTGCCGTGCCACTTTACACAGAACAATTCTGAACTCTGCTGTGCGCCAGGCTCTGTTCTAGAAGCTGGGTGTACATGGTGAACAAACTGGTCACTGCCCCAGCTCTCCAGAAGGATGAGTTGACTGAGCAAGAAATTCTGAGACAGGCAGAAGTGCCAGCACAAAGATAAGGAGTGGTGTGACAGAGACTGGGGACTGGAAGGGAGAGTGTGGTCCCCATTGAGTGATCAGGACCAGGAACTCTCTCTGCAGAGGGACAAGACCAAGCAGAGAGACAGAAGGTGACGACTGCATGTGCTCTACCCAAAAAGGGGAAAGGAAAGGAAGAAGCTGGGGGAAATGGTGGACAGAGAGAAGACAGGGTCCTCACAGTGCAGCACACACCTCCAGGGGGTGCAGGTGTTATTTGCAAGTCTGCTTTATGTTCTGTTCCAGGGCTCACTGGCTCCCCTATATTCCCACTTCGGCAATGTCCTGCCTCTGCTGCAATTTAGCAGAGCCAGAGGAGATTAATTGCTGAGTGGAGGAAGCGGAGTCCCCGCTTCCACCAGGTGTGCGGGACTTTCTTCCTCCTGTTCTGCCTCTGCGCTGAGCTTTGCTCACCAGCCCAGGCAGCGTCAACGTTCTGGGCAGACATGATAAATGAGCCCATTCTCTTCAGAGACCCTGTGTTTTCTAATCGGTTAAAGAGCAAAATTTCAAGGTGTTATTGGTGTAGCTGGCAGCCAGTTCTGCTCCATTTACTCACATCATCTTGAGGGCTAAGAGGCCAAAAGGGTTTGGGGTGTTCTTGTTTTGTTTTGTTTTGTTTTGTTTTGTTTTTTGGTTGGAGCTCATACAGACAAAGGGAAATGGAAAGAAATTAACTAGACATCTAAAGGCAGAGAGAGAAATGGCCAGCGGCTCTCTCAGGAGCCCCTTCACTCCCCGACCACCACCCCCGTCTCAAAGTCACTTGGGGTCTGTTGCTCAAGGGAAGGCCACGGAGGTCTGGCCAGCACGAGCAGGACAATCTCAGCATGCCCCAGACCAAATGGTCAAGCGGGCAGTTACATCCAGAGAGGAAGTAGAGGCCCAGAGAACAACGTGGTTGTAGCTCTTTTCACCAATTGGAGAATAGGAAATTCATTTATTAGGGAATAAGGTTCGCATCATGAGACTGTCCTTGTTATAATGTGCTGTTCAGTTTCCTTGGTGATGTTTCTGTCACTTTAAACTGACAGCTTTTTTTTTTTTTATTGAATGGTAACTATGTACATTAATGCACTTCTGGGGTACAGTGTGAGGTTTTCATATGCAATCTGAAATACTTCCATCAAACTGGTCAACAGCCCATCACTATTAAAAATCACATTCATTGTAGAAGCATACATTTTTTTTCATTTTTTGTGGATGGCATTTCTGTCTTTTTTGATTTTTTGATTCAAAAAGGTTACATGTAACATATGTGTAAATCCTAAAGCACAATTTTTTTTAATTTATGAAGTATACATTTTAAAAAAATAATCTTATAATCGCGAGTCTGAAACTCTCTGACTTCTAACCCATTTTCCCATTGATGCGATCATTTTTACAGTGGAATAGGTCCATGAACTATTTCACTGGGCTGTTGTAGGGGAAAATGAAGCATGTGTTAAAAATACATAGTAGACAACACCATTAGCTCTCTTCCTTCCACTCACCCCCAACATTTATGGAGAGTTTGAAAGTATCCTATAGGCATAAAGAGCCAACAGGACTTTAATGAAGCTTCGAGGTTTGGTAGCTACAGTTCAGAATTCAGAGCCAACCAGACTCAGCATAAAACCTTGGCACATGCTCTGACTCGCTGTGTAACGTCACCTCACCAACCCTAGTTTTCCCATCTGTGCAATGGGGAAAGAATGAGATCAAGGCGAGATAATGTGTGTATCAGACCCAACCCAGAAGGAGCCGTTAGCAGAGGAAAGCTGTTGTTACCATCTAGTGAATGAAAGGGGTGCCTGGGGTGAAGGGCCGGCTCTAACCCATGTCCTGCCCTCCTGAGATGGGAGTTCTGGTGGGCCCCTATCATCAGTGTTCTTTAGCTCTCCTGAAAGGAATTCTCCAACTTCTGACTTCTGGGGGCCCCTTGTGAGCCAAAAGCAAGTTTCTTTTTCAGAAGCAATTGCATGTACTAGGGATTTACAATGGAACATTGGATATTGTCATTTATTTGTAGGGGTCACTGGGCACAAGGCCATAAATGTGATTTATATCCAAGGGCCGGCAATGTCTCCAGCAGAAGTGTTCCCTTTTCTCTCAGAACTCAGAAATAATACTGGATCTTCAGAGAATTCTAAACTTCCAGCATGGGGCAGGAGGGCAGTTGGAAAGCCATGCATTCTACAACTGCCTGTGTGCTCTGCAGAAACTTGCTTGCCCCTCCGAGCCGAACCTCCTTCTGCTAGTGCTCCAGGAGCTCCACCAGGTATGCAGGTGTTAGAAGGAGGCACGGGAAGAGAGGGACAGGACGAGAGACAGAAGCTCCTGGAGTCAAATTTAGGATTAATTTCTAACAAAACTGGAGAAGAGGACACAGAGCTGCACCACCACCTGGCCCTCCTTCCCCAGCTCGGCTCTTCACGACCAGGCAGTCTCCCCTCACTCATGGGAGACCAGGCACGCTTCTCAGAACACAGGGGCTTCTCGTGAGTGGGCTTGGCATGGGTAGCACCATCCCTGGGAGAAGAATTTCAAGATGGGTTTACTGGGGCTATGGGAGACTCCTCAGCTGTCGCCCTTACAGGTGGTACCTCCTTGTGGGTGAGGATCTCTTCTAGTTCTCCTTTCACTCAGTCACTGAGTATCCACCATGTGCCCATAGGAACTTGCAAACTGCCCAGCAGGACAGGCATTTTAGTGAATGGACGTCTGCACTGTCTTTCTCTCTATAGGATCAAACCTGAGTTTCCAAGTCAGAGAGATCTGAATGCAAACCATGACTACATACAGGAACTCTTTAATGACTCTTACCCTGTTTCCTGCTCAGTGGGATACTGTAAATATCTATCTCAAAGAGTTTCTGTGAGATGTCTATGCATTCCAGTTTATTCTGCATCCCGAGCTGACTCCCCATCACCCATCCACATGCACAACTCTAAAGCCCCTAACCCCTAACCAGCCCCTAACCCCTACCTTGAACCTCATGGCCAGCACCTCATCAGAACACTGCCCAGTGCTGGCACCCTGGCCACAGCCTGCTCCTGCTTGGCCGGCCCCTTTCTCTGCTCTCCAGCCTCTTCAGGTGGCTTCAGCCAGTGCCCCTCACACACAATGTATGATTGGTCCAACCCTCCTCCTCCACTGGGACTACCAGATCCTCCTGGGACAGTGTCTCCTCCCAGCACTTCTAGATTCCTCCCACATGGGTGTTGGAAGCCTATGGTAGGCCAGGTCCACTGCAACTCACCACAGCAAAGAGGGACAAAAACTAAGAGTAATACTCATTCCTCAGGCCTTGCTCTTTTGAACCAAGCCTTTAGTGTGGAACCAGCTCCCCCAAGCGTTTTGCTTCTTCCAACCAAGAAGAGCAGCGTCCCTTGTGTGCCTCCCAGGGCAATCACAACCAGGACAGAGTAATTTCAGGGGCACAGGGAAGCTTACACATCCAGAAATTCCTCCCTTACTTGCTCACTGGTGCCTGAAATTACTTCAACAGAAAACAACATGCTTTATTCCACAATTAAAAGTAAGCCTGTAAACATAGATTTCTCTGGTCGAGGAAACACAATGATTATGCTGATACTGAAGCATAAATCAATAATTCTCATGGAAACGGAGAAGTATGTCATAATCTCTGGAGGTAGGAGATTGAGGACACATGCAATTCTTTTAAAAAGCACATTCAATAGCATAATCCAGGGTCAGACCTTCTGGAGGGCAATTTGGTAGCACATATTAAAATGCTACATGTGGACATCCTTTGACCCAATAATTCCTCTTCTAAATCTCTCACTAGGGAAACGCTTGCAGATGTGCAGAAAGAAGCATGTACCAGAATGTTCCCTGAAACCTAGTTTGTAGCAATAAAAAATAATAATAATAACCCATTTATATGCCCATTAATGGCCTAGCTTCCTAACCTACAGTGTCCGTATAGAATGGAATATTATGTAGCAGTTAAAGGACAGTAAGGTAAAGCTACCTGTACTCACATGAAAAGATCTTCAAGACATTTTATAAGTAAAAAAAAAGCAACCTTCAAAACAATGCACAAAGAATCATAGCAATCCCACAGAAAGAAACAAAACCTACTTGTTTCTATGGACAGTTGTGTCAGAATATTAATGCATAAGGAAGGACCTGGAAGAATGCACACCAGAGACAGGTGTGGCTATCTCTTACAAGATGTTGGAATTGGTGGTGATATTAAAGAGGAACGTTAGCTTTACTTAATTTTATTTAGTATGATAATGCATCCATTAAATACTTATATAATAAAAATAGTTTAGTAGCATTAAATAATCCTATGTTTGGAAAATTTTTTAAAACTATGATTATAATACAAACTACAACATTAAAACTATACAAAAATGTTGTTTAGGCAGTGGGTCATGGACTAAAAAACTTGACAAATAGAAATGATAGCAATATCACAGGAATAATATTTTGAAAATTATTAATTTCTCTTTTGCCTTCCTGATTAGATCAACTTCATCCTAGTCTGTCAAACAGACACATTCCTTCATTAGGGAAGAGAATGAGAAAATTAACACTCCACTGCTGGGATGCAAAATGTGATTTTGCAGCAGGGCAATACACTTGAAAGACAGGATTTGTCAGAGAGCAGAAGTCTTGCAATTCTTTTAGCTCAACTTAGCATATCAAAAGCAAAGCCTAGGGGTCCACTGCATGACAGTTCTCCCACATCCCCCATCAAAGAGGGAAGATGGTCCTACCACATATTACAGCCAGGTCATGGAGGTTCCTGCTACAAGGGAGAAGGAGTAGAATTAAATTCCATCCTGTTCTGGCCTGAAAGATCACAAAAAGAGACAAGAAAGAATGAGAGCAAAGTTATAGGATATTCTTTCTCCTTCCAGGAGAGGTTTTAAGCCAATGCAAGGAGCCCTGAGTAAGTAAGGGGTTCTATATAACTCTACATATGTGGCTCCATAGCTGCCCTGTAATACCCAGAAGCCAGAGTACGCCTTGCCCAGAACCCCAATCCTCCTGGTTCCCTTCCCAGGTCACCACATTCTGTAGCTGTCTTAGTCCATTCTTGATTCTATTACAAAATACCATAGACTAGGTGGCTTATAAACAACAGAAACTGATTTCTCAGAATTCTGGAGGCTGTGAAGTCCAAGATCAAGGCACCAGGATTCAGCATCTGGCAAGAGCCCACTTCCTCACAGATGGCCCCTTCTAGCTATGTCCTCACATTGTAGAAGGGCAAGGGGTCTCTCCTGGCCCTCTCTTTTATGAGGGCACTAATCCCAGTTATGAGGACTCTACTCTATGACCTAGTCACCTCCTAGAAGCCACCCATTTCTTAATGCTATCTCCTCAGAGGTTGGGATTTCAACATATCAATTTGGGAGAGGACATAAACATGCAGATCATAGCAATGGCCATCTTGGAGAGAAGCAGAAAGCAGGCAGTGCCTGTGGCTCAAAGGAGTAAGGCACCAGCTCCATATGTGGGAGGTGGTAGGTTCAAACCCAGCCCTGGCCAAAAACTACAAAAAAAAAAAAAAGAGAGAGAGAGAGAGAGAAGCAGAAAGCCAGAGAAACCTGAGAAACAGGAAATCACATTCAAGGAAATGGAGTCAAAAGATACACATGCATGAATGAAGATGTGCAGAAATTGGGACACTCACATATTGCTGGTGGGATTGTAAAATGGGGCAACTACTTTGGAAAAGAGTTTGGCAGTTCCTCAAATGCTAAACATGGAGTTGCTATGTGACAAGATGATTCTACTTGCAGATATATACCCAAGAGAAATGAAAATACAATTCCACAGAAAAACTCATACAATGTTTATAGAAGCATTATTCATAATAGACAAAAGTGGAAACCACTCAAATGTATCTTAACTAATTAATGGATAAATAAAATGTGGCATATCCACACAATGGAATATTGGTTGGCCACAGAAAGGGATTAAGTACTGATACGTACTACAGTGTGGATGAACCTTGAAAACAGTTTGCCAGTGAATGAAATCAGTCACAAAGGGCCACAGGCTATGATTCCATTTTCACAAAATACTAGAAGAAAATCCACAGGAAGTATAAGAAGTAGATTTACAGCTGCCTAGGGCAGGGGGCATTAAAATGGGCAGATATGGAGAGTGACTGCTAACGAATACACTGTTTCTTTTTAGAGGAATGAAAATATTCTAGAATGGATTGCAGTGATGATTATACAATCAGGTAAATATACTAAAAATCACTGAATCATATACTTTAAATAGATCATTCATTTTGTATGTGAATTAGGCCTTAATAAAATAGTTTAAAACAGAAAAATAAGTATAGAAAACGTAGAATAAATAATCAGATCACTTGGGGACAGTTTTTGGAGCAAGCTACCTAAGGCAAACCTTGAAAGACACATGATAGACTCTTGGCCTCTAGTGTCTACCCTTTACCAGATCCACGACATAAAAACCATTGTCATTTCCCTGAGGCACAAATTGGAATATCTCACCCTCAAGGCTGCCTTGAGGGAGAAAGTTGCTAAGCTTGTGGGTAGAGCAGATGGCCAACATCTGCACCTCCAAAATGATCATTCCTCCTACTTCGTTGTAACATACACAAAAGTTTTTATGAGTGATGAACACTTTCTTTCTTTGTAGAAAATGACACCCAAAAGAAAGGTAACTGCAAAGTGCTGGTGAAGGCAGTGAAGAGAAAACGAAACAGTCTAATAAAACATTATATGCTTGAACTGTAGTCCTTCCTGCAAGGAATGGTAAAGATCTTGGGACATAAACTTCCAGCATGACAGAAGTCTGCTCTGAGGGAAACAGATAAATCGAGAGAAACAGAAACTAGAGACAGGGCACACAGAGACACAACAATAACAAGCAAGAGAACCGTGTTCCCTGGCCTCCACAAGGCCTATTCCATACACCATCCTTGGCCTGGCAGGTGGTATGGATACCCAGGCCACTCTGCCATCCAGACACTTGCAACATAAGTTGTAACTTAAGATCCAAACGCTTGAAAATTCAAACAGGAATTCAAGAAAGAAATAGGACTTTGGGAGAGCAGTGGAAGAGATACCACATGCAGGAGATGATTAATTGTCAAATGACTTGAGTGGCAGTCTAGCACCAGAAAACTAGGAGACCAGAGAGGTCATTTTCAGCCGGCTGAAGTCTGCACAGAGAGGAGGCAGTTTGAGCAAGGCAAATGAATGAGGCTTTAAAAAGACCAGCCTGGAAACATTTCTCCCTTTGACACCTTTTAAATGAACTTCTCCTTCCCATCACAGATTCAGTTCTTTGTAATGGATCCTAGGGTCTGTTTTGCACCTAGACTTCTCCCTAGTCCTCTGTAAGCTGGTCAACTCTTAACAGGGAGGGGAATAGAGGAGAGGAGAGAATGTTTATTAGCTCCAGCACGTGTCTCTACCAATTCTCACTGCTGCTTCTCCGGCCTCAGCCATCCCTCCCCGCTAACATGTCTAAACTAACATCCCTTGGACTTCCTGCTGCATGCCCCATAGGTTCCACCTACCCAAATGGGAAAAAGTCACGACACTATCAATCTTTATGAGACTAGTGAAACCAAGCCTTTGGCATGATTTCTGCTGAAAAAGGCAGTAAGAATTATAAGATGGCCTTAAGGAAGGCAGTACTGTATTCCTGGAGGAAGGCCACTCCATGAGGAGGAAGCTATGGCTGGCCGTGATGCAACCTATTGTAGACATGAGTGGAAAAGTGAACTGTGGGGAAAAGCATGTTTCTCCTCTGCTCTCACATCACAGCAATCTACACAGAAGAACTCTGTGACCAAATGTATGGAGATTTCTCCCCACCTACAAGTAAGCAATCAATTCTGCAGCAAACCCCAGCTGGGTGTCCTCTAATTCAATTCAGTTCTGACACTGTGGACACAGCATCAGATTCCACAGGATGAGGGCTGAGTCCCAAGCCTACCCAAGTTCTGATGCCAAGCACCAGCCCAAGGTTGCTTTTCCTTCACATCTGACCAGCTAGCTTTATAAATTAGGGTTCCTACTACCTTTAGGGGTTCACTTAATTTGTCATAGCAACATGCAGAACTCATGGAAACACTTGCATTTTTGTATTTATTATAAAGGATGTTATGAATACAAAGGACACAGATGAAGCTATGCCTACAGCAGGATAGAGGAAGAGGTGTGGAGGTTCCATGCCTAGGTACACCACCCTCCAGGACTCTCCACATGTCCAGCTGTCTAGAAGCTCTCCCAACCCTGTCCTTTTGAATTTTACTAAAGGTTTCATTATGTATGCATGATTGATTAAATCATTGCCCATTGCTTATTCATCTTAACCTTTAACCCCTCTCTCCTCCCCAAAGGTTGAGGGATGGGCTGAAAGCCTCAAACCTCCAATCCTGCCTTAGTCTTTCCTGGTAACAAGCCCCCAACTCAGCTACCAATCATCTCTTTAGCATACAAAAATACTTTGAAGATTCTCAGGATTTTAGGAGTCGTATGCCAGGAAACCAGGAAACAGGCAAAGACTAAATAGATATTTGACAATGTCACAGGAAACATGCAGGGAAGCAAGAAGAAAGGAATTGTCCATGTGCCAAGATATATGCTAGACCCTCACAATAATATGGCAACTTAAATAAAATTATCTGCACTCTTAAGTTGTAAAAACTGACAGTGATTAAGTGGTTTGCAAAAATTCACACAGCTAGCTAGTGTTGAGTTGGGTTATGATGCCAGGTCTGCCTGATCCCTAAAACTATCTTCTTTCCATTTTATTACACTGTCTTACATGCACAACCCATCAGAACTCATCTTCTTACTCTGCTGAAGAAATCAATAAAAATGATCATTATTGTAACATCAGTAATAGTGTTGCAGGCCAGATGCAATGCTAGGGACTCCACTTGTATTATTGCTGAGCTTCAAAAAAGAAACCTGTCAGGGAGTGATTATTATTCCCATTTTACTGTAATGGAAATTGAGGATCACATGAATGCAATTGGGCTAGGCTCTGTTGCTGTAACATGGAACACTGAAAAATCTCACTCACTGGCTACACAGACTCGATGTCTGCCCCTCCCTCATGCTAAAGTCTAACATGGGACAGCAGGGCTTTGCCTTGCCACTCACGCAAGGACCCAGATGGATGAAGCCTTCACCCTCTCATAGACTCACCAACTGGAGCCCTGGATTCCTCATCATCAAGACAGCAAAAGTCAAGGGCCGCACCTGTGACTCAGTAGGTAGGGCGCCAGCCCCATATACCCAAGGTGGCAGGTTTGAACCTGGCCCCAGCCAAACTGCAACAAAAAAATAGCCAGACGTTGTGTGGGCACCTGTAGTCCCAGCTACTCTGGAGGCTGAGGCAAGAGAATTGCCTAAGCCCGGGAGTTTTAGGTTGCTGTGAGCTGTGATGCCATAGCACTCTACCAAGGGCAATAAAGTGAGACTCTGTCTCTATTTAAAAAAAAAAAAAAGAAAAACCAGCAAAAGTCAAGCACGGTTTGTCACACCTGTTCTTCCCATGCCTCAGCACAGAAGGACTAATCCACACCTAAATTCAAGGAGATCAAGTCAACTGGGATGTGTGTAGGTGCACAAGAATATTTGATGAGCATCATCAATAAGCATCACTGCCACAATTCTCAGTTAGGTTAAGAATATTGTGCCAAAGCACAGAGCTCAGATTTGAAACCAGTCTCCATGACTCTCCAAGGTCCATGATTCATCATGGGACCCAGAAGAATACCTTCTCTAAATTCATCAGAACTCTATGTGGAATCAGTTCTGTGATCCATCCAACCTAGGTTTTAGTGAAGAGACATCCAGGATTGCAGGAATCACAAATATCCCTACTAACTTGGTCATGGACTTTCTCGACATCCCAGAGACCTCCCACCTTGTTCCAAATCTCTGGTGTGATGCTCTGCCCTTTGCAGGTTTATCCCAGCCTCTGTGGAACCACATTCATTTCTGGCCTATGTTGCCTCTGTAGGCACAAGCTTTTATGCCACTTGTCTCTTGGTTTGTGTACTTAAATATCACCACATTCTAACAAAGATTTGCTGCAACATAACAAAAATTACATTAAAAGTCAATTGAAAAATAAATATGGGGAAAATAAGATAAAGTCAAAGATAATTTATACAAAGTACATACAGTGGCGTTCTGTACAGTTGCTTGGGAAAAGTCAAACACATTTTCTGAGTGTCCAGATAGCCAATGAAAGAGTGAAATAATCCACAACTATCCATAAGATAAAACTTCAAGGGAAGCTCAGAACTATTCACATCTAATAGAAATCTCCCCATGGGCCCAGCCAAAGACAGTGAGAAAAAAAGAAAACAAAACAAAAAAACAACTCCAGAAGATAAATAGCATATCAAGAAATCTGAATGAAATGTTAAAGGGTCCTGAGAAAAAACAAATGGGTTGATTGGAGTTAGAAAGCCTTCTCTGAGGGCAATAAGGAATCCCCTTCACCAGAAGAGGGAGGCATCTAGCAAAAAGATACAGAGAAGAAAGAAGAAAACAATGGAAACCTCATTGCCACATACAAACTTCAATAACTTCCACAGCCTTTGATGGAATAGGGTTCAGTTTGGTTGCATGAGTTTAGAGTCTCAATTAGGAGCAAAGCAACATGGCAGTCAGGGCAACATTGCCCTTCCAGACTTTGGAGCTGCCCCATGGGGAACTGAGCAGACACACTGAGAAAGTTGGAGGCCAAAGTCCAAACACCTCCCACAGTCAAATACTGTAGCTAGACGCAAGAGCACTAGATTATGGATATACCTGCTGTGAGGAAGGGTGGCTTTCAATGGTCATTTACCAGCCACCAAGACATGTTGCCTGCTCTTGATAAAGTGCTGGTCCAAAATCAGATATTCTCAGGAATAGAAGGAAAGACGATGTCCCAGCAAAAAATGTAAAAGAAAACATAATTGGAGGGTCAGGAAAGTTATGTGCATCATTTTTGATCCATATCATGGTAATTTATTAGCACTTTCCAACAACTTTGGCTAAAATAACCTAGCAAACATCATTCGGCTCGCAGGGGGGAACAGAGAATTCTGGCATCACGGGCTAGTGCCATGATTTGTCCCTCTTAATCATGTAATATTCCCCCTTGACACCAGGGAAATTGAAGAAATGAAGATTGAAGTAAAAGATGCATTAAAATCCCAAGTAAAAGGGTGGCACCTGTGGCTCAGTGAGTAGGATGCTGGTCCCATGTACCGAGGGTGGCAGGTTCAAACCCAGCCCCCACCAAACTGCAACAAAAAATAGCCTCAGGTGTTGTGGCGGGTGCCTGTAGTCCCAGCTACTTGGGAGGCTGAGGCAAGAGAATTGCCTAAGCCCAAGAGTTGGAGGTTGCTGTGAACTGTGACTCCATGGCTCTACTGAGGGCAACAAAGTGAGACTCTGTCTCCAAAAAAAAAAAAAAAAAAAAAAAATCCCAAGAAGAGATAAACTAAAGATATGCTTTTACTTTTGGTTCCTCTGAAGCCCCCTGAAAACAATAAGAAGTGAATTTTTAAAGACATAAACCCATGAAGGAAGAGAAAACGGAAGTTGAAATCACTGTATCAAAATTTTGGAAACTGAAAGGCAGATGGATGAGTGGGAACTCACTTAGAAAGTTTAAGAGCAGTCTGAGCCCCGTGGCTCACGCCTGTGATCCCAGCATGAGGAAGCCGAGACAGATGGATTGTTTGCACTCAGGAGTTCAAGACCAACCTGAGCATGAACAAGACTCCATCTCTACTAAAAATAGTCGGGCATTGTGGGGAGCACCTGTAGTCCCAGCTACTCAGGAGGCTGAGGCAAGAAGATTGCTTGAACCCAAGAGTTTGAGGTTGCTGTGAGTGTGATACCACAGCACTCTACCCATGGCAACAAAGTGAGACTCTGTCTCCAAAAAATAAAAAAACAAGGGCAGGGACTCCTTACCTGGTCATAGTAGAGAGAGCCGAGAAGCACTGAAAATACCCTGTACATCCCTAAGACTCAAGATTCAGAGGTGACTAATACTTTTGGATGTGGTTAGGAAAGTGGGACTCAAGACAGGAGGATTAATAAAAAGTCTGTGTGAAAGCAAATAACCAGACCGCCTCCCAACTCCACAGAGCCTGGAACTAACTTCCCCCAACCCTCCTATTCTCCCACCTCACTCCAACCCCCCGCCATTGGTGCCTCACCAAGCAGAAACTTGGATGTTTATTCTTTCTAGAGAGAATAGAACAAAGGGTGTCTAGAGTCTAAGTACAGTTCAGGATAAACTGTTCATTGAAAAATGGTGAAGCGCACATTTACAAATAGAATTTGGGCCAGGCATAGTGGCTCACACTTATAATCCTAGCACTCTGGGAGCCCAAGGCAGTTGAATTGCTTGAACTCACCAGTCCGAGACCAGCCTGAGAAAGAGCAAGACACTCCCCCACACCTCATCTCTACTTAAAAATAAATAAATAAAAAGGAAAACTAGATGGGTGCAGTGTCACACACCTTTAGTTCCAGCTACATTGGAAGCTGAGGCAAGAGAATTGCTCAAGCCCGAGGGTTTAAGGTTCCTATGAGCTACAATGACACCACAGCACTCTCTCTACCCAGGACAAACAAGTGAGACTATCTCAAATAAATAAATAAATAAATAAATACAAATAGAATTTGGAGATTCACAGAGCACTGGGAGTTAAGTGCAAATATTCTAATCAGAGAATGAGAAGGTCTTCCCTGAGGAAAAGACCCAAGACGCTGACATCAGAGGCTCCTGATAGAACAACTCAGCCCAATCAGCCTACACTGAATCTCACTCACAGCATCCAAACTGCCCCTCAGTTTCGAGTAAATGATGAGTGTCACCAGACATCTGAGTAAAGCACCAAATGCCAGAACAGAGCAAAGCAAAGAAGAAGAAACAAAAACTATGCGAGAGAATACAGCATCAAAACCAGCTGTCATGAATACCCTCAGATAAATAAGATATCGTAGCCCTGAACTAAGAATGGGGTTTTCTTTAAGTTATCATTCAGAAAATAGAAAAAGAGTTTTGGGAAATTAAAAATATGAAAGCAGACCCGAGAACCTCAATAGAAGGTTTGGAATAGACAGTTAAGGAAATATTCTAGATTACAGGGGAAAGATAGAGTAGAAGAGGTAGAAAGTGAAGATTTTAGGATGACCGCATCTCTAAGATTTTATTTATCTCATCAACTAACAAAGGAGCCATAAGACATTACAAATGTCTCAATGGAGAAATGGGAGAGCAAACACATAAACAAACAATGTAGAATGATGAAAAGAATGTCAATAGATGCAAAACTGGCTTCCTGAGAGAGAGGGAAATCAATTTGCACCTGCACCAGACAAAATTTATTTGTATCTCTGCAGAAAAAAACAATTCACATTACTGTCAGTTTTCTACAACTTACAGAACAAAGACACTGAAATGTGGAGGCCATTACAGAATCAGAAAACCCAGAAGAGTACACTACACAAGACACCCCAAACTCTCTTTCTTGACAAAGAGAAAGAATAAGAAAATTAGAAGATTGTGATCAAGTGTGGTGGCTCACGCCTATAATCCTAGCATTCTGGGAGGCTGAGGCAGGTGAATCCTCAGAGCTCAGGAGTTTGAGGCCAACTCAAGAGCAAGAGTGAGACCCTGTTTCTACTAAAAATAAAAAAAACTAGCTGGGCATTGCAGTGGGCACATGTAGTCCCAGCTACTTGGGAGGTTAAAACAAGAGAATTGCTTGAGCCCAAGAGATTGAGGTTGCTATGAGCTATAACGCCACAGCACTCTACCCAGGGCAACAGAGTGAGACTCTGTCTCAAAAAAAAAAAAAAAGAAAGAAAGAAAGAAAATTTGAAGATTGTTCCAGGATGCCCAATAATCCAGAAAGAGAAAACAAAGAAAGTAGTAGCAGAAAAAAAATCATTAAATAAATCCTTCTAGAAAATGTCCCAGAACTAAAGGATTTAAAGAGCACATCTTTTATGTGCTTATCAAAACTCATTAAATTGTTCACTTAAAATGTTTGTATTTGTTATATAAATAATAAAGCTCAATAAAGGTGATGCTTTTTAATAAAGAGAGCTCAACTAATACCTGTTACAGCAAATGAACTAAGACCCACACAAAGACACTATATCGTGGGATTTTAAATCTCTGGTTACAAAGAGATGATTCCATAAGCTTTCATGGAATAAAATCTTTACCAAAGGCTCAGCACCCATAGCTCATCTGTTAGGGCGCCAGCCACATATACTGGAGCTGGCAGATTCAAACCCAACCCAGGCCTACTAAACAACATTGACAACTACAACCAAAAAATAGCCGGGCATTGTGGCAGGCACCTGTAGTTGCAACTACTTGGTAGGTGGAGGCAAGACAATCGCTTAGGCCCAAGAGTTTGAGGTTGCTGTGAGCTGTGACACCATAGTACTCTACCGAGGGCAACATAGTGAGACTCTGTCTCAAAAAAAAAAATAAAACTTTACCAATAAATGGATTTTTAAAGGATCAAATAACCTGCCTAGCAAACGCAAACAATGTAATCACATGTACCCTTATATTAATTTTAAATTTAAAAAAAAGTCAAATGGTTTCACAAGCTTTTCAAAAGGTTAAAGATAATAAAGTAATGCCTTTGAAATTATGAAAGAAAAAACCATTTCCTATTTAAAATTCCATACTTAGATATCATCTAACCCCAGTGGATTCTCCCACATCACAAAGTCCCAAAGCTCCAGAGGTTGTCGTAGTTGTGGAGAAAAGGGAACACTTTTACACTGTTGATGGAATTGCAAACTATTACAGCCTCTTTGGAAAGAAGTATGGAGAATCCTCAAAGAGTTAAGAGTATATTTTCCATCTGATCCTGCAGTCCCATTACTAGATATCTACCCAGAAGAAAAAAATCATTTTACCATAAAGACATTTGCACTACAATGTTTGTTGCAGCTTAATTCACAATCGCCAAGATGTGGAATCAATCCAAGCGCCCAACAACAAATGAATGGATTAATAAACTGTTGTATATGTAGACCATGGAATAATATTTAGCCATAAAGAAAGATGGAGACTTTACATATTTTGTACTAACCTGGATGGAGTTGGAGAACATTCTCCATAGCAAAATATTGCAAGAATGGAAAAGCAAAGTTTCAATGTAAGCAACACTAATATGAAACCAATAGTTAAACAACTACATGCCCACAAGAGAGAAAAATACAATTAAATTCAAGTGGGAGAGGAGGAGGGAGAGGGAAGGAGATGGGGGGGTTGATGTGCTCCCACCTAGGCACAACGTAAGGGGATCAGCACACCTCCTGGGCGAAGGGCTCAGCTACAATTTGGACTTTAACTAACAAATACAAACAATATAACCTAACCATTTCCCCCTCATATTAATATGAAATAAAAAAAGAAGAAGAAGAAGAATGCATTGACACAGCTGTTGTTACAGGTTTTCCAGTCCTGGGAAAAGCAGGATTTCTTGCTGTTGGTTCCAACACCAGCCTACCAAGTGTGCAGGGACACTCAGTCTTAATATTCCAGACATCCCCGATGCATAGCAGGCCAAAAGCTGTCACATCCTAAGCAGAGGCAAAGTAACCCATTCTTTGATTTTTGCCTTTAATAACACAAGACGCAGGTCCTTTTGGTGGGAACAGGCCTGATGCGTAACTTGGAACATCAATATTTTATCTCCCATTTATCAATCATTCACCACCTGCTGGCAAACAGTGCCTTCCAGGAGCTCTCTCCAGGTCTCCGTCCAGCGCCAGGACTATCAATATTTTATGGTTGGGAGGTGAAGTTGCTACCCAGGCACATGATCCCCCTGCTGGGGCAGCACACACAGAGAGCTCTTCCCTCCTGCTGGAGCCTTTGGGAGAACACAGCAGGCAGTACCTGTCACAGTGCTCCCCATCGCTCTGTATGCCCCCAGTTCTGAACATCACACAGCAGGTGTGGGGATGCACTTACAGGGATGGGCTGAAGAGGAAACTGAGGCAGCCTCTTCAGTGTCCCTCGTACTTTCTCTCTACGGCACACAGTACTCACCTCTGCCTGACCTCAGGCCCTAATCATGGTGTCAATTAAGACTGATTGATATGACCTCAAATCTCCTTTATTCATTAAAAATTATTTATAGAAGACCAATGATGTGCCAGACATCCAGAGAGGTTCTGAGAAGCCGGGCCTGATGGCTCACTCCTGTAATATTTTATTTATTACACTCTGTGAGGTGGAGGTGGGAGGATCGTTTGAGCTCAGGAGTTTGAGTCTAGCCTGAGCAAGTGCAAGATCCTGTCTCTAGGCTCAGCACCTATAGCTCAGCAGCTGGGGTGCGAGCCACATATACCAGAGTTGGCAGGTTCGAATCCAGCCAGGACCTGCCAAATGACAATGACAACTGCAACCAAAAAATAGCTGGGCATTGTGGCAAGCACCTGTAGTCCCAGCTGCTTGGGAGGCTGAGGCAAGAGAATCTCTTAAGCCCGAGAGTTTGAGGTTGCTATAAGCTGTGACACCATGGCACTCTACCCAGGGTCACATAGTGAGACTCTAAAAAAAAAAGATCTTGTCTCTACTAA
The DNA here is from genome assembly GCF_000181295.1 of Otolemur garnettii. NCBI lineage: Eukaryota > Metazoa > Chordata > Mammalia > Primates > Galagidae > Otolemur > Otolemur garnettii. The sequence goes on along the minus strand of NW_003852454.1, from coordinate 7,434,747 downwards.
AAATAGTGTTGTGGCAGGTGCCTGTAGTCCCAGCTACTCAGGAGGCTGAGGCAAGAGGATCACTTGAGCCAAAGAGTTTGAGATTGCTGTGAGCTATGACACCAGGGATTTTGAGGGCATTTATCTACTGAGGGCAACAAAGTAAAACTCTGTCTGTCTCAGAAAAAGAAAAAACTGCTGTGAACTTTCATTGCCAAGTCTTTGGGTAGACATATGTTTTCTTTTCTCTTTTGTCAGTATCTAGAACAGCAAAGTCATAGTGTAGATGTATAAAGTTTTTTCTTTTTAGTATTTTTGTATGGTCAGGCATGATTCTTTTGCAGACACAGTGAGAATACATAGGTTCCCAAGGTCCTATGTGTCTATCAAGAATTATATAACCAAGAAGAATCACTTGGGTATCAAAAATAAATAAATAAATAACTCCACGCAGCTCTGAAGGTCATTGGTTGTTATAATAACCTGTTATTTGCACCACCAGGGAATAAGTGAATCCAGATGAGCAAATTTTCTAAAAAGTAAAACTTATCCTTTCAACTTCCTGGCTTTAAATTCTTTTCAGTATTATCTGTTCCTGATACTATCGGAAATTTATTAGCATCCCTAATCCTCTAGAAATCTCTGTGGCAGCTTCACAGTGTCCACTTCCCACCTTATTAAAGTGTGTCCTGGCAGTGTTGCCACTTATGAATCAAAAGCATCATGCTGGCTGCCTGGTGCTGTCCCTCGCAAGCTACCAAGGCAGAGGAGGCCGTTTCCCCTGCACCATGGTGGCTCAAGCGGCTCTGTAGGTTTGTCTGCTGCTTAGAGATACTCCCACATTCTGGCCCACTTCACGCCTTCGGTTCTCTCAACTATCAGCACACCTATCACATCTATACACAGGCACATGCACACAGGCGCGTCCACACTGAGGAGCACACACATAGAGGTATTTCTGCTAAGCTGTTCCTATATCTCCAATTAAGCTAAGAAAACATATGGCCATGTTTACTAAAGTGCTATGGAATCCAATCAAAAGAAACAGCTGCTCTTGGTGGGCTCACACCTGTAATCCTAGCACTCAGAGTAACAGCGGCAGGGGATTACCTGAGCTTGGAGTTCAAGACCAGCCTGAGCAAGAGCAAGACCCTATCTCTACTAAAAATAGAAAACTAGCATTCTGGTGGGTGCCTGTAGTCCCAGCTACTCTGAAGGGTGAGGCAAGAGGATCACTTGAGCCCAAAAGACTGAGGTTGCTGTGAGCTATGATGCCAGGGCACTCTACCAAGGGCAACAAAGTGAGACTCTGTCAAAAAGAAAGAAAAAAGAAGGAAGGGAGGGAGGGAGGGAGGGAAGAAATAGCTGCCTTTATGTACCAAAATATCTTCTCAATGGATAGTCAGAGCAGTGGTGTATATATCATAAAAATAAAACATGTAAAAGAACATCCAGAATGTTCAGTAATAGGGAAATGAACTCATTATGTGATGGATACTAAATCAAGAGCTCTGACTGAGGTGCCAAGAGAGAATTCATCACACAACCAAGAGAGTGTATGAGGGATTATCCAGAATAATAACTGTCAACGTAGATATCCAAACCACAACTGCAGTACCCCTGACCCCTCCCCAAACACAGAGGATGTGCAAAGAGACTAAAGAGGTATTTTGTGCGGAGGGTTTTAGAGAGCTTACGGGAGTCCGTGAGACTGGCCTCCATCCAGGGGAAGGTGGGGACAGCCTCTTCACCGCAAGTCTTGAGAGTCTGGCTTCCCAGTGAACGCCCAGAGAGCTTAAAGTGTGTCCCTGGAGTTTGGGAAGCACAGGGAGCAGCTTTAGCATTGGGACCTGGGGAAGGCAGCTGCTCCCAGAGCGTGTCAGGCCAGGATGTACCAGGGCTTGGCGTGGCCCAGATATGGACCATTTAAGAGACAGAGGCAGCCTGAAGGGCCACTGAGAGGGTGGAGGATCTCTGACAACCCAGATAGAGAGGACAGCTGTTAATGAGGAGCCAATGGGGGGGAGGGGGCTCTGGAGGCACCCAACACCCTACCCTGTCGTGGGAGAGGCAGTTAGAAGAGCACAGGTAAGTGGGTTCAGAGCAGTCTAGAGTCTGCTCTGTCAGACTGGCCAGTGCAGAACTTGATGCCTCTTTTTTCCTCCCCCCTTCCCATGTTTAACCCTAGACAAGGTGAGCAAGCCAGAAGGTGACCCCCTCCTCCTACTCTCCCTCCCCACGGACCGGAGGCTCAACCATGCCCATGCCATAGCCTGGGCACAGAGAGGATTAAAAAGTTAATATAGAGGGGCAGCGCCCATGGCTCAAAGGAATAGGGCACTGGCCCCATATATCAGAGGTGGCAGGTTCAAACCCGGCCCTAGCCAAAGACTGCAAAAAAAAAAAAAAAGTTAATATAGAGGACCGTGAATTCCCACTTCTGAATCAAGACTGTTTTGCTAAAACAAGTATTGACAAGAGTGTGGAAAAAAGGAACTCTCATTCACTGTTGGTAGGAATGTCAAGTGGTACAGCCATTATGGAAAACAGAATGAAAATTCCTTAAAAAATTAAAAATATAACCACCATAACTACAATAAGATTTGTTAATCCTACTTCTGGGTAAACGTGGGTCATTACAAAGTTTTGAGCTACACAAAAATCAAGAAACATAAAATCTGTATGGACAGAAACAAATGGATCCCTCCCAGCAACACCGAGAAGGTGAGCAAGTTGAATCTGAAAGGATGCTGTCCGGTGTGTGAAATAATGGACCATAACACAGTCTGTCTGAAAATTGTTCTAGTGACCTTCTTGTGTCTGGGGGCAATGAAGTCAGCATCCTTGCAGCATCCTTCGCGATACTGAAAATACAAAAACAACCCAGTGTCCATCAGGCGATGTGTGGAAAAAGGAGATATGTCGGCTCGGCACCTGTGGCTCAAGCGGCTAAGGCGCCAGCCACATACACCTAAGGTGGCAGGTTGGAATCCCCAGCCTGGGCCCGCCAAACAACAATGACGGCTGCAACCAAAAAATGGCCAGGCGCTGTGGCGGGCGCCTGTGGTCCCAGCTACTTGGGAGGCTGAGGCAGGAGACTCGCTTGAGCCCAGGAGTTGGAGGTTGCTGTGAGCTGTGAGGCCATGGCACTATACCCAGGGGGATAGCTTGAGGCTCCGTTTTCAAAAAAAAAAAAAAAAAAAGGAGATATGTCATATTCATACAGTAGAATGTTATTCCACCTGAACAAGAAGGAGATCTTGTCATTTGCAACAACATGAATGAACTCGAAAGACATTACACTAAGTGGAATAAGCCTGACATGGAAAGACCAGTCCCACATGATCTCACCTGTATATGGAACTCGTGGAAGCAGAAAGGAAAATAATGGTTGCCAGGAGCCGGGACATGGAGGAAATGGGGTGATTTCAGGCAAAGGGTACAAATTTTCAGTTATAAGATGACGTTCTGGAGATCTAATGTACAGAATGATGACTATAGCTAATATAGCACTATATTATATATTTGAAATTTGCTAAGGGAGTAGCTCTTAAGTGCTCTCACTAAAAAAAAAGTATGTGAGGTGATGACTATGCTAACTGGCTTGATTGTGGTAATCATTTCACAGTATACATGTGTACATGTATCAAGCCATCGCATTGTACACTGCAAATATATGCAATAGTTAGTCATGGTCTCTCTGTTGACCAGGCTAGTGTGAAGTGGCATCATCATCACTTGAGTGGCATCACTTGAGGTCACTGCAGCCTCCAAATCCTGATCTCAACTGATCCTCCTGCTTCAGCCTCCTGAACTGCAGGTGCACACAACCACCCCAGCTTATTTTTTTGTAGAGATGGGATCTTGCTATGCTTCCCAGACTAATCTCAAATTCCTAACCTCAAGAAATCCTTGGGCTTGGTGCCTGTAGCTCAAGCAGCTAAGGCGCCAGCCACATACACCAGAGCTGGCAGGTTCGAATCCAGCCTGGGCCTGCCAAACAACAATGACAACTCCAACCAAAAAAAAAAAAAAAAGAAATAGCCAGGTGTTCTGGCAGGTGCCTATAGTCCCAGCTACTTGGGAGGCTGAGGCAAGAGAATGGCTTAAACCCAGGAGTTTGAGGTTGCTGTGAGCCATGATGCTACAGCACTCTACCCTGGGCAACAGCTTGAGGCTCTGTCTCAAAAAAAATAAAGTAAGAAATCCTCCCACCTAAGCCTCCCATAGTGCTGGGATTAAAGCATGAGCCATCACATCCAGCCCATATACAATTTTTATGTGGCAATTATAGTGCAATAAAACTGGGGAGAGGATGCTGTATGTTGCTGCTTAAAGTGACCTACGAATAAGTAGGCTAGTCATGGGACCACCTGAGTTTTTATCTAAGACATGTACAGAAACTCTTTACTGAGAACGGTTTAAAAGTGAAGGTGCACTCTGATTATATCCCTCTAATCAGGCTTGTTCAGCACACCAGTTACAATAAAATAGGGACATCCCCACTATGGACTACCAGGCAGGGCTTAGGAAAGATGAGCATTAACATGGATGATCTCTAAGACATATTACATGGGGAAAAGCTAGTTAAAACCAATTCTTAAAGCGTAGTTGCATTTATGTCACAAAAAAATCCATGCATGTGCATGTGTGTGTCTGTGAGTATTCATGTGTGAGAGACAGAACAGCATTCTTTCTCCTCAATCCCCTTTGCTCAGTCCCAACCTCACTCCTAACAGGAAAAGGGTCTTTTTATCCAAAACACACCAAAGTTATGCCATGAAACGTGATCAGTAGAGCAGGAGAGCTTTGCGTGGCACGGAGGCGCTGTCCTCTGAAGGATGCAACCAAGGATGGAGACCAGTGCTCCAGAGTGCTCTGGCAGCCTCGCTCCCAAAGTC